>NW_028085930.1:3680158-4074259 GCF_014824575.4 Sturnira hondurensis | reverse complement strand
CTTTCATTTAGAATGGAAGGACAGATAAAGTGCTTCTCAGATAAGGTCAAGTTCAAGGAGTTCATCATCACCAAGCCCTTATTATATGAAATGCTAAAGGGACTTATATAAGAAAAAGAAGATGAAAAATATGAACAGTGAAAGGACAGCAAACACACAGTTATTAACAACCACACCTAAAACAAAAGCAAACCAAGAGGACAGCTAGATCAGGAGTGGAACCATAGAAATGAAGAACACATGGAGGGTTAGAAACAGGGGGGTGGGAGGGGGAGAAGGGGGGAGAAGGCACAGAAAATAGCATAGATGGTAGGTAGAAAATAGATAGGGGGAGGGCGAGAATAGTGGGGGAAATATAGAATCTAAAGAACTTGAGACACGTGGTTATAAACTAAGAGGGGGAGAATGGTGGGGGAGGGAGTGTGCAGGTGGAGGGGAATGAAGAGGGGAATAGAACAACTGTAATGGTATAATCAATAAAATATATTTTTTAAAAATCAAAAAAAAATTTCTTATTGTTATATTTTCCATTTCCATTTAACCCCTTTATACCTCCCTTCCCCCTATAATCAGCACACTGTTGTCTATGTCCATTCTTCAACTGTTTCTTTTCACCACTTGTCTTTCTCAGTAAGATTGTGTATGACAGTGTCATCAAATTTCATTTTTAAAACCTACCAATCTTCATTTTTGCCTTATCTTCCTTTTTAAAGATTTTATTTATTTTCAGAGAGAGGACAAGGGAGGGAAAGAGACATTCTTTGGTTGCTGCTATTTCTTCCCTTTTCTAGGTGTGCATCTTTAGAAACAGTAATTCCTCTCATTGTCGTGTTCTAGTCTTTTGTTCCATAGCATTATTCTCTTTGGCTTCTTGGTATTTTCACTTAAGAATCCTTAGGTACTTCCTTTACTGTGGAACTTCTTTCTGTTTCACCTGCATCCATCCTGCATGATGTCTAATTTGATGGTTTTATATGAGCCATCTGAGATGGGAATACAAGTAGAGGATGAGACAAACACAGCAAAGATCCGTTCACATAGCAACAAAGACACTGAAGGACAAGAAGAATGGGGGCCTTACCTGAAAGACAGGACCTACCTGAAGAAAAAAACCGCAGAGAGAAATAAAGGAATATTATCAGAATTAAGATTTTTATTTTTTCTGAGCTGAAAATCTATATAATTATACTAGTGTTCCTTCAAAATAATTCGTACATTTATTACAATTGTAACCAAATTCCAATAGGATTTTTCTTAAAACTTGACAATTCAAAAATTCATCTGGAAGACTTACCAAAGAATGTTGGAGTGTAAAAAATAAACATAATCAGGGATATGAGAAACAAAGCCAGATAATAAAGCTTAATAAGGCAACCGTAATCACAATCGTGTAGGGCTAGCGCAAAAACAGAGTAATCATTGGATCCAAAAGCCAGGAAATATACTCTAACCAGTATAAGAGTTTAACAAAAGAAAGGGTTCTTCATGAATTAATTGCATTAATTATATTTGTATTTGTTAAGTGTCAAATGCCTAAATGAGCAATAGACAACTTACCAAAGAAAGAGAATAAGCAAAAACACTTTTCTAGGATTGAAGAAATAAAAAGGAAAACAACAAAGCTCTGTTTCTCATTAGTAAATGTGTAAAAGTTTTATTGTTGAAACACAAGTGCTATTGGTCTACAGCCATACCACCCTCATCTCATCTGATCTCAGAAGCTAAGCAGGGTAGGGCCTGATTAGTACTTGGATGGGAAACACTAGGGCTACTGACGGTGTATTGACAGTGTATTGCTGCTATTGATCTCCTTTCCTGCTGTCATCATCTCCTTCCTATTGTCTTACTGCATCGTTCTTGATGTAATAGTGTCACACATTCTGTCCTTCAGCAAATCATGTTGGCTCTATGTTTGAAATATATACAGCATCTAAACTCCTCCACTGGTACTTTCCTAGCCTCTTTGCCTAATTTATTGTAATAGCCCCCTTTCCCCTGCTTCTTATGTTGCTCCTCTACAGTCTCCTCTGAATACTACAGCCAAAATTGCCAATTTAAAATGTAAATCTGATTATGTCATTCCTCTGCTCAGTAGTTACCAGTTGTTTCCAAGCTCATGCACAGTAAAGCCAAATTCATCATATAGCCAGACCCTGCATGACTTAGATTCCTGCCTTTCCTTTCTGGCATCATCTCCCACACTGCTTCTCACCCCCCTTGCTTTTTCTGCTCCAGTCACTTTAGCTTCCTCTCATTCTTTTAGTAAATCAAGCATGCTTCCACCTCAGGCCCTTTGCACTTCGGGTTAGCCTGTCTGATATGATTTAACCCAAACATACCTCCTCAGGTTATTCCTCTCTTCTTTCAGGTCTCTATTAATGAGTTAGGGAAGTTTTTCCTGGACTGCCCTTTGTGACATAGCATCCTCCCTCCCTTTCTAAACCCTTGCTGTGCTTCCTTTTTCTCCATAGCACAAATTACCATCTAAGTTATATGTTAACTTACATATTGTTTTTCTTTTCCCAACTAGATTGCCAGCTCTCTAAGGCGAGGGACCTTATTTTATTCACTGCTGTATTCCTGGCATTTAGCAAATGCTCGACATGTAGTAGACACTCCGTATTTATTGAGCAGATAAATAGATTTAAATAGTATAAATAGTATAGATTGAGCAAATACATTGATTGAACCTTTTCAGAAAGCCATGATTTAGCAGCCCTTTTTTTTTTTAAGGGAGCAATTAAGTAAATTTTATACACTTGATGGTGAAAGGGAGTGGGAGAGAGAGATCTCTGCCTATGGCAGGGTTTGAGAGTCTGGGCTCAAGAACAGTAATGAAGATTGTTTCTTTTTCTTTCTTTCGATAGTAAGAAAAGAGGATGATGGGAGAATAATTTCTAAGTGTAGAGGGAGTTGTAGATCAAGAACAAGTATTTGTGTTGTCAAACAAGTACTTTAGTAGAAGTACTTGTTATTTCATGTAAAGTGGCAAGGAAAGTGGGATAAGAAGTACCAAGCTGGAAGCAGTTGTAAAAAGGTAGAGTTGAGGTAATACTTCTATGGGGAATCAGGAGTGTAGAGTGTGATAAAACAAAGGCGTCAATCAAAGACCAGCAGTCGGTGATATGGCAGAGAATAAGGCTTGGTAATTAACTGCATAGGGGATGCAAAGAAGAGGGAATAAATGGTTCTTTACGTATTAAGAAATCATATTTTCTTTTCATTATTTTCTTTTTTCTTTATAGGTTTCTTCTCATTCTCAGAAAAAAATGGATCATTTAAACCTTTGGAGGACTCAGTTAACACAAAACTTCTATACTACCAACTAAGATTTATAACAATAAATTTCTGTCATAGGATTGCTGAAGAACTAAAAGAAGATATTTTTTATAAAACTCTTATAGTATCATGATATTACTAAATAAAACTAAAAAGCACAATTATTAAATTATTAGACTTGCTACTATAAGCACACATGTGCAACAGCTACTGATCCTGACAGTTACCACACCTCAAATTTAGATGATTTCTGTTTGTGGAAAAGGTTGTTATATTTGCAGGAAACCACTGAATATCGTCAAACATATTTTCAGCTGACTGTCATTTAGGAGGATTTACTTGAAACAAGTTCCAGAAAATTCCAGTCGTCCCACCACTAAGTGGATTTGATATTATGGCAGCAACTTACAGACTTGTGGTTAGTACTGTGAACCACTACAACAGTGTGGTGATAGACCGGCGTTTTGAGCAAGCTATTCATTATTGCACTGGAACCTGCCACACCTTTGCACATGGAGTTGACTGCATTGTGATACATCATAGCGTCTGCGCAGATCTCTTACACATCCCTGTGTCCCAGTTCAAAGATGCAGATCTAGACTCCATGTTTCTCTCGCATGAAAATGGGTTTTCATCAGCTGAAAGTGACTATCCCCATCAGGCCCTCGCAGGCATACCCAGGGTCAAGAAAGGATCTACGTTTCAGAATACCTGTAACTTAAAGGATATTGCAGGAGAAGCAATCAGTTTTGCTAGTGGGAAAATAAAAGAATTTTCCCTTGAAAAACTCAAAAACTCCAACCATGCAGCTTATAGAAAGGGAAGGAAAGTTAAATCTGACTCATTTAATAGGAGGTCAGTTGATATTGACTTGCTCTGTGGCCATTACAACAGCGATGGGAACTCCTCATCCTTTGGTTTACTCCGGAGTTCCTCAGTTGAGGAAAAATCTTTGTCCCATAGAAATTCACTCGATGTGAACCTGACTTCCATGTTTCTTCACAACTTCTCTGAAGAAGACCTGGTTACTCAGATTTTGGAAAAACATAAAATAGATAATTTTTCTTCTGGAACAGACATAAAGATGTGCTTGGACATATTGCTGAAGTGCTCGGAGGATTTGAAAAAATGCACAGACATTATAAAACAGTGTATAAAGAAAAAGTCAGGGAGTAGCACCAATGAAGGAAATGGTAATGATGCAGTTTCTAGCTCTGAAACTGTCTATATGAATGTAATGACCAGGTTAGCATCCTATCTGAAAAAGCTACCATTTGAATTCATGCAGTCTGGAAATAATGAGGCTATAGATTTAACAGAATATGTTAATATGCCCAGTTTACAGCTGACTCCCTTCTCCCCAATATTTGGCACTGAGCAGCCCCCTAAATATGAAGATGTTGTCCAGCTCTCAGCCCCTGACCCTGGACATTTTCAAACTATAGAATCGCAAGATGACAAGCGTCATTCCAGGAAAATAGACACTGTAAAATCCATTCCAAACAACTCTACAAATTCTACATATAACTTAAAGATAAATGATCCCAGAACTCTAAAAGATGTCCAGCTTCAATCACGGTCGTTAACCATGAACACTTCAGGAAATGTTTCTTCTGGTGACTTAATGGAAACCCTTTATATTGAAGAGGAATCAGATGGAAAGAAAGCATTAGATAAAGGACAAAGGACAGAGAATGGACTCAGTCAGGAGTTGTTAAAGGTAGATGAAGATAGAGCAGAATTTTCAGATCATGGTACTCATCTTAAAAAATGCCCTGCCTCGGTGCAAAATGAAATGGTTAAGATATTTGAGAAACCAGTTGTTGATATGCCCAAGGAAGATCTTAAGTCAAAAGTTCCTAAAGTGGAAGAGGAAGACCACAGAGATTTTATGAATTCTAACAGTAGGGAGGAGATAGATAAATTGTTAATGGATTTGGAATCTTTTTCACAGAAAATGGAGACCTCTCTAAGAGAGCCACTTGTTAAAGTTAAAAGCTCTGACTCTCTAAATAATCATAGACAGTTGACTGATCAGGTCCCTGTAGATCTTGAGCCTAAATCTAAGGCCTCTTCACCCACGGAAAAAGTCTCACCTTCCTGTCTAACAAAGATCATTGAAACCAATGGACACAAAATTGAGGAAGAGGATCGAGCCCTCTTACTACGGATTTTAGAAAGCATTGAAGATTTTGCTCAAGAACTAGTGGAATGCAAATCAGGCAGAGGGAGCCTATCACAAGAAAAGGAAATGATGCAAATTCTACAGGAAACCTTGACATCATCTTCCCAAGCCAATTTATCAGTCTGTAGAAGCCCTGTTGGTGATAAAGCCAAAGATACTACTTCAGTGGTTTTGATTCAGCAGACTCCAGAGGTGATCAAGGTAAGACCCAATAGCCATAAGTCCTGGAAGTCTCCAACAAAATGTTTTAATGTTTGTAAAATTTATAAAGAAAAGCTTTTTGTTATCCATTCTATGTTCTTCTAAATTTCCTGCCCTATTCTAGGTATGGTCTCACTCAGTTCAGTAAAAAAAAAAAAAAAACCTGAAAAGCAAAGACTTTAGAGTCAAACAGACCAGTTTTAACTGTGTCTCCCCCCACCTACCAACACCCTTCATCTTCTTCATAGGTCTGTGACCAAAGGAAAGTTATTTGCCTTAATACCCTCATTTATATAATGGAATTAATAAGGATCAAGATAACATGTGAAGCGCAGCCAAGGGCCAAGGGGCCTTACACGCAGCGGGCATTAATGTTAGTATTCCCCAATCAAACAGTAGACCAGTCATTACTACGTGCCTGTATGTAGACTATAAGGTGCAGTGTGGGGGTACAGAAGAAAAGAAGACATTCTTGAAGAGCTTAAAATCTAACTGGGGAAACAAAACTAACATACAGGAGACAGTACATGAATATGTAGGCACTTATCTGAAAATATTGTTAGGGCAATAGGTCTTCAAAGAAGGTAAAGATTAGAGTATATGAGATTCACTTCTTCGTGCAAATGGGGGTAAGTGTCAATCTAGAGTCATAGGATAGAAGTATTTTCAAAAGGTTTTGAATCTACCCTGGTACTGAAAGCACTGCCTTTGAATAATCCCAGAAATATCCCATTTATGTTTGTCTTAGCATAACAGGATTACTTTTTGTTTATTTTGCATGTCCAACATGGATTAGCTAGAAACTCTGCTCCCCCTCACTCAGTGACCCAGGCTGATGGATGCACCATGTTCTTAGAGCTGCCCTATGGCCTTATCTGGGCAATGTGGCTTATGAGTTCACTGAGGAAGGGGAGGAAAGAGACCGTGCTTTTAACCACTTTGCCCTGCACATAACATATTTTTTCTTCTGCTCACATTCTAGTGATTTTGGTCTAATGGCTAAGAAACATAGGGAAGCACATAGACTATTAGGTGAGCTGTATCTCTACCATGTGAATAAACCATACATGTCAATATGTGAATTCAGACATAAAGCCAGATTAACAAGTTGTAAAATAATGATATGACTTATTTAGTGTTATGTACATTTGTACAAAAAAAATAAAGGAATACATGGATACACCACACACCAATGTTCAGGACAAAGATTAATCCCTGGGGGAAGGAAAAGCAATCAAATTAAGGGTACACAGGTGCCTCAATAGTATTAATGAAGTTCTCTTTCATAATCTGGTAGATTATAAATATTTCATCCTATTTTTATGCCTTTTTGTATATCTTAAACATTAATTTTTTGTATTTTTGGATATTAGAGGTAGCATATATGTGGCCATGTTAAAATATATGTATATATATTTTAGCATTCTCATTAATGTGGCTTTTCATAAAATAAAAGACATTTTTCATTTTCCCCAATAATTTTATTGATTTGGATATTTTGAGTGTGTCAGTTATCTCCTGTGTGGTATAATGTTTATTGTTCTCAGTTAATGTTTTGATTTGATCGCTATCAACTTCACCTGGTCTACCTGACCATGGAGCATCATCCAGCAAGAAATCTCCAGCATGAAACATCACAAGCCACTTTTGACACATTTGTTTAATCAGTCACAGCACCTTCTCCATATACTGCACAAATTTTTTTTTGCACTTCAGTTGTGTTTTTACCTTTTTTGAAATAATAAAGCATAATATGCCAAAATGTTGAGTATTCTATCTTCAGTATTAAAATGGCTACACAAAAATTCACCAAATTTTATAAGTTTTTTTTAAAGCACACTGCTATGACAGCTGTCACAATACAATCTAACAAAATTGTTTCAAGTGAAGTTAAAGACAACTAAGCACTACTAGAGCCATCATACAGAAAAAAGCAAATGAGCTTTTTGGCCAACCCAATGTATATCGTGATCAGATAAATTTCTATCTCTTATTTGTTTTGTAGCTGTTGTTCTGTACCTGTTTTTAATTGTTAGTGACACTAAGGTTTAAAACAGTACTTATTTAAGGTTATTAGATGATTTGAGTCTAAATATCATCAGATGTTCACTGAGTATTTCTGTGAAATCTCTGTATGAACCTCCTCACTTACTGATTCACAAATGGTAATGTCTTTAATTTGAGTCAGTGATGAGGGAGAAACTGTGGAAATTACAAAAATTAGAAAAAGTCTTTTCATGTACATAGGTGTTACTGATATGGTTAATATTTTTTAAAGAAGAGAAAATACCTATATAGCAACCCCAAAATAATCATGACAAAAGTTAACAGTTCTTGTGAGCTAAGGAGACAAAATTCTTCTAAAAGAGATGGGCTATAGAAAGTAGAGAATGTGAACCTGAAGCCAAGAATAAGTCTTGCATAGCATCTTTCCTGTGCCCCTGGCTCCCAGCTCATGAGCAAGTCCTCTGACACCCCCAGTCTAAATACAGCTCCCTAAAAATGTCACAGTGGACTCTCAATGAGCTCCCCAGTTTTTAAACAAGTATGAACTGAAATCACAATTTTATTTAAAAAGACTCTCCTATTAGCCCTTTAAATAAGTTCCCATATCATAGAATAGCAAACAATTTGATATTTCCTCTTAGTAAAAGTGGGGAAAGTAATTCATGAAAAACTAATTTAAAGAAACAAATAATATAGAAATATAAAATTCAGGAATATACTTAATGTGAGAAAACAAAACTGTCTTTCCATGACTTAGTTGTCTCTACTTTTTAAAAAAAAATCTTTCTTATAAAATATTTTAAACCAGGAGTTGGCAAACATTTTCCATACAGGGCCAGGTAGTAAATATTTCAGGCTATGTGGGTCACAAAATCTCTGTCTACACAGTCTTCTTTTATTCCTCAGTTGATTTTTAGAGAGTGAGAGACAAACATCAATTTTTTGTTCCACTTATTTAGATATTTATTGGTTGATTCTTGTGCCCTGACCAGGAATCAAACCCGCAACCTTGCTGTATCGGATTGACACTCCAACCAACTGAGCTACCCGGCCAGGCTGTCATCTTCCTTATTCTTCTTTACTTCCTCCGTTCCTCCTCCTCCTCCTCCTCCCCCTCCCCCCTTCCCCCTTGCCTCCTCTCCTTTCCTCTTTCCTCCTCCCCCTCCTTTCTTCTTCTTTTTTTAACAATCCTTGAGTAGCATAAAACCCTTCCTAGCTCCAAGCCTGACAAAAACAGGCAGTGGAACATATTTGGCCTACAAACTAGTTTGTCAGCCTCTGTTTTAAGCAAATAGGAAAAAAGTGTGGTGAATAATAGAGCACTCTTATTACCCCCCACTTAGCTCTGTCTAGTCTTAATTTTGACATATTTACATCAGATCTTTGCTTTACCTAATATTTTCATTATCATCTTTATAAAAATTCATCTCAGATATAGTTGAAGTCCCTAGGGCTCTCTCTCCTAGTATCTACTCCCCTTTTTCAGAATTAATCACTGCCTTAAAGTCGATGTTTAACTCCTGAAAGTTTATTTTTTACCCCCAGTTTATTGATTTTAAAGAAGGTGGATAGAGAGAGAAATAACTATGCAAGAGAGAAACATCAGTTGGTTGCCTGTTGTATGGGCCCTAACCAGGGATCCAACTGCAACCTAGGCATGTGCCCTGACCAGGAATCAAACCCCATGACCTTTTGGTTATAGGATGACACTTCAACCATCTGAGTCACACCAGCCAGGACTCCTTCTGAAAGTTTTCATGATGTATTTTTTGCCATGTTTTTATACCTATGTAGAGAGAGTGAGTGGAAAGTGATAGGAAATAAAATCAGAGAGCTGGTTGGGGTCAACTTATAAATGACCTTGTGTGCGATACGAAAGAGTTCGTTCTAGGGAAGTAGTGATTTAACAAAGGTTTTTTAAGGCAGGGAGTCTCAGTATGATTTTTTTAGGATAATAAATTTTAAATTAAGGCCTTTTTAAAGCCTTTTGAACTATCAAAATTTTGCCGATTGTTCAAAACATTTCAGTTAAACGGTTTGTGTCATGTGGCTCACAGGAAGTGCTTGCACATGGTGATTATCCCTGAGAAGATAGACTGGACAATATTATGTCAGTAATATTTTCATGTTTTAAAATAGTTTCACAAGTATGAGCAGTATTTTCTATCTACATATTTCTTGTCCAGAATTACAGTGCGAGCTTGTATTGGGAGAGGGGGTCAAGTAGAAAATACTAGGCTGATATTGAAAGGTTGGTAAAGAGGCTATCGGTCTAGATCAGAGGTAGCATCCTGTGGTCCATGTGCCAAATCTGACCTGTTGCCTGTGTTTATAAATACAGCTAATGTTTGAACAACATTGTAATTTGAACTGTGTGAGCTCACTTAGGTTCAGGTATTTTCAATAAATATATTGGAAAATTTTTTTGAGATCTGAGACAATTTGAAAAAACTTGTGGATGAACTGTGTAGCTTAGGAATATTGAAAAATTAAGAAAAAGGTATGTTGTGAATGCATAAAATATATGTATCTACTAACCTATTTTATCAATTACTATCATATGCACAAATCTATTACAAAAAGTTAAAATTTATCAAAACTTGTGCAGACGCAGACTATGCATGATACCATTCACAGTCAAGAGACATGAAGCAGACTTAAAGATGCAGTATTATTACTGCATACAATTAACTGTATTCTATGCTGTGATACTGTAATAATTTTGTAAACACCTCCTGTTATTAGAGTGAGCTCAAGTGTTGCAAGCATCCGCTTAAAATGCCTATGGCATTAATCATCTCCACATGAGCAGTTCATCTCACCAGTAAATTGGTATCGCAGTAAAGAAATGATTTCTTGCAGTTCTTGTATTTTTCCATATTTAGTACAATACTGTAAACCTTGAATAATGCCATGGGACTCATATGAAGTTCCTCTAGTAATGCTGGAAGTGCTTCCAAGAAACAGAAAAAAAGTCATAACATTACAAGAAAAGTTGAGTTAGTTGATATGTAGTGTAGATTGAGGTCTGCAGCTGTGGTCCCCCCACCATTTCAAGGTAAGTGAATCCATTAAGGACCATTGTAGAAAAAGAAAAGGAATTCATGAAATTGTTGCTGCAGCCACACCAGCAGGCACAAAAATCTTGCAGTTTTTGAGAAATACCTTTTTAAATTGAGTTTATGTATTGAATACGGGTGCAGGTTTGCTATAAGAAAGTCATGCCTGTAGACTCTGTTACGATTAGAGAAAAATTGAAGCCATTATATGGCAAAGCAAAAGGAAGGTAAAAGATCTAAAGCTGGAGAATTTAATGCCAGCAAAGGATAGTTTCATAATTTTAGAAAGTAGTTGGCTTGAAAATGTCAGGATAACAGAAGAAGCAGCTTCGGCCAACCAAGAGTCAACAGACAAGTTCCCAGGTGCCATTAAGAAACTCATTGAGGCCCTGACTGGTGTAGCTCAGTGGATTGAGTGCGGGCCTGCGAACCACACGATCGTAGTTCGATTCCCAGTCAGGGCACATGCCTGGGTTGCAGGCGAGTTCCCAGCAGGGAACTCACAAGAGGCAACCATACATTGATGTTTCTCTCCTTCTTTCCTCCCATTCCCCTCTAAAGATAAATAAATTTTTAAAAAAAGGGAAAAAAACTTATTGAGGAGAAAGGATATCTGCCTGAACAGGTTTTAATGCAGACAAAAGTGCCCTATTCTGAGTGTGTGTGGGGGCGGGGGGAGCCTCACAAGACATTTACCAGTAAGGAAGAGGAGCACCAGAATTTAAGGCAAGAATACATAGGTTAATCCTATTTTTTGTGCAAATGCACTGAGTTTATAATGAACTGCCATATGTGTATCTTTAGATATATAAGGATACATAGGTATATATCTATGTCTATCTGCTAACCCCTGAGCCTTGAAGGGAAAAGATAAACATCAACTTCCAGTCTTTTGGTTGCACAACAGAAGGCTTGGACAGCAAGAACCCGTTTTCTGGATTGGTTCCATCCATGATTTGTCTCTGAAGTCAGGAAGTCCCTTGCTAGGAAACTGCCCTTTAAGGCTCTTTTGATATCAGATGATGCCCCTGACCACCCAGAACCCCATGAGTTCACTGAAGATCTCAAAGTGGTCTACTTACCTCTAGACATTAATTCTGGTTCATCCTCTAGAGGTCATAAGGGCCCTTAAGGCTCATTACCATGTGACACTCTATAGAAAGGATTGTCAGTGCTGTAGAACCCCATTAGAGGGGACGTCGTGAACGTCTGGAAGGGTTACATCCACCATGGAAGATGCCATCCTTGTTCTAGAAAACAGTGGTGAAAGTCATCGAGTCCGAAACAGTGAACTCCTGCTGGAGAAACTGCCCAGACATTGTGCATGACTTCACAGGATTTGCGACAGAGCCAATCAAGGGAATTGTGGCAAATTGTCGATACGGCAGAGGTGGGTGGGTAATGAAGGGTTTCAAAATACACATCTTGGAGAAATTCAGGAACTGATAGACACCATACAAGAGGAATTACCAGAAGACGACTTGATGGAGATGAGTGCTTCTGAACCAGTGCCAGACAGTGAGGAGGAAAACTTGGAAGCAGCAGGGCCAGAAAACAAATTGACATTGGACAGTCAGGCAGAAGGGTTCCGATTATTCAAGACTGCTTTTGTCCTCTTTTATAATGTGGACCTTTCTGTGACATGGGCCTTTAAAGGAAAGCAAATGGTGGAAGAAGGATTGGTACCATATAGAAACATTTTGAGAAAAATGAAAGACAAAGTAGACAAAATTACAATGTGTTTCTATAAAGTTACACAATGTGCCTGCCTCGTTTTCCACCTCTTCTGCCTCTGCTATCCATGAGAGAGCAAGACCAACCCTCTTCCTCCTTAGACTATTCAACATAAAAAAGGCAAGGATGAAGACTTTTATGATCCATGTCCACATAACGAACAGTAACTTTTTTCTGTGTATATGTGTGTCTTCATGTTAGAATCTAATAACTGTCCAGTAAGAACTGTGTGGGACATTTTTGTGTCATCACCATCATTGCCTGAGTATTCATCATGTAGAACATCATGTGTAAGACTTGTATCAGAGTGGATAGCACATCCTTATCTAGTCATGAGGTGAGTGGTATTTAATATAAAATTAATCATGTGTTTTCCTGCTGTTTTATAACATTGCCTTCAAAGAATTATATTAATGTACAGTACACCTCTCTAATAATTGGAGAAATTGGGTATTTGCATATCATCACAGATAAGTGGTTTCTCTAAAATGAACAGTATTTCCAATACTGTATTATGAATATGACTGTAATACTATGTGCCATAAAAATTTTATAACCATTCATTAGTGTGTAGGCTACACTACTGTGAAGCAATTATATTCATTATACTATGCTACCATAAAGCAATCATTGTGCTGTGCTTCATTATCAATGCATTATACCTATAAATAAATATTCTTTTTTACATTATCTTTGCATTTTTGATGTCTAGTATTAGTAAAACATATAACATCTACAGTGTTTTATAGCATGTAAGACAGTATTGTATAGGTACATATAGATGATTCATTGTATAAATAGATTATGTAAATTTAAAGTATTGGTACAGTATGATATTATAAATGTATTTTCTCTTATGATTTTTTTTACTTGAAATATTTTATTTATTAGAGGGGAAGGGAAGGAGGAGAGAAACATCGATGTGTAGTTGCCTCTAGTGCGCCTCCATCTGGGGACCTGGCTCACAACACAGGCATGTGCCCTGACTAGGAATCAAACTGGTGACCCTTTGGTTCTCAGCACTCGCTCAGTCCACAGAGCTGCACCAGCCAGGGACTCTTATGATATAACATTTTCTTTTCTCTAGCATACTTTATTATAAGAATACAATATATAATTCTTATAATATACAAAATATGTTTTAAATTGACTATGTTATTGGTAAGGCTTCTAGTCATTAGTAGGCTATTAGTATGTATTTAAGTTTGGGGGGGGTCAGAAGTTAAATGGGGATTTTTGACTGTGTGGAGCGGTTGGTACCCTTAACCCTCAAGTTTAGGGGTCAACTGTAGTTTTATTGGAACACAGACATACTTATTCATTTACATAAGATTTATGGATGCTTTTGTGCTCCACCTGCTAAAAGTTTGAGTGGTTACAACAGGGACCTTAAAGCTTAAAATATTTACTAGCTGGCCATTTACAGTAACATTTTCTAACTCCTGCTCTAAATATTATTTCATGATAGGTAAGCAAAACAGACTTTTGATAAGATTCAGTGTGATATTTTGTTAAAGGCGTTGGAAATCTTGGAAACATCACTATTAATAGCAAAAACTACAAATGGTCGATAAGCCCTAAGTTTCAAAATCTTTCTTTTTGAGTTCTGATAATGGATTTGGATCTACATAGTTTTAGCCTTCTTTCCTCTCCAGTCACAACCTATCTCTGACTTTTCCACCTAAAACAGCTTCCTCTTCAGTCCATTTTTTAATTTCCTATTCTTTCTTCCTTTCGTTGCGTGGGAACTTTCTCAAGGTGTCAAGTTATCTACGTCTTTGGCTTGCAAATGTTCAGTAACACTTTTCACAAAGCCTCAAAGTGGCAGGAAACAACCCTACAGATTGTAAAGTGACTGAGGTGTGCAGATAGACCTAAAAGACAGATGAACAAGAAAAAGAGAACAACTTGTGGAGGAAGGAAAGGGGAATGTTGCTGAGGTCTCAGAGTGTTTTATAATTCGATGAGTAGATTACTGAGGACATATTTTGGTACAGGGGATAGTGTAGTAATTTTTTTAAACATTTAGAAGTGATAATGCTTTGGTACTTCAAATAATAAGTCATATCTTATATTATGTTTTATCACCACCAACAGATAGTATTATAGCCTTTACTAGCCTATTAGATGTTATTCACAGGTTAAAATAATGAACACTAGCCTCCCTTGAAAATTATTTATTTTAACTTAATTAGTAAAAACAAAGCCAGGGGAAAAAACCCATTGCTACCTACATTATTAGTTAGAAGAATGGAAGCAGGGAGAAGGTTCATCAATGAAAGAGGAAGAATTTAAGATAAATAAGGAGGAAGATTATTGTTTAAAAAAACTATAGTATTTAAGTTTAGTGAAACTTTGCAAATTTGAACTAATTAAGGGAGAAACCTGTCTGAATTAACTAAAATACAAATTAAAATGTTAATGTTTTTAAGAAATAGCTTTATTAATTTCAAGTTTAAACAGTAAAACTATTGTCAAAGTATGAATTTTAGCTGGACCTATTTCAATGTGATAAAGGTCATTTATATGTAATAAAAATTATTAACGCAATTTACATAATACAAACTTTATTTAACACTTCATGAGTGGACAGTGTCTTTTTGGGGAACTGCCGAATGGGGCAGAAGGCAGGGAACTTTCATAGGATAAAGAATAAAGAAAAAGGAAGAAATAAGTAGAAAATATCTGGTTGGCTGAGGCCACATAATCAACCTTGTTTGGGGTGAGAAGGCCCAGAGTTTGCTTGGCCTTTGGCGATTGGCTGACTGAATATACTGTGTTTCTGGTGGAGCAGAGCATTTACAAGGGCACAGAAGATACCTAAGTTTCCGTTTCCTAAGGTGACACCCTGGGAAGGAGTAGCTCCACCTTGGGCCTGGAAATGTATTTCAGCAGTCCCCCTTTTGCTTATCCTCTTGACAGGTAATTTTCAACTTTTTTCATCTCATGGCACCCAAAAGCTAATTACTAAAACTGTGCAGCACACCAAAATTTTTATTTTGCCAGTCTGACCCAAAAATAGGTATAATTTTGATTCATTCACACCAGACAGCTCTCGTTGTGTTGGCTGTTGTCATTTTTCTATTTGACAATCTAAGCAAAAAGACTAAATAGGTATTACATTAAAAAAAATTCTTGTATACCAGTGTGCCTCTTACAGCAAACCAGTTGAAAATTGCTGCTCTTGACCACTGAGGAGGTTTGATCAAAAATGTCAGTCTTATGAGCATGGTTCTCAGTTACGATTGTCTCTTGGGGTCTCAGTGGAGGATTCACATAAGATGATGTCAGGCTCCTATTCTTGGAGCTGATTACATTCTTCTTTTCTCTTTTGTCAGACCAGTCAGAGAAAGACCATCTTTTGGCTGGCCAGTGGCTGCCCACACACATTTAAAATTTAATACACATTGTGTTAGGGAGACAGTAATAATTATTACGACAAAACTATGCCCATGGTTTGGAGAGCACTCCTGAGCTGGAGTCCTCCTAAGTCAAACCAGCAAGAACCAAGTAAATTAATAAATGACCCCAAAGAGGGACATACTTTTCTATAAGCCAGGTGGCCTCTTTATGTATTCTGTGGAACTGTGTCTCCACTTCCCCAGAACTGTTTATCCAGCTAGCTTATTTCAGAAAAACGGTGACATTGGGTCAGGGAGATATTTTAATGGGCAGGAACAACTACAGGATCACTAGCATCTTAGCATTCAACAGTCAGTTGAAGGTTCTGTATACCTGAAGCCAATGCAAAATAGCAATGAAAGAAAAAATGTATAGATCATTTTGTTATTACAGGATGGAAATACCTTCATTATAGATTGTAGGCATTTTGAGAAGACAGTGCTCCTTTATTCACAGTTGTACCCCCAGGTCCTGTTATAGTACCTCCACATACCAGCTGTTTGTTTACATTCTGAACATTTAGGCTTAAAGAGTTAAGGAACACATATACATCTCAGTGTCCTTTTCTCATTCTGTCTACTCCGAGCTTTTGCTTGTGCAGTTGACTTTGTCTAAAGATCACACAGCCATCCTGAGTAGTCTTCCATCAAATTCATGATCACCATCCTGCAGTGGGCCATTACTGTTGTCTGGCAGTGTTAGTACATGTCCTAGTCCTTCGCTCTTCCCACTCTGCAAGCAACTTTCATACTTTTTTCTCTGTCCGCTAACATTTTCTCTTCCATCCTTGCCCTCAGCTAATGACCTTGATTCCTATTTTGCTAAGAAAACTGAAGCAATCAGAGGGGAGACCTTTAGCCATCCACCTAGCCATATTAATATTCATACTTCTTTTCCTTCCATCACTATGCATGAGTGGTCTGGTCACCTAAGGCCAACCCCAGCAATTATGCTCTGGATCCCATCCTCTCCCCTCAACCCAGGGCTACTCTTCCAGTGATTGACCCTCTGCTCTCCTGCAGTCATGTATTTTTACCCTTTACTAGACCATTCCATTAGCAGGTAAACATACCACAATTCCCCCATCATGAAAACAAGACATCCTAAGGCACTTCAGCATCTAAGAGGCACAGCTCCATCAGCTGTTAAATTTGCAACATAATGTTCATCACCATCGATTTCAGCTGTCTCTTTTGACGTCTGAATTCAGCCCTCATGCCAAATTACTGAGAAATCTCATATGCAAACGAACAAATGAGACACTGAGGCAAGATGCTCTGTATTACTGCCACCATCTAATGTGGCAATGTCAATGGACTGGAAACTCTCTGCTCCCTCTAACTTCAGTTGTCTTGACATTTATAGATCCCAAATGAATTCTTGTCTATAATGAGCAAATACTATTTGAAATAAATCCTAAACTCGAGAAGGATGAAGAAAAACAACAGAGAACTATAAGAACCAGAAACTCTAGCCCTGACTGGTGTGGTACAGTGGCTTGAGTGTTGTCCTGCAAACCAAAAGGTTGCCAGTTCAGTTCCCAGTCAGGGCATGTGTCTGGGTTGTGGGCCAGGTCTCTGGTTGTAGGGGGCGGGGGGGGGGGGTAGTATGAGAGGCAACTGATTGATATTTCTCTAGTACATCCATATTTCTCTTCTTCTCTCCCACTTTTCCCCTCTCTCTAAAAATAAATAAAATCTTTTAAAAAAAAAGAAAAAAACTAGACACTGGATGGTGTGGCTCAGTGGATTGAGTGCCAGCCTGTGAATTAAAGGGTCACCAGTTCGATTCCCAGTCAGTGCACATGCCTGGGTTGTGGCCAGGTCCCCAGTAGGGGGCATGCAAGAGGCAACCACATATTAATGTCTCTCTCCCTCTTTCCTCCTCCCTTCCCCTCTCTCCAAAAATAATAAATAAAATCTTTTAAAAATCCTTAAAAATTTTTTAAACTAGAAATTATAGAACTTGAATAAGAATTAAATTAAAATTAAAAAAATTATAGAGATATCAAGAATTATACTGAATAATTGTAGGCTCTTAATTATCTTTCCCTACCCCTTGCTCCTGGAAGAACATCTACCCCCAAGTTTTAGAAACACTGAGAAAGAAAATACTAGATTTATGGGTTATTTCTTTAATAGTCATGGAATGCATTCCTATCATTTGGAGACAATTGAAGAAAGACACAGAAGTGCTTATTAGGTGTGCCATTTTGCTGCAGCCAGTGCAGTAAAGTCTCGGAGATTAGGCCAGGAGCAAAGACACTAGGTAAACACCACCACATGGCCGTCTTCTACCCCGCTATGTCATTATTTAAGAGTAAAAAAGCATTAATAACAAAACAAGCTATTAAACATAGAAAGAACCACCAGGTTAGGGCACAAAAGAGAAGGATGATAAAGATTAGAATTAAGATTAATTACCTTGTAATCAGTTTCTTCTCAAAGCTTATTTACAGTGACATTTTAAATAAAGTCTACAATTCCAAGTTACTGCCTTTTTTAAACTACTCTACCAGCTAGAGCCAAGATGAGAAAGGCTTTTTTAAAATTGAAATATAATCCACATAGTATAAAATTCACCCTTAAAGAACACAGTTTAGCACCTGCCTGCGAACCAGAAGATCGCGGTTCGATTCCCCGTCAGGGCACATTCCTGGGTTGCAGGCCAGTTCCCAGCAGGGTCCAGTTCCCAGCAGGGAATGCACCAAAAGCAACCGTACATTGGTATTTCTCTCCTTCTCTCCTTCTCTCCTTCCCTTCTAAAGATAAATAAACAAAAAATTTAAAAAAAAAAAAGAACACAGTTTATTGGCTTTTAGTATTTTCAACAAGATCATGCAACCATCAGCACTTACATAATGCTAGAACATTTTCCTTACCCTCCCCCCCCCCCCGGCAAAAACTTGCATGCATTAGCAATTGCTCCCCACCGTCCCCTAGCCCCTGGCAACCACTGTCTACTTTCTCAGAAAGGGATTGAAAAGTCACCCCCTGAAGCCACTGGTTGGTGTTGGGGAGAAGAGAATGTGCCTTAATTGAAAAGTATTAAATCATAAGTCCAAAGACCTAGTGCCATTCATAACAAACTGTTTTTGATGTTTTCATTTGGAGGTAAATAATGAAGAAGAAAAACAGTATTCTAGGCAAGAGTATATGGGAAGAAAAACAATGGGAAAGCTACCTAGCTCAGAGGGCACACGTGCAAACCCAGTGAGAGAACATCGGGGGAGGGGCAGAAGGGCAGTGAAGTGTCAGCCAGTGGTTTCTGTTGTAATCCTCCTTCATAGCGCAGATTGGGAGCATTCGGGTAAGATTTTGTATGAGTGGAGAATTCCACAGCTTAAAAAAGAAAAAGAAATTTGGAAACTACAGGTTTAAACATATAAGCCCAATGTACACATTATAAAGTGTTGTCAGAATGTCTTTCAGAAAATAAAGAAAGAAAAGCTAACTTAAGTGTAGGAAACAGTGGAAAACCAAAGAATTTAATTCCTACTAAATTAGACAAAGTTTCAATAGAAGAGAGTTGTAAGATGTTTTTGGTTTGGGATTTATTTGGTAATGCTATTTGGTTTACATTTTCTAGAGGGAGAAAGTAAATATTGACCGAGTGATGTGGTGGATTGAAAATAAATATTGAAGTCGAAATGTTAAACATGAGAGAGTACTTGAATAGTCTCTTGTAAAGAACTATATGAGGCAGTGCTCTGATACAGTGGAATATATTAAAAATCTGAGGTGATTTGTTTAAAGCTCCTTGAAAGAAAAAAGTCACAAATTAAAGGTGTATTACATCATTGCTATTTGATCAGCCTTTGTACTTTTATATGATAGCCAAATTGCACTCATTTATTTGTATCTAAAGCTGCTTTCTTAGGCATCAGTGTTCCGCTTTCCTAACTAACACTTTGGCAATAAGTTTTCAAATCTCTCCATATCTAGAATCACTCTCAAAAAGTATGTTTGATGACTAATACAGTCTGCAAACACACAAAAAGAATTTTATTTTCAAATCTGAAACCAAAAAATACCTTTGTATATACCATTTGAGGATGAAAATTTGTTTTTCTCCATATTTTGATGAGATATCTCTAGAGGGTTTTGGTTATTTGCTTCCCTTCAAATAAATAAACTATTAAAATAACACTTTTGAGTTTGAAGTGCAGCTTGTTCTTTTTTCATAGAATTAAAAAAATGGCAAAGTCAAAAATGCTTTAAGTGTTCTTTCTAGTTTGAGGAGAAACTAATTCATGTGAATCAGCACCTCACATACTCTGGGTTTAAGAAGTTAGCATTATCTGAGAAGTTGCTATTTTTAGGTTCACTGTAATGTTTCTAACTTTGGTGCTCAGAGTAGTGGGTGCTTCCTTTCCCAGAAGGCTCTGTATTCTCAACATGTGCAGGTCAATTTGACATAAAGCTACCTACAAGGAGCAACAGGGCCATTGCAGGCTGTGTTTCTAACTTGAAAACTATGAGCAGGTACTGGGAGCCACAGGCTGTACATGAGAACCAGCTGCATGTCAGTACAAGCATGGATTGTGGTCTCTGGAGGCTGGGAGAGCACAATGCTTGAAGTTAATTTCTTTGGGAGATAAGAAGAAAAAAATAGCTTTCTACCTAGCAAGATCAACAGCATATTAAATCTGACTGTCTTCAGAAGTGTGCTGGACAGTTGCTAAGTAAATATCCACTTTTCAAAGATGATGATCAAGGAAACATCGCTACGAAGGGACCCGGATTTAAGGGGAGAGTTAGCTTTCCTGGCAAGGGGCTGTGATTTTGTTCTCCCGTCACGGTTTAAGAAGCGGTTGAAGTCATTTCAGCAGACACAGGTTTGAAACTTGGGTGTTTCTTTTAAAATATTTTTATTACTAATAAAACCACCCAGTGAACTAACTTACAAATAATTTTACAGCTCACTTGATATTAGATCAAGGAATTAATCTGTGTCCTCTATTCAGCTATTTGCAGAGAGCTATTTGGGGAGAGATTCCAACAGGTTTAAAAATAGACCTTCTGGACCTGAGTACAGTACTCACATTTTTCTCTTGTAGAGAGGGAATCCAGTTTTAGAGACAATAAATACAACTTAACAAATATTTTACAATTTAGTGGAGAAATATTAGATTTTTTCATAGAAATACCTTTGAGAAACAAAAATTTCTGTGTTAAAAGTCTTGTTTGTACTTTGAACTAATAGGCTATGTTTGAGTTAACATACATATATCTGTAATGAATATTTTTAAAATATTGATTCTGTTAATTTTTTAAGGAAGAACTAATTGTATCTATAGACAATTCTGTGTGTGTGATATAATGTATGTAGGTAATAAAGGATGGCAGTTAACTCCTGGGTGATAAGAGAGTATCCTCAGCACACTGTGAGATTGGGTCATTTCTGCCTGCGGTGACTGCTTCACAGAGCCCAAGCTAACTTGCTTACACCCTTACGGCCGGTGTCTCACAAACGAGAACCTAACACTGACTACAGTACAAATCAAGAGCCGTACACATGATGGCCATCCAGAGCCCAGTAAGAAACCACAGTTTCATAGTTATTCTCACCCAGAGTAATTTCACATTATTTGATTGGGCCACATGAAGTTGTTTTTTTCTTTTTAATAGCTCAAAAATGGTCAAAGATTGGAAATGCCACAGTGAAAGGATACTATTCAGAAGGAATATCTAAATGATACTGTTTTCTAAAGGGAAAGATTGAAATGGAGAATTGAGATAGTTTACCCAGCTAATTCTATTTTAGTGCTGCTCCTAGACTTAAGTGGAAATGAGCAGATCCTAAACTTGCTGGTAAGTTTGGCAAAATTTATATTACTGTGTTTTATTCTACAATATAATATTTGTAAAGAGTCAGTTTTATTAAGCTCTACATTAAGTTTTTAATTATGTGTCTCCCATTAAATTCAGTGATACACCTGAAAGTTCAAAATAAATGCATTCTTTTTTATTTTCCTTTTAAAGTACTAACATCACTTTTATTAAATGTGTATCAGCCAATGAATTAATAAATAGTTGTCTGCTACATGTTAAGTACACTAAGGAAAGTAAGAGACTATCATACAATCAAATATTTTCCCATTGAAATAAAAACTTTGACACATAGCCAGGGTTTGTTTTGAATGTCACTTATTTCTGTCAGAGCAAAAGTATAGAGTCAACACTGGAGGCTTTCCTCTGAACCCTCCCACCAGCGTGTGTTCACCAGACTATTGAGTTTCATCCCCACTGGCACCAGTGGTCTCTTAATCCTATGGTTAGAACTGCTCTGGATGTCACACCACGAGAACTATTTTCGGGAAACAAAAAAAGAATGTTGATGATTAGCATACCTGTCTCAAAAATCTCAGTTAGCATAGAAAAATAGAAAGGAAATGGCACTAATGTAAATGACTTATAGGTAAAGCCCTTGAATTGTATGCCTTATTTTAGAGGTTTAAGAACATTTTCTACTGCTGCTAGCTCATAAAATGAAGTAATAATATTTGCATATTTAGCATTAATGCAGAAAGAAATGTTTATTTAGAATAGATTATCAATTTGTTAAATCATAAGTAGTTTGTAAACTTTAAGTTGCTTTACAAATGTGATTATTTCATTTATTATTGAATCTGAAGAACCATGTTTAATGTTTTGAGATTCCCACCTTTTGGCTCATTTTCTCAAACAAGAACATATATGTGACCAGCTCTATTTCAAATCTTTACCTGTGTAATTTCCTCACTCCTGTAATTTCCTGTAATCCTCACAACAACCTTCCAAGAAGTAAGAATTTTAATTTGTTTTATTACTGAAGTTCTAAAAGGTTAAGTAACTTTACCGAGGGCACAGGGCTAGTAAGTTGTCACTGTTTTTTGTTAAGTTTTCCATCTTTCACTGGTATCGCTTCCCTCTGTGCCATTTCTTTCTTGACGACTGTTTTATATGAGTGACATCCTGATACTGCAGCAATGGCTTGGTGTGACCAGCTGGACTTCATATCCTCACAGCACTAATATATGAGCAGACTCCACTCTATGTATTAATGTCAGATATTAACATGAGAAGAGGGTCATGTGTAACAGGAGTAGGAGATTCAATCATATTTATCACATGTTAATGTGAATGAAGCCTATCTTCCTATAATATTCATATTTTTCAAGGGTAGCTAAGATTTTTATCCTGAATCTAAATGTGCTATAAGCTCTTATGTTCAAAGGAAATATGATATCAGCTCTACTTACAGATAAATTATTTTGTTCAAACTTTAGGGATGGCTTTAGGATACTTTAAGGAAGAAAAACACTCAAGTAATACTTTGTGTTCACAGTGAATTTAAAATAAATCTAGCTAGTCAACAGTCATGCCATGTGTCATACTTTATGCGGCACCTAATACAGTACCATGCTCATACTTTATTTTCTAATTTATTTTTATTGTATTTTTCCATTACCATTTAGTCTCCTTACACCTCCCTTCCCACCCCATAATCACCACTACTATTCAGTCCATAAGTCCTTTTTTCCTTTTTGCTCGATCCCTCCACCCCCTCACCTCCCCCACCTTAGCTGCCATCCTGCTCTCTGAGTCTGTCTCTGTTTTGCATGTTAGTTCAGTTTGTTCACCATGCTCATACCTTATGTGGCACTTAATGCAGTACCTCACAGCCTTGATGGATAATTGGTCAAAATTAAGAGTGGAAGTTAAAACTCTGGAAATCTTCATGGAATCTTTTTGCTTTTTCTTCTCGGAATCTCAGAACTAAATTTAGTCTTCATTGAAAAAATAAACTTTTCTACCTAAATGTTAGTGTATCTCCCCTCCACTTTCCTTAAATCATGGATCATCTTAATCTCTCCATTACCCTCCTCCCTTTTTATACTGTCTTTTATTATGTCTGTTTATTGTACACCACTTTGAATCCACACCACATTTTTGGAAATGAGAATGATATAAATGGGTTAATAAATTGTAAAGGTAGTCTGGCTGTGATTAAATTAATGACCATGATCCTTGCTGGTTACGATGTACCAAAAATGAGAGAACTTTGTATCTTAGAAAATATGGCACACCCTGAGTAGCAAGTAAGTCAACCTGGTAGAAGATACAAACAAAACAAAAAAGCTTTAATTTTCTTAACAAACACTTTCTCTGCATCAAGGATTGTCAGTGATTCTGACACTGACAAAGTTAAACTGGGGAAGAAGGTGAAAGCACACCCCCTCCAATAGATCTTAGATCTATATATTTAAAAAGAACTCATTCCATCTGCCTGTCGAAGAGATGGACATGTACAGAGAATCTAAGAACAGTCTTCAAAAAGAATTTACCAATCCACTTCCAACAGACTAAGAATACACCTCGAGGTCCTTAGTATGTCAGCTGGCATTGCTCTTAAATGTCTGCCACTAAGTGATGGGGAAATATATGTTAGGATTTTTAAGCATAAATTTACATAAACTTGGGTATTGACAGATAATTCATGTATTTTATTTAGTACAGATAAACATTCCTTAGAAACATGCTTGCCACCCTCTATAGTAGAGTCGGCTCTTGATCTCTACTGTCTCAGATTGTTATGTATTGTTTACTTCCTATTACTGGTGAGAACTTTCAAGAAGTATATACTGTTTATAATTTTGGGGTCTCATAGTCACATTTTCCTTCCAGGTTCAAAATAAACCAGAGAAGAAACCTGGAACGCCACTGCCACCTCCAGCCACCTTTCCCAGTACCCCCCAACCTCTTTCCCCTGTTCCTCATGTGAATAATGTCGTAAACGCACCATTGTCCATAAACATTCCACGGTTCTACTTTCCTGAAGGACTCCCAGATGCCTGCAGTAACCATGAACAGACTCTAAGCAGAATTGAAGCTGCTTTCATGGATATTGAAGATCAGAAAGCAGATATTTATGAAATGGGGAAAATTGCAAAGGTAATGTAACTACTAAGTGATGTATAATCTTCCTTTCTCTAGAAATCCCAGTCTTCCTCTCTTCACTGCCTGTTTCCTCTCTGTTTTTAAGCATGCTGAAAAAATTTTTTTTCCATGTTGAAAAATTTATTTGATCCTGATATATCTTAAGCTATGGTCCTATTTCATGGAACTCTTAAGTTTGAAGAAAACCTTAGTGGACCTCTCATTTAGCGTTTCATTTAATGTAGGAATTCCAACCATGACATCACTGACACACAAATTCATTCTCTGCTTGAATGCTTTCAGCAACAGGAAACTCACTATCTTGCCAAGCAGCCTGTTCCATCATTAAATATAGGCTTACTTGGTAGAAATAGTTCCCTTGTGTTGAATATAAATCTTTTTTTTCGTTGTTCTCACCCAATCATCATAACTCTGTCTTAAAGCCAAGCAAGGAACCACCAGGCTAGCTCAACACTAATTCTACTCAGAAATAAATGGCTTTTCAATTAGGAAATAAGTCTCTGATACTTTCCAGTACATCCAACTGTGTTTAATTTCAAATCTTAGCTCCTAATGCCAGAACTACTGTAAAATATTTATTTACTGGATTTATAACTGTAGCCTCTTCCTAGAACAAGTAACTTGACCATTGCATTGTATTTGATCATGCCATTCAGGGATTGCTATCATCCATAGCAGTACTTTCTTTTGCTTGTGTTTTATTTTTATCATGCACTTGTGTTGAAGAGTCACATCATATCTCAGGACTTAGCAGTGATTTCAAGCTGTACTTCAAGAGACAGAGGGGTTTGGTAGATTAAGGGCTACATGTAGAAAAGTAGGAGACCAACCAGGAGGTCCCAAGACGCCATGCAAACTTACACTGCGAATGGTTCCTCTGCTTTTAGAAATAATACTTGAAAGTTTGAAAACATATTGAAGATAAAACTCAAATTCCCTCCATCGCTATTCCCTGTCTGAGTCTGACCCACTCACCTCCCCACAGGCCCGTCTCTGCATTTGGGCTCTCAGTTCTCCCCTTCAAAATAGGCTTCCACTCCTGCCAAACCCCACATCACCTGTCCTTTTAAGACCTAGTTTCCATCCTGTCTTCGGAGAAGTCCCTGAATCCTCACTCCAATCACACCCTGTCCTTTCCCCTGCCTCTGACCTCAGAACATTTGTTACTGCTGTTACATAATTTGTAAATAGAATGGCTTTATGGGAAATTAAAAGAAATTCTTTCTTTTATTTCCCCCTTCTTCACTCCTAATCTTAGAACTTGCTTGTTGGTCCCTTAGATGTTTCTAATAAAAAACAGACTCTTTCATTCGAGAAATAAGAGCTCACCTGTTTCCACGCTATTTTACACATGAGGAAACTGAAGTTTCACAAGTACTTACCTGAAGTCACAGAACTGGTAAATGTCAGGAGACAAGTCCCCTAACTCCTAGCACAGTGCTGTTTCTACCATGTTTTCTCCCCTGAACATGTGCTAACATACCATTAGCTAATTTCCAATTATTTCCACCCTAATAAATTATAACTTCTTTCAGGGCCTTGGCATTTTCTTAATCAAAGCTTTGAGAAGTGGCTGTTGGTATGAACCCAAGATGGTAAATTATCTAAATGGGCTGGAACTATGAATCTAAATCCAAAAGATAGAATTTAGCAAGGATGAATGGAGTCTGCATCCGGAAAACATGTTAACCGCATAAGTGCCAAACAGTTTTTCTAACATGACAACAGTTTGTGAGAGAGACGGGAGATTTTCATGGACTGCTTCAGGCAGGCAGACAAGGAGAGACAGCCTTGTCCAGATGAAGGGGCGTGGTGGTTCCCTGGTGCTGTGCTGGGTCACCACACCTGGAGAGCCAATCCACAGGATTAGTGCCTCACTATCAGAGACCTGCTTTCTGCTCTGTCTTGAATTCAGGTCCTCTGGATCCACCTTCCTCCTCTGAATATTCCCGATCCTTGACTGAGGAGCCTGATTTGGCCTTTCTGATCTGCCTCCACCAACTGTAATCCAGGTATCCCTGCCCTGCTCTACCATTCCGTGAACGGGAGAGCACAGAACAGATTCAGAGAAGAGAGCAGGAAGCCTAAGGTTGTCAAGGGAGGTCAGGAAAGAGTGTAACCAAGTCAGGGATGGGTCTGTGCATGCTGGGGAGTCAGAGAAAGGACTTTGCTGTTTACAGACAGTGAGGATCGATCTGTATGTCATCAGGTAAAACTGCCAGTGTTGAAGCCGACAATACAGAAAAGTTGAAAAAGGTAGAAAGCTGTATTGTTTACCATAGTAACAGTCATTTGTGTAACAATTTACTGTCTACCCAATCATGTGGCACAATAGCCAGTATACATTCATGTCTGGTTAACTTGCCTGAATTGTACTTGATTATAGACCTAAATTCCATTTATGGGTGCCAGGCATTGGTGTTCATTGCTCTTTGACCTTCATTTTTGGCTCGGGTAGCAAGGTAAATTGCTCCTACCTTTAAATTTTTAAAAACAACATTGCATATAAAAGGGAGAATGGGTGTATTGTGTAACCATCTCACAAGATATCACAAGTGTATTGGTTTGTAATTTTTGTTTTAGATGACTGTATCAGCTCATTTTATTGGACCTGGTCTATTTTTAAAATTATTTATTATAAAAATTCATTTAATCGCATCCTCTATTTAGCCAGTCCCCATTAAACCAGCTTTTACTTGGCTATGGCAATCTGTTAACACTCACTAAGCCATCCTTATTTTCAACTATTTTTACTGTGCTCTCCGCTCTTCTCTGCCACTAGGCAGTGAACTCTGCACCTGCATCCCTTGTACCCCGTGTGCCTGTGTTCTCACAAAGGGTGGTCATTTGAAAGGGAGAAGAAAGACGACCTTTAAGGGACAATGAGGGGGGAGGTGGTTGGAGCAATAAATGAATATTTTTATGGATTCTTGTGTTTATAAAGCTATTTGGAAGGCCAGCTTGAATTTGCACTCGACTCTTAGTGACACTTAAGTATAGTCGTACAGGCTGTGATCTGTTTTTTAAGTGCAAAGAAATCTCTTTGCTCATGAAATGTTCATCTGTTGGTAAAGTTTAGTTTACTCATCTTTGACCTCAAACAGCCATAATCCCTGGAGGGATTAATGCCACATCTGATTAAATTCCCAATATGTAGTGTGTACTTTTCCCCACAGTTTTAAGTGATGATGGAGAAGAACTGAGAGAATGAATCTAAAATGGACAAAGGCATTAGAGTATAGGAACAGAAACTGAGGGACAAAAAGAAAAGCATTTGTCAGAGACCAGATCTCTAGCAGGTTGGTCTAGACCTCAACGAGGTTGAGCTAGAAGCCTCCTAGTCCATTCTAGCAGGAAGTTGAGGAAAAAGAATGAAATTGTCTTCTGAAGCAAGCCCTCCAGCCCCTGTTCTGGCTGATGTAGCCTCATCTTGACCCATCAAACCTGTGGCCTGTCGGGTACCCTCTCTACCTTCATTTTCTTCATCAGCAGAATGGAATAAAAAAATAAATACCTGCCCTCTTCTGCATGGGGCATGAGGACCAAATGAAATAACAAGATGAAACATTTTAAAATATTAAAGAACACTGCAGATATTGGTGATTCTCTCTTCCTGTGTGTATCATTAAACCACCTTGCTTTCAGTTCTTTATGTTGTGAGGCCATTGGTAGATCAAATTATAGGTGTTAACCGGATTTTCTTTGTTCCAGTGACTTTGATTACCACATTGACTCTTGCCTGCTCCAATAAACCTAGTTTCCTAAACCCATTTTCTGTATCTCCTTATATCTTCCCACTTGTCATCTGTTCTCTTCCTTTGTAAAAAGCCCTGACACTGGCTTATTCTCTTCTCTGTTATAAAACTCTCTATTTTGTTTCCCTCAGATTAATATCATTTATTTTTTTATTCTTACTGATCTCCTGATTCCCTTCATCTTAATTCTTTTTTAAGCAGATGCAGGTGAGCCATACTTTTTCTTTTAATAATCAAAGCACAGTGTCTGCAGCCCTTGCCATTCACTGCCCTTCCCGTTTTTTCTTTTGGCATTTTTTCCAAGGGCCTGATACCCTAACACTTGTTTACTCAGGCACCCCACTGTGAGCAAACAAGCTCAATCCTTTCCAATCTACTTCAAAACATATCCGTTCTCTACCTTATCCCTTAGGATTTTGCCTTTGGGTCATAATAAATTTATAGTGTCAATCTCTCAGTGACTTATTACTCCTTACAAGCTGACATATATGCATTTAACAGGAGTCTTGTGCAGAAAAGACTGTAATCCAAGGGAATCAAGTTGTTCAATAGTGGGAGTAGCTGCAGGAGAGGTAGTAGCACACAGCCCTTAGAAGTGTTTCAGCTGAGGCTGGTGACTGCTCAAGGTTGAGCTAGAAGCCTCCTAGTCCATTCTAATTCTGAAAAACTCATGCGTGGCTAATGGTGGGAGTTGCAAGTCACTTCCAACCTCTCCCCATACTTTCTGTTTATGGCTCTGCACCCCACCTTCATAATACAGGCTGTTCTTTCAGCTTTCCCAGCGGTTGCCAAAAGCCTATAATATCTAGGAGCATTTTCTTTGCACCCCAGCTTTCTGCATGAAAGGGAGGATTGGGATTGGGGAGAATGGACTTGACAGTTTACAACCCAAAGTATATTAATTGTGAGCTTTGTACCTTGGCAGTCGTAATTTACACAATAAAAAATCCATGTGGTTGCTAAGCAACACCTTTCCTCATTCTTGACCTCAGTGGAGGTATTTGAACTCTGGACTTAAGAAATCTTAAATTCCATCCTGCTTGCAGAACATGCTTTAGTGGCCCTGCCAGGAGCAGCCTACTATTTCTGCCCTGTACTTTCCTCCCTAGGTTTGTATCTCCCCTTCCATATCCTCCTCTCTGACATGAACCCAGCAGCCTTAAGTGTCCTTAGCACTCGCAGCAGACTCGTACTCTTCAGTCTTTGGGGGGATCCCCATGCCTAAGACCTCACACCACAGGCAACTGTACCTGAACCTAATGTGGATTCACGTCTTGTCAGCCTCCAATGGAGAAGCTTCCCTTTGTAGAATGATGAAGGCTCAGCAGATCCTCCATCTAATATGAATAATAAGAATTTCTTTAATAATAAGATGTGCTTCTTTGAAGAGTTCCAGATTTCAGAATATGTGTTACATGTATATATAAAATTGGGAATATTTGGAGACCATTTCTGTGCTAACATGTAGATATTATCATTACTAAGGTTTTTCCTTTACAAAAAAAAAGGTTAATTTGGTAAAAACTCTTACATAAGATTTGTTTAATTGAAAGAAAGAGCTTTTTATTGAAGAAGAAAAAAATTACCTTTTAGGATATTATAGTTGCTTTATATTCATTTCCAGCTCTTCCTGAGGCTTTTATAATGTGAGTTATTTGTGGTAGTTTCTAATACATAAATTATAGCATTTTGATTTTTACCTTTCATTTTTTACCTGAACTGTAACCATTTAAATAGATTGGTAGCTGTTTTCTTAAACGGTTGGGGCTTTTCTGGTTCTTCTCGATCCTGGGTCTTAACCTAATACGTCAGAATGACAGCCAGAGATGGAGGTAGAGAGTATGAACACCAAGTGACCACAAAATGAAGGTGACTTTTCTGCCATAGGGAGGAAGGTCGTACACAACCATGACATCCAGTCATTTCTTTTTCTTTCTGGAAGATAAAAAATATACGAGAGTGGTAGGAAGGGGGAAGACTGGTTACTTGAACTGTTAGGATCGGGGAAAGAAACGTAACTCCAAATGAAGTTAGAAAAAAGGTAAATGGATTTCTGTTTCCTCCATTAAACATGTATTTTGTTCCCCTTCTGTATCTCTGATATATTTGCCTCTGTCCCTGTTTTTCTCTTCCAAGGGCACTTTTGTCCACTGTGGCTTAAAGGGTAAAAAGCCACAAAGGCCCTTTCTTTGGCCATGTCATCTCTTCACTGCCCCTTGGCTTACACCGTATTTGCGTTTTATTTGCAGGTCTGTGGCTGTCCTCTCTATTGGAAGGCCCCCATGTTCAGGGCTGCAGGGGGAGAGAAGACAGGATTTGTGTCGGCACAGTCATTTACTTCCCTGTGGAGAAAGTAAGTATGTGAACAGTTTCTCTGAGGCTAGGCAGAGAATTCTCTGTTCCTCATGACATACTTTATAAAGGTCATTTATAAATTTATTAATTTTTCCTTTACCCTTTATTTCAGCAAGTAAAACTCAATGATTCTCAGTCATTTATACCCATACACAAATTTTTTCATTAACCTTTATCTCATGTCTCTAAGAAATAAAATGGGTCTTCAGAAATACCACTTTAATAACTATTTGATAGTTTCTTAGTTTTACATGCTAAATTTGGGTCTTAGGATTTGAGTCTTGAAGCAGTGACATAAGAGTACACCGCATGTACTACATGAAAATACAGCTTGCATTCTCATATGATCCACTTTAGAATTGTATGTAGTTGATTTATTAAAAATAACAATTCTAATAAATTTTAATCATTTACTTTTTTGTTTATTCTGTGGGCATTTTATTATTAAGTATATTTTATTGATTATGCTATTACAATTGCCCCATTTTTCTTTTTTTGTCGCCCTCTACCTGGTACCCCCATTCCCTCCATCAGTTCCCCCCCCTTAATTCATGTCCATGGGTCGTACATACAAGTTTTTTGGCTTCTCCATTTCCTGTACTTTTCTTAACATCTATTTGTTATAGATGTTAACATTTTATTTTGTACCTACCAATTATGCTTCTTATTCCCTGTACCTTTCCCCCAATCTCTCTCTTCCCCCTCCTTGCTGATAACCCTCCATGTGATCTCCATTTCTGTGGTTCTGTTCCTGTTCTAGTTGTTTGCTTAGTTTTTGTTTTCTTAGATTCCTTTGATAGTTGTGAGTTTTTTATCATTTTACTGTTCATAGCTTTGATCTCCTTTTTCTTAGATAAGTCCCTTTAACATTTCATATGATAAGGGATTGTGATAATGAACTCCTTTAACTTGACCTTATCTATGAAGCACTTTATCTGCCCTTCCATTCTAAATGATAGCTTTACTGGATAGAGTAATCTTGGATGTAGGTCCTTGCTTTTCATCTCTTGGAATAGTTTTTGCTAATCTCTTCTAGCCTGCGAAGGTTCCTTTAAGAAATCAGCTGATATGGGAATGCCTTTGTAGATAACTCTGCTTTTCTCATGCTACTTTTAAGGTTCTCTCTTTATCTTTAACTTTTGGCATTTTAATTCTGATGTGTCTTGGTGTGGCCCTCTTTGGGTCCAATTTGTTTGGGACTGTCTGAGCTTCCTGGACTTGTATGTCTATTTTCTTTATCAAATTGGGGAAGTTTTCTTTCATTATTTTTTCAAGTAAGTTTTTGATTTCTTCCTCTTCCTCTTTTTTTTCTGGCACTCTTATGATTCAGATGTTGGTACATTTGAGTTGTCCCAGAAGTTCCTAAGCTTGTCCTTGTTTTTTTGAAATATTGTTTCTTCTTTCTGTTCTGATTGAATGTTTATATCTTCCTTTTGCTCTAAATCATTGATTTGAGTCCCAGTTGCCTTCCCTTCACTGTTGGTTCTCTGTATATTTTTCTTGATTTCACTTTGTATAGCCTTCACTTCTTCCTTTATTTTGTGTCCATACTTAATCATTTCTGTGAGCATCCTGATCAGTGTTTTCAACTCTGTGTCTGATAGATTGGCTATCTCCATTTTGTTTACTTCTTTTTCTGGGATTTTGTTCTGTTCTTTCATTTGGACCATATTTCTTTGTGTCCTCAATTTGGCAGCCTCCCTGTGTTTCTGCATATTAGGTAGAGCAGTTTTGACTCCTGTGTTACGTTGTAAAGGGCAGAGCCTTAGGCATTCACCAGGTCAGGGGAACCTGCTTCATCACTGTGTGGCACTGTACGTGGGGGAGGGGTCAAAGAGAGATAAGTGCCACTTGCTCAGCTCTCACCCCATTTCCTGTCACTTACCCCATTTCCCATAATCACCTGCTGCCCTAGTGCTGATTCCCAGAGCAGGTAGGTTTGTGTATATTCTAGGACCCTGTGGGCCCTTTAAACAGACTGTCCTGAGAGACCTGCAGTTTCTCCCGCCACCCTAAGCTACACTGGTTTTTATAGCTAGAGGTTATAAGGCTTTATTTCTCAGCCTTGGAACCACAGGCTGTGTGGTCTAGCCTAAGGCTGGGATCACTCACTTCCCAGTTGTGCCTCCCAATTTTTATATGCTGCACACGAATGTGGGACTGCCCGTTTTACCAGCTGCTGATGCCAGGCCACACTGCATCCTCTCCGCCCCTCCTACCCATCTGTATGAATGTTTCTTCTTTAAATCCTTGGGTGTCAGACTTCCATACAGTTGGATTTTCTGACAGTTGGATTTTCTGGCAGTTCTGGTTGTTTTTTATTTTTAGATTGGTTGTTATCCTTCTGGTTGTGGGAGGAGGCAAAGGGAGTCCTTCTATGCCTCCATCTTGGCTAGGAATCTGGTCATTACTTTTTGAAAGCTCCAGTTAAGGAACAAACAAATAGTACATTTATCAAGACACTCCTAGATTTTAACATCTTCACAAGTTTTCTTGAATTCAAACCCAGCTTGTTTCTCCCCAACCCCTGCTTTCTTCTTTAGAAATTATTTTTTCTTGTATTTATACTTTTTAAGAGCGTGTCACAGCTTGCTCCTTCTGTGTCTTTTAACTGATCAGCTTTCCTTATATACATTTTTCTCACCTTTTCTGGGCTAGATACCCTTCCTGGTAAGCTCTTGGGTTATTCTTCTCACCTATCATCATCATTATTAAAAATCCATATATAATAGCAGCAGAATTCACTTTGCAGATGCCTTCTCATCCCTTTATGCCACCTGAGAGCCCCTTGTAGTATAATACTTAGGAGCATGGTAGGTGACCAATAAACGTATTCTTATTTTTAAAAATCTAGTAGTAAATTGAGCTTACCAAGTTCTTCAGGCATTACATTAGCACTGAAGTAATCACGGTGTATAAGACTACCAGTTAATGGACTTCTTTTGAAGAACCATACCAAAGCTAAAAGTTACAAATGATTCATGTTTTCCAGGTACATTTTAGTCATTTTGTTATAGGGGGTAGTTCTAAGTTGCCCAACTACCAAGGACTAAAAGAGCCCAAGGAGAATCACTTATTCCTTATAAACCATCAGGGTAACACATCAGTGCCATCATCACCATTTCGTGTTTGCTATAGCAAATGGAAGACTGCTGGCTACAATCTACAAAGTTTAAAAATGTGTGGATAAGCAGTCCTAAGGGGAACTAATTGGAAGCTAGAAATAGGGGTGGGGGGGAGCCACAACCCACTAATTAGCCAGGAGTAAACCAGTAAAGAAATTAGCATTTGCCTTTGGAGTATTTCTGGCTGAACCTGGGGGAGAAAAAGAGCCTAGAACCTGAACAGTAGGAGGTTGGCTTGGATTCCCTCCCTTTTCCCCCACCATTAAAGCCAGAACTTCAGCTGGGTGGTCTGATTGTCTATTATTAATTACTTTTATTGTTATTTTAAATCAGCATATAACAGTAGCAGAATTCAAGAACTTGAAATGTGTAGATCTTCCAGCTTTCATTCAGCTAGCTTTTTTCAGGTCCTGAAAAGACTTCAGCTGGAATGCTAACCAGGGTAGAAGAAATAGGGATGGTTTGTCAGAGGTGTCTTCAGCCACTGAGTTCAACATTGTTGGCCAAATCATGTAACAATCTGGGAAAGCGGCAATAAGTGAATTATGGTTTTTTAAAAGAAAACTTTGAGAAAGCTGGGAGACTGAAAAAAAAGAAGTAGTCTATTCTGTAAAAGATTACAGCCATAGAGAAGAACTGTAACTATTTATATTCTAAGTTATTTCTAATATTCTAGGACCCTATGACTGTGAGCCTCAGACTGACTATGATTTACCTGCAATTAACTGCATAATATTGAGGAAAGTAAGAGGCAGTTTTGTTTTTTGTTTTCTTCTTTTTTGTTGGGAGGTGGGTGAGTATTAAGTCTGTGTCACTAAGATAGGATGGACATTTATGTTAGTTGATAGAGCGGCAGCAGCCACAACCGTCTGTCTTTATTGACATGAGTCATTTTATCTCAGGGAAAAGAGACTTCTGCAAAAGACAAAAAGGGGGAAAAGACAAACACAAGTCTTCATTTTAGGAACTGGAGGAAAGTACTTGTGAAGTTACATGAGCACCTGTCCCCCTTTTTTTTTCCACTTTAAAAAAATTCTATGAATAGGTAAGAGTAATATCTATACTGAAGCTTTAGCTCTGGCCAGATATAAAATGGTTGGAGTGCCCTCTAGTGGAGCTCCTCTCTAAGCTCTTAAAATACCTTTTAAAAAAGCCAGGTGATTTAAGGGAGACCCAAAGTCAGATTATTTGGGGATATTAAGCATAATGATTTGGGAGACTAAGCATGATGGTTTGAGTTATCACAATGACCTGGAAAAAGACATGTGTATGTTTTTGTAATCTTTTCACAAATTATATTCTTTCCATAAAGGAACTTGGACCAAACTATAGTATTTTAAACTTCCAAGTACAAAAAATAACTGGCAGATAATGACACAGAATTAAGGCATATTGACATATACGTATGTATGCTAACTTGCAATGATAGGCTCTGTGTAATTGTGGGGGGGAGTCAAATACAAAAATCACAGCATAATAGGAAATAATTTCCATCCCGTCTCAGTACTTCTGGGATGGACACTTCCTAGCCTCCTCCGTGTGATTTGCGGATAAACACCTAACGGGCTCTTGTCCCTGTGCTTCCCTTGTTTCCTATTCTCCTGCCCATTTCCTGTTTCCACTCTGACATGTTTTTCTTATAGTGAGGACATTTTTAGGGGAAAGACATTGCTCCACAGGTTTGTTTGTTTGTTTGTTTGAGTTTCTAAATTTACCAGCTTTGTGGCATAGGTCCTCTAAAAGGTAGTCAGTAATATTGTTTCCCAATTTTTGTATGCTCTACTTTCTCTTCCCTTTTTATGTCAACATGTCATTTGCTCATTAACAAAACAACGCTTTATCTAAGAGCTCTAGAAGATACCAGTTTAGAATAGCTATGTTTACCTTTTTTCTGCTACCATATTGAGTTCACCAGCTATTAGCTTTGGCTGAAAAATCATAATTCACCTTTTCTTTGTATTTTATCTCTATTTTTAGTAGCAGAAGACCATGTCTGATTTGACTTTTGCTTTTCAGACTACCTCTCACCTGTCATATCTGTGTGGGTTTTATTTAGTAGTTATCCTTTCTTTTTAAAGTATGTACTCCTTTCCAAAGACATCACCATCTTTGTGTTGTGACCAGCCAACCTATTTTCCAATCCTAAGAGGTTGTTCCTAGCCGCACCTACTGCACTAATCTTTTTCTGAAATTATATTTAACTTTGTGTGCCTTGAGCATGCTGAAGAATGATAAGGAGGATAAATATAACTGCCATACTATAGCTTTAATAATAACAAATAAGGTCAGTTAAGTACACATCTGTCAGTCAGATCATAAACATTTTTTGCGCATCTTCTATATGAAAGTCATTGTGCTAAGGGAAAAAAAGAGCTATAACTTTGCCTGCTCTTTAGGTGCCAGAGAGCTCAAAGAAAGCTAACAGTACTGTGGTATATATAATATGTATAAATTAAATAGTACAAAGATCACTACTAAAGAAGTTAGTTATCAGAGATGGCTTTTTGGAAGAGGTGGATTATTAGCTGGACCTTAAGGATAGCCGGCGTTCAGACTGCAGAGTTGGGAGGGTGGTAATCTAGGAGAGTAGGACAGTATGAGAAATGGCACAGAGACAAGAATACACAGGAAACACTCAGGGTCAGCCTGGCAGCCTAGAGAGTAAGTTTTATTTAGCAAAGTAGTAAAATAGGTAGGTAGTTAGACTCCAACCTTAATTACACAGGGCCTTAAATTTCCAACTTAGGCATTTAAAGTTACTCATATCAGTGGTAGAGAGCTACCGAACATTTCTGAAAACAGGAATTGTATAATCAAAGGGTGCTTTAGAATGAAGAATTGTATAAGATGGAATGAACAGTGAAGCCTATTATATTCCCCTTCCCTTCTAGCAGTCTCAGCGTGAAGCAATAAAACCTGGACTTGGTGGTGCAGTGGAAATAGAAAGGAAGGAATGGTTGCCTAAAACATTAGAGGAAATATTCCTCAGGTCTCCAGGATTCCCATCCTGTATTCCAAGCACTTAGTGGTCCAAGCTAGAACCTGGGAGTTATTATGGACTTTCCTCCACACTCCACACATACACCTGTCAACTGCTACATCCTTCCATTTCACCCACGTCGGCCCTTCCCTCCATCTCCCGCTGCCAGTATCCATGCTCAGGCTTTTGGTTGAATTTTTGCTTGATATTTCTGAAAAACACGTCTGGTCATGTCACTGTCCAAGTTAAAATTCTTCTGTAGAGTAGGCTAAAGTCCAGGCATTTTGATCTAACATGAGAGGGCCTCCAGGATCTGCTCTGTGCCCATGTCCCTGTGTCTTACCACCCCAGCACTTGTAGTTGCCCAAATACTGCAGGCACTCTCATACCAGGCATTTGTACACGTGAGCCTCTTGACACACAACAACCTTCTTTCCTACTCCCCCTTTTTTAGGGAACCGCACTGGCCCTCCTGTGTCCTTCCATGACAGACTCACTGTACTTACTACCTTTGTTGTGGCTGTCACAAAGGAGTATAACCTTACTGGTGTCACTCTCCCTAGACTGCAGGCTTCTCACAGGGCACAAAACTGCTTCTTATTTTCTTTGTATCCTAAGTATCCTCAAGGTGAGATACAATACCTGACCTACAATTAGCATTCAATAAATAATTAAGGAAGGAAAACATGAAAATTTGGCAACTAAATAGATGTAAAGAATAAGGATGAGAAACTGGGTAATTTTAAAATGACTTCAAAATTTTAAGCCCAGATAACTCAGGATGACACCACCCATTAACAAAAATAAATATCCATGAGAAGAACTCACTTTGAGAGGAGGTTTTAAATTTGGTTTTTGATATTTTTGACTTTGCAGTCAGAATATAGAATACAAATGGAAATATCCAGCAATTAGTTGGATGTGAGGAATTCTTGGAGCTCGAAGCCTTAATACAGCATTCCTTTTTTTTTCATCTGATCTTTCAAAGTCTAATTTCAAAAGCCCCTTGTGAGGTTAGCCCTAAATATGTCTGCCAGTCTGGGCAAACAGAATTTTATGTCTCTTGTGGAACATAATGGTCCCTCTTGACTGGTGGGTAGCCCTGCAGTTCTGGTCCCAGGTGTTCTGAGCTAAACCTGAATGGACATTCTCCTGCAAGTGTATTCTTATTGGCATTAATGCATTTGACTCTGTGTCTCAGCCCCAGAAGCATTCTACAAAAAATAATATGCCATCTTGTTATTGAGCTTTTATTTAGATGTTCCTTTGACAAAATCAGGAGCATGAAAAAATTCTTTTTTTTTTAATCATTGAAAGGAGAGCACTTGATTCTTAATCCAAATGGCTTTCCGATCAGACTGAAATTACCAGCTCTTGATGTTGTAGTTATTGTTTACCATAGCAAGTCTTTCTAAGTAGTTGTTTCTTTTGTAGGTTGCTAAATAATCATCATGACGATGCCTCCAAGTTTATCTGTCTTCTCGCAAAGCCCAGCTGCAGCTATCTAGAACAGGAGGATTTTATCCCTTTACTTCAGGTAATTTTCATTCCTTTTTTAAAATGGGTTTTATTCTTAAAATATAGAAACTTAAAAGGGATAAACCTAAGAAAGTGAATGGGATGGTACAGAAGAACAGAGGAGAAAAAAATCAATGTACAAGAGATATCAGTATTTCTTGAAGATAGAAAGCGAAAGTTGGCTAAGGAACCGCAGCCCAGAGGGAGGGACTGTGTATGGGCTGCAGTGGAAAAGTGAGCTACTCTGCTTTACACTGCTCATTAGGACCCCAGAGAAGCCCTAGACACCGCTAGCCCTGAGCTCATTAGACATGGGGATTCACTGAAGGTTGGCATACAGAACAGTGGACCAGTTGACTCCTTACCTGGTTCCTAGATATAAAGTATAACCTAGCATTGACTCACAAGCGTAAAAAACTGACAAAACAAATAATACAGCATGTTAAGACAAATTCCAGTAGAGACCTATCCTAGATATTATCTGACTGGTACTTCTCAAAACTGTCAAGGTTGCCCTGGCTGGTATGGCTCAGTGGGTTGGGCATCAGCCTGCAAACTGAAGTTGCCGGTTTGATTCCTAGTCAGGGCATGTCCCTGGGTTGCGGGCCAGTTTCTTGGTTGGGGGCTTGCAAGAAGCGACTGATTGCTGTTTCTCTCCTCTTTCTCCCTCCCTTCTCCTCTCTCCTCTCTTTAATTAAATTAATTTTAATTAAAATATTAAAATTAATAAATATTTTTATTGTTTATTAAAAATAAATGGGTTTTTTAAACTGTCAAGGTCATCAAAACAAGGAAAGTCTGAGAAACTATCACAGCCATAAGGATTCTAAGAAAGTATGACAACTAAATGTAATAACGGATCCTGGATAGGATACTGGCACAAATAAAAGACTATAGGTAAAAACTAAGGAACTGTGAATAAAGTGGCCTTTAATATTAGTAATAGTGATATATTGATATTGGTTTATTAATTATGACTATCGCTATTGTAAGATGTTAATAGGGGAAACTAGGTGCACAGTACATAGGAACTCTGTGTTATCGTCTCAATTTTTGTGTAAATCTAAAACTGTTCTAAAAATTAAAGGTATTTTATAAATACATTCAGAGAGATTATATAAAATAAGAATAGAATGTTATGAAAACAGAATGCTACCACAACAAAAGAGCTACTAGAATTTTAAAACGTAAGTACCAAAATTAAAAATTTCAACATAAGGCCTGGAAACTAAAGTTAAGGATATCTCTAGTATGCACATGCATACATGCACCGCACACGCAAGGGAGAGAAACAGAGAAAGAAACATAGAGGGACCAATTCGAGAATTTCAACATCTTACTAACAGGAGCTGTCAAGAAAGAGGGGGAGAAATGGAGAGAAGGAATTTATCAAAAGAAATGCAGAATCATCAATACAGGATGGAGAGAACTGGAGAGACTGGAGTGATAGGATGGGCCCACTGCACAGGTACCCACTGGGATTCTTATTTTCCTCCTTGGAGGAAACAAAACACACCTGTGTGACCAGTGGATCAAAAACAGGACACGACCCTCCCACCCCAGCCTCTCGTGCTCCCCTAGTCACTGCCCACAGAATCAAACACAGAGCCAAGGCTTTTCTTGAAAAGAGCCACTGAGTGCCAAGCACAGTGAATAAAAAAAGGCATACATAAACATGCCGTCTTGACATTTTCGAAAAATGCTGATGAAGAGAAGATACTAAAAGCTTCCAGAGAAAGAAAAAGATCACCTTAATAGGAACTAGAAACAATGTGGTATTAGAATCTCATTAGCAATTCTGGAGAAATGGATATGAACTCAAATTTGTGTGTCCTGCTAAGCTATCAATCGAATATGAGGTTTGAAGAAAGATATTTAAAAACTCAGAAAGTTTATTTCCTATTTTCTTATAGGTTTATAGTGGCCCCTCCTCTTTACCTGCAGTTTTGCGTTCCAAAGTTTCAGTTAAACATGTTCGACCACAATCTGAAAATACTAAACGGAAAACTCCAGAAATAATTCATAAGTTTTAAATTGTAGGACATTTAGAGTAGCATGATGAAGTATTGTGCCATCCTGCTTGGACATGAATCATACCTTTGTTCGGTGTATCCACACTGTATGTGCTACCTGCCCCATTAGTCACTTAGCAGCTGTCTTAGTTATTAGATCAGTTGTCATGGTGTCACAGTACTTATATTCATGTAACCTTTATATTATTTAAATATTGCCCAAGCTATTCACATAATTTTTATTTTCATAACAAAACTTTTATTATAGTATATTATTATAATTGCTCTATTTTATTACTAATTATTCTTGTTAGTCACTTATTGTGCCTAATTTATAAATTGAACTTAATCATAGGTATGTATGGTTAGGAAAAAACATGATATAATATAGGGTTTGGTACTATCCATGATTTTAGACATCCACTGGGGAGTCTTGGAACATATCCCTTGCAGATAAAGGGAGAATACTGTACTTGAAAATATACTGCACAAACTAAGCAAACCAGGAAAGAGGAATGCATGGGCTCCAGGAAAACATGGATTCAATCCAGAGAAGCAGTGAAGGGAAGTCCCAGGATGACAACTGTAGAGTGCTGGAATGCATTACAAGGGAACAGAAAAATTATTTCAAGAGATAATCGGGTTGAGAATTTCCAGCCAAGATGGAGGCATAGGTAGACATACTGTGCCTTGTTCAACCAAAAGAAAGACAACAATTTAAAAACAAAAAACAACTAGAACTGACAGAAAGTCGAACTGTATGGAAGTCTGACAGCCAAGGAGTTAAAGAAGAAACATTCATCCAGACCAGTAGGAGAGGTGGAGACAGGCAGCAGGGCAAAGAGGACTCATAGCAAGGCTGCTGCTGGAGGACGGGGCCAGGCAAGGCGGCAGCTGGAGGAGTGGGCAGTCCCACAGTCACGTGCAGCTAAACCAGGAGGAACAACTGGGGAGGAAGATAGACCTTACAACCCAGGGTTTTAGTGCAGGGAAATAAAGCCTCAAAGCCTCTGACTGAAAACACCTCTGAAGGTTCAGGCGGCAGCAGGAAGAACTCCCAACCTCACAGGAGAGTTCATTGGAGAGACCCACAGGGTCCTAGAATGTACACAAGCCAACCCACCCAGGAATCAGCACCAGAAAGGACCAATTTGTTGTGGGTAGCAGGGAAAGTGACTGAAAACCATCAGAGAGAGGAGCAAGCAGCACTGTGTCCCTCTTGGACCCCTCTCCCATATACAACATTGCAAGGTAGTGAGGTGAGTTGCCCCACCCTGGTGAACACCTAAGACTCCACCCCTTACTACATAACATGCACACTGAGACCAAAAAAAAAAAAAGACCCAAATAAAGAACAGTTCAAAGCTCCAGAAAAAATACAATTAAGTGATGAGTAGATAGCCAACCTATCAAATGCACAGTTCAAAACACTGGTTATCAGCATGCTCCAGGAACTCACTGGGTACTTCAACATCATAAAAAAGACCCTGGCAACAATGAAGGTTGCATTATGTGAAATAAAGAAAAAAATCTACAGGGAACCAACAGTGAAGGGAAGGAAACCAGGACTTAAATCAGTGGTTTGGACCAGAAGGAAGAAATAAACATCGAACCAGAACAGAATGAAGAAACAAGAATTCAAAAAAATGAGGAGAGGCTTAAGAACCTCCACGGCATCTTTAAATATTCCAACATCTGAATTATAGCGGTACAAGAAGGAGAAGAGGAAGAGCAAGAAATTGAAAACTTATTTGGACAAATAATAAAGGAGAACTTCCCTAATCTGGCCAAGGAAATAGACTTCCAGGAAGTCCAGGAATCCCAGAGAGTCCCAAAGAAGTTGGACCCAAGGAGGAACACACCAAGGCACATCATAATTACATTAGCCAAGATTAAAGATAAGGAGAGACTCTTAAAAGTAGGAAGAGAAAAGGAGACAGTTACCTACAAAGGAGTTCCCATCAGACTATCAGCTCATTTCTCAAAAGAAACCTTACAGGCAAGAAGGGACTGGAAAAAGGTATTCGAAGTCATGAAAGGCAAGGACCTGCATCCAAGATTACTCAATCCAGCAAAGCTATCATTTATAATAGAAGGGCAGATAAAGTGCTTTCCAGATAAAGTCAAGTTAAAGGAGTTCATCATCACCCAGCCTTTATTATATGAAATGTTAAAGGGACTTACCTAATAGAAGATCAAAAATATGAACAATAAAATGACAACTCACAGCTATTAACAACTGAACCTAAAACACACACACACACACTAAGCAAACATCTAGAACAGGAATACATTCATAGAAATGGAGATCACATGTAGGCTTATCAGCAGGGGAGTGGGAGGAGTAGAGACAGGGAGAAGGTACAGAGAATAAGTAGCATAAATGGTAAGTAGAAAATAGACAGGGGGAGGGCAAGAATAGTATGGGAAATGTAGAAGAACTTACATGTAAGACCCATGGACATGAACTAAAGGTGGGGAATGTGGGTCGGATCAGGTGTGCGGGGTGGAGGGGAGCAAAGGAGGGAAAATGGGACAACTGTAATAGCATAGACAATAAAATATATTTTTTAAATAAAAGAAGAATTGTGGTTGCCAGGGACTATGGGGAGGGTGAGGTGGGGAGTTGTTGTTTTGAGGCTGTAGAGATTCAGTCATACAGGACTGGGGCTAGGGGTATCTGGAGATCTGTTGCACAACAGTGTGCAGGTCGTTGACAGTATTGTACTGTAAGCTTGGAATTGTTGGGAAGATAAATTTTATGTTACATGTTTTTTTGCCACTGAAAGAAAAAAGCTAGGCCTTTCAGCTGGAACCGCCTTCTTCCAGTATTTTGCTAAAATGACTAACACAAAGGAAAAGTTATATGTTCTCCAGGCCTTTTAGAAAACATGGAGTTGTCCATTTGGCCACATACATGTGAATCTACAAGAAAGGTGATAGTGTAGACATCAAGAAAGCAGGCACTGTTCAAAAAGGAATGCCCCACAGGTGTTACCATGGCAAAACTGGAGGAGTCTACAATGTTACCCAGCATATACAGTGGGCAGTGTTGTAAACACACATGTTGAGGGCAAGATTTGTGCCAAGAGAATTAATATACATATTGAACATATTAAATACTCTAAGACCTGGGATGGCTTCCTGAAACGTGCTGGAAAATGACTAGAAAAAGGAAGCCAAAGAGAAAGGTACCTGGGTTCAACCGAAGTCCCAGCATGTTCCACACAGAGAAGCACCATGTGTGAGAATGAGTGGGTAAGAGCCTGAGCTGCTAGAACCCATTCGTTATGAATTCATGGCATAAGTGTAAAAAAATAGAAGACCTCTGTACTGTAAAGAAAGAGAGGAGAGAGAGAGGAAGTGAAGAAAGCTGAGTGCTATATTAATATCACATAAAGAGTTTAGAGCAAAAATTTTTGCTAGGTAATAAAGGGATCAGTTGAGGTTATAATAATTCTAAATGTTTATTAATCCAGTAACAGACCAGAAAAATGCAGAAGCAGGTAGATTTCCATGGACTGCTGTCAAAAATGAATTAAACAGATAGAAAGAAAATCAGTAAGAATATAGAGAACTTGAACAGTACTATCAACCAGTCTGACCTAATTGACATTTATATTATACTTCACCCAACAACAGCAGAATAAATATTCTTTTACCAGGTACACAGAATGTTTACCAAGATAGACCATATTCTGGGCCATAGAACAAATCTCAATACATTTTAAATATTCAGCTCATAAGTATGTTCTCTGACCATAATGGAATTAAATTAGAAATAATAACATACCTGTGAAAAATTCTTGAATACTTAATAACTAAATAATACTTCTAAATAACTTATGGGTCAGAGAAGCAATCAAAAGGAAAATTAGGAAATACTTTGAACTGAAATGAGAACAGCATATCAAAATTTTGCTAAAGATGTATTTGTGAATTTAGCAAGGTTATAGATACGTGATCAACATGCAAAAATGGGTTTCTAACTATACTAGTAACAAACAGTTGGAAGTTGAAATTTTTTAAATAGCATTATAATACTACCCCAAAATATTAAATATTTGGAGATGAATCTGACAGAAGATGTGTATGACCTGTACACTGAAAATAGCAAAACATTGCTGCAGGAAATTAAGAAAATTTCTATAAACGGAGAGATAGGCCTTCTTTATGGGTGGGAAGAAGACTTGATGTTGCTAAGATGTCAGTTCTATGTTAGCTTTGACTCTCAGAGCCATAGTTGTGTTCTGTATACTTTCCCTCCAAGAAATAAATAAGGAATTAAAATCAACCAAGACCTGTGGAAAACAAACCCAAATAAACTATAAACAGTAAGAAAGGAACTGAACTGAATTACACATAAATAACATAACCACACTACAGAGGATAAAGGGAGCAGAGGAAAGAGCCAGCCTAAGTAATTTTGGATACCAGTACTTTAACTGGATACTATAAGACTGAAGACAAAAGGAACTGTACACAAATACTGTAAATACTGTATTCTAGTTACTAAATTTATTTCTCAATGGAGTATGGGTTGGCCATTCTATAAGTAACAAAGGAAAGGGAGAAGGCTAGAATGAATCTGTGGTATTGAATTGGAATCAGTTATCTGTATAATTACATAGTTATAATACATAGAGATAAAAATGCAGAGATAGATATAGAAAAATATAAATATGTGTATGTGCTTAGATTGTATACATACATACATATATTCCTCGCTCTGCTTGTCTAGAAAGCCAAGGAGTGATGACACCCTAGTAGTAATGAGCATGCCTGCATCCATATTTGGTTTCTAAATACCATTCTACATTAAAAAGAACCAGGGTTGCTTGGAAGAAAGATAGATTCCAGGACTGGAGCAAAGAAAATATAAGGTGACCCTGAACCATCTTGTATCAGAAAATATGGAAGTGACATATCAAGGAAGGACAGGGAGGGAGGGACATATCAAGAGGACACAGGAGCCAGGCTGATAGAGTTCCCAAAGGTCAAAACTATTACCAATTTGAGCAACAAAATAAATAATAATAATGTTGGATAACCCATAAAATAAAATAAATACCAATGAATCTTTACTGATACAAATTGAATAAATCAGTACATAGGCGAGAAGGAACAGTTCTTCCTTACAAAAGAATTCCAATTAATAAATGTAGAAGGAATAAACAAAATATAAATGTCAAAGTCACATTCCACCAATAGCTACTGAAATCAGGGGGCAAAATTTTAGAGTAACAGGATTTGGCTGTCTCAAAGAATCTCCCCCATGACATTTGTCAATTATTAAGGGGAAAAAATAACTTTTTGGTGGCAAACCCAGAAGACATCACTTCAACCAAGTGTGTTCAAAGTTAACACCACAAGGTGTAAAACGTCAACATTACATACTCCTTGTATGACTGAACAGGACACAGCAGCACTGCTATGCTATTCCTGCTGAAAGTGTCTCTTTAATCTAATCACCAGAGACCAGACAGAACCACTAGAGAGACTTCTGCAGAATAACTGACCAGGATTCATTAAAAGTATCAAAACCATGAAATACAAGGAAAGGCTGAGGAACTGTCACAGGTTAGGAGAGACCAATGAGACACAAGTACTAAATGCAGGACTTCAAGATGGAGGCATAGGTAGACAGGCTTCACCTCCTTATGCAACCACAAAAAGGAATTAAAACTAAATCTCAACATAACACCCAGAACTGCCAGAAAAGCGAACTGTATGGAAGTTTGACAACCAAGGGTTTAAAGAAGCCACATTCATCCAGACAGGTAGGAGGGGCAGAGATGTGGAGACAATGCGGAGAGGCAAGAAGACATGTTTTGGCATGTACAGGCAGCGGCGGTGGAGTGGGCACAGGTAGTCGCACATTCATGTGTAGTGAATAAAAGTTGGGAGGGATACCTTGGGAGTAAGCGATCCCAGCCCCAGGCCAGACCACACAGCCCAGTGTTCCAGCACCAGGAAGATAAATCCCTATAACTTCTGGCCGTAAAAACCAGTGAGGGTTGGGGTGGTGGAAGAAACTGCCAGATTTTCAGAAAACTTCTCTTAAAGGGCCCAAACAGTCTTAAAACATGCAAACCTACCCACTCTGGGATTCAATACCAGGGCAACAGTGGAAGGGCACCAGTCACATATGGAGAGTGAGGGAAGTTACAGTAAATGGGGCAAGTGCCAGGCAAACCCCCAGAAGCCTGCAACATCACTGTCCCCTCTCCTAAATCCTCCCTCCCCCCCACACACACAGAGCCATGAAGTAGTGAAGCAAGTTCCCCAACCTTAGCAATTATGTAAAGCTCCAACCCACACAATTTTCAGGTGACTTTTACAGAGAATCAAAGCAGCTGTACCTAATACACAGAAACAAACACAGCAAGGCTGCCAAATTGAGGAGTCAAAGAAATATGGCACAAATGAAAGAACAGAACAAAACCCCAGAAAAAGAACTAAACAAAATTGAGATAGCCAACCTGACAGATGTAGAGTTCAAAACACTGGTGACCAGGATGCTCAAAGAACTCATTGAGTATGGCAACATAAAAGAAGAAATGAAGGTTATACTAAGTTTCTTTATACTAAAGAAAAATCTACAGGGAACTAACAGTGAAGGGAAGGAATCCAGGATTCAAAGCAACTATTTGGAACATAAGGAAGAAATAAGCATTCAACCAGAACAGAAAGAAGAAACAAGAATTCAAAAAAATGATGATAATGTAAGAAGACTGGGACATCGCCAAATGTGCCAACCTCCAAATCATAGGGATGCCAGAAGGAGAAGAGGAAGAGCAAGAAATTGAAAAGTTATTTGAAAAAATAATGAAAGAAAACTTCCCTAATTTGGTGAAAGAAATACACATACAAGTCCAGGAAGCGCAGATAGTCCCAAACAAGTTGGACCCAAAGAGGACCACACTAAGACACATCATAATTAAAATACCAAAGGTAAAAGATAAAGAGAAAAATCTTTAAAAACAGCAAGAGAAAAACAGTTATCTACAAAGGAGTTCCCATAAGACTGTCAGCTGATTTCTCAAAAGAAACTTTGTAGGCAGGAAGGGACTGGCAAGAAGTATTCAGTCATGAAAAGTAGGGACCTATAGCCAAGATTACTCTACCCAGCAAAGCTATCCTTGAGAATGGAAGTGCAGATAAAGTGCTTCCCAAACAAGGTAAAGCTAAAGGAATTCATCATCACCAAGCCACTATTACATGAAATGTTAAAGGGACTTACTTAAGAAAAAGAAGGTAAAAAATATGAACATGAAAAAGGCAACAAATTCACAACTATCAACAACTGAATCTTAAAGAAAAAAACCCTAAGCAAACAGGAACAGAATCAGAGGTATGGAGATCAGATGATCATTTGGAAGCATAATTGGTAGGTACAAAACAGACTGGGGGGCAGGTGTTAATAGTAGAGGAAATGGAGAAGCCAAAAAACTTACATGCATGACACATGAACGTGAACTAAGTGGGGGAGAGGGCTGTTGCTAGAGGGAAGAGGAGTACCAGATGGAGGGGGGCAAATGGGGAACAAGTGGGACAACTATAATAACAAAATACACTAAAAAATAAAAATAAAAGTCTTGAATCCAGATTTTTAAAAAAAGAACTAAATGCAGTGTAGTATCCTGGAACAGAAAACAGAAAAGACAGGGGAAAAGGAGGTAAAATCTGAATGAGGTCTGTATTGTAGCAATGTTCATTTCCTAGTTTTGGTAATTGTACTGTGGCTTGTAAGTTGTTAACATTATAGGAAGCTGGGAGAAGACCATAGGAAATTTCTCAGTAACATTTTTGCAACTTGTCCATAAGCTAAAATTATTTCCAAATAGCCTTGACTGGTGTGGTGCAGTTGGTTGGGCATTGTCCTGCAAATCAAAAGGTTGCTGGTGCCCTGCCTGGGTTTCAGGTTCAGTCTCTGATCAGATGCGTGCAAAGGGTAACCAGTCAGTGTTTCTCACATTGATGTTTTTCTCCCTCCCTTCTCCTCTCTCTAAAAATAAATAAAATATTTTAAAAATTAAAAAATAAAATTATTTCCAAATAAAAGTTAAAGAAATAGTAAAAGTCTATTGGTTTTAGACTCTGTTGGTACATATGCATAGCTAAAGGGTTTGAAGAAACAAAGAAAAAGATATAACTAATGTCTGTCAGCTTATGACTAACCAATTAATAGATTACTTCTATGTTGGCATTGCTGTTGCCTTCAGTTATTAAATTAACAGTAATTGTCTCTAATAGGTTCTCTAGACTCATTCAAAATACTTTAAAAATCTAATTAGAAAATAAAAAGAGTATTTCGGGGTTTTAATATTCTCTTAGTCGTCCATGAGAACAAGATTATTGGATTTTAAAATAAATTAAATAGCATTCTAAATTGAAAACAGATTTCTTCACATGGTTATTTTGATGGACATTTGGCTCACACAACCTAACATAGATGTTAAGTTACTTGGTTACATGGCTTTTTTTTTTTTTTTGCAAAATTTCTATGTCTCTAGATTAAGAAAAAATTCCAGTTGGCTTGTGTCTTTCACCCTTTCTGTACAAATTTCATTCAGCAATCTCTACCAAGATCTGGAATGAATTTCTCTGACTTTCTTGATATATTAGAATTACAGTACATACCTATAACATATTTGATTCACAAATCACCAAATATAGCTAAATTAAGATTCTAGCTTTTTATTGCAATGTATAAGCATATTGAAAGCACACATATGTATGCTTGTGATAAAATTTAAATTTAATAAAGTATTAATTACATTTTAAGTGCATTGTTCAATATTCTAAAATAGCAAGTTTGCTAAGTTGGCACAGTGTTCTACAAGAAGAAAAAAATTCTGTAGGCATTATTAATGGGATTTTTTTTGTATGCTTCATTTAGCTTTGGTTTTGTTCTTTTTCAGGATGTGGTGGATACACATCCTGGCCTCACGTTCCTGAAAGATGCTCCAGAATTCCACTCCCGCTACATCACCACGGTGAGCAGAGTCCTCCTTTGTCTTAATATAACTTAATAACCAGGCTTTCAGATTTGTATGCAAAAGGTAACATGGGCTATAATGATTCTTTTAAGTGGAAGGAAGGTGCAGTAAAATTGAATTAATTATTTGTATCTGTTTCCCTTCTTGTATGTACTCAGTGCTTAAAAGGTCTCTTGTATATAAACTTAAAGTAATATATTCATTCTGTCTATTCGTATAAAGCATACCTTTTGCTATGTCATAAATACTGGTGCCTAGTTGATCTTTGGCATTTAATACTGGAAAGAATTTTCAAGTCTTTCCCAGAAAAAGATGGGTATGTAGTACCTTAAAGTTAGAAGTGGACTTGGTATTAAGAAATAGCTTGTGCGTAATCAGAAAACAATTATGTAAGAATTAAAATAACATAGTCACAGTCTCCTTTTTTGTGAGGTGGTCTCTCATCCCATTTCTCACGCATGGCCTCATTTCATCAGTCACAGGCAGCGTATGAATTATGAGTGAGAGCAGCAACATAAGACGTGCACACAGCAGCCGTGTCAGGCACTCTCTGCCCTGGCTCCCAGATGATCTTTGGAGGAATTCGAAGATGAGCCCCACACACACCTCACATTCATGGCCGCACTCCAGTGAGATGGCCCTTGCTCTGGCTTAGATCCCCCATTAAATAGGGCAGTCTTCTCTGAGGAAGAGCTTCTCATTCTTAGCGTACTTTTTGTTGGCTATGAATTTGTTGAGTTCTATTGAATTACAGAAAACTGCTGGTTTATTTCCCTCCTACAGAAACTTTATTCTTTGCTTTCTTGTTGGTTTTCATCTCATAAACCTTTGAGACTTTAAGCCAGAATGTGTCACTGTCATCCTAGACCTCCTCAGAAGTTATTTTTGCCTCTTAACCACAACACTATATTAAATTACCTCCACTCCAATTACCCAGGCCAATCACCCTGCTTTCTCATTTGAATTACTCTTAATTGTTCTCCCTTCTCCTACCTTTATTGCCCTACAACCTAGTCTCCATAAAGCAAGAGTTGTCCTTTGAAAATATAAGATCATGTCACTCTGCTCAAACCCGCAAGTGGTTTCCCATCTCACTGAGAATAAAAGCCAAACTCTGCCAAGACTCTCTGTAACTCACCCCTATGCACCCTCACATCCCCTGCCCTCTGAACTTATCTCCTGCCATTCCGCTGCTTGCTCACTCTGCTTCAGCCCCTATGGCCACCTCACTGTCTCTGGAACATAACCAAACACGACTTCTGCCTCACATGCTTTGTTCTTATTCTTTCCTCTGCCTCTAAGGCTCATCCTATAGATTTCCATGACTCACTCCCTCACTTCATCCAAATGTGTGCCCAGATATTTTTTTATTAGTGTGGCATTCCCTGGTCACCCTCTGCCTTCTTCATTCTTCCTCTCTGTCTGCCCCCTTCCCCTACACTCTCTATTCCTTTCTTCCGTTTTATTTTTCATCTTAGGTCTATATCATCTGATATTTAAAATTTTATTTGTTTATTGTCCATCTTGGACTTATTTATATTTTCACTGCTACATCTCCAATACATAGAATAGTGCCTGGCAGAAAACAGATGAACAGTAAATATTTATTGAGTGAACAAGTGAAATTATTCATGTTTAAAGATTTTACACATTAACTCTGTCTGCAATCCCAAAGGGAATTATTGAGTTCTAATTAGTTGTTGACAGTTCTATAAACTCAGGGTATATTAACAGTATAGTCTAGAAAAGATCTTTAAAATAATTTAATCCAACCTTCTACCAATTCAGAAAATGCTCTTTATAGAGGACCTCTTATTACAATTTAGTCTTAGAAAAGATGTTAAAGAACAGAACTGGTCTATGGCCATACCACCCTGAACGCGCCCAATCTCATCTGATCTCGGAAGCTAAGCAGGGTCGGGCCTGGTTAGTACTTGGATGGAAGAATAGAACGGTAAAACAGAGACAAATTTCGTTTGTCTACACTTTCTAGTATGGTATTTAAATACGATGGTCTGTAGTCATCTAGCAAGTAGTCCCAAGGAAGATTTCAGATTGAAAAGCCATGAAACACTTTTGTTCACATATAATTCACATTTTCTGAGAAATTCTGTTGTGTTAATTGTTGAACAAAAAGAACTACATTGGTCAATTTAACAGGGTACAATTAATTATCTCTGCCAGATATTTTCACGGCATTTGCATACTATTATTTACACTTTAAAAATGTATACTTTATTGCTAGTATTATGCTGCTTTATCCCAATTCACAAAAATTAATCCTTTATTCAGAGATAGTGATTAAAGTGTAAAGTCTTATGATGAAATAATGACAATGAGCAACACAAAATAGCATCACAACATTCAGAGTAAACCAGATCCAGCTGAGAGATAAAAGGTGAATCTGCATGTACTGAGATGAGTGTCTCTGTTGTTGTGGTGATCTCCTGCTCCCACCCACAAAAGAAAGGTGCATAGAAAAGGTATCCCAGGGAATATCTGGAAATAAAGTTTTATTGGACTGGTTATCTTTTCTCTCCAGTGCCTTTTCTATTATGAAAGTTGGTCAAAAAGTGGCATGAAGTCATTGAAACGTTGACATTATTTCAGAGTACAGTGAGTTTTTCTAGAACAAATACAAAATAAGCTTTTTAGTATGAAATTAATTAATTTTGTTATTAAGTTAAATTAGAGAGGCATAACTCTCTACCCTGCTCATGACAAAGACCGATGAGATCATACTACTTCCCATGTATTTATAAAGATCAGCCTCAAAATTAATGACAAATATCTCAGAAAAAGCCAAATTAACTTATCATATGACCCTGTTGACTAATATATAATCTCAGTGGTACCCAGTATAAAACAGTTAATACAGGGTGAGGCAAAAGTAGGTTTACACCACAGTGAGATACTACTTCACACTGGTCAGAATGGCCATCATAAACAAATCAACAAACAATAAATGCTGGAGAGGTTGTGGAGAAAGGGGAACCTTAGGACACTGTTGGTGGAAATGCAGACTGGTTCAGCCACTGTGGAAAACAGTATGGAATTTCCTCAGAAAACTAAAAATGGAACTGCCTTTTGACCTGGCATTTCCACTGCTGGGATTATATCCCAAGAACCCTGAAACACCAATCCAAAAGAACCTATGCACCCCACTGTTCATAGAGGCACAATTTACGATAGCCAAATGCTGGAAGCAACCTAAGTGCCCATCAGTAAATGAGTGGATCAAAAAACTATGGTACATTTACACAATGGAATACTATGCAGCAGAGAAAAAGAAAGAGTTCCTACCCTTGCTACAGCATGGGTGGAACTGGAGAGCATTATGCTAAGTGAAATAAGCCAGTAGGTGAGGGACAAATACCATATGATCTCACTTTTAACTGGAACCTAATCAACAGAAGAAAAAAGAAAGCAAAATACAACCATAGAGACATAGAAATTAAGAACAATTTGACAGTAACCAGAGGGGAAGTGGGAGGGGATAATGAAGGGAAGGGTTTTCAGGAAATACTATAAAGGACACATGGACAAAACCAAGGGGGAGGATGGAAGCAAGGGAGGGAGGTGGGTTTGGGGGGGAATGGTTGAGGGAATGGAGACAACTGCTGTTGAACAACAATAAAATTATTTTTTTAAGTAGGTTCATAGTTGTTCATATGGAAAATAATACAATAATTAATAAATAGTACAAGAATAAACTGTTTCATGTACTCACAACTGTAAACCCACCTTTGCCACATCCTGTATATTTTCTTTGCATGCTAGAGTGATTCAGCCATTTCACTTTATGGTTGGAAAAAACTGTTTACAAGAATATCATTCAAATATTAGCTTATGTATTAGCTTATATGTGGCACATATATGATGATGAAAAGTTGGGCAACTTTTATTTTCTATTTATCACTGAAAACCTATGCTATAGAAAAAAAGAATTTGTGTTTGTTTAACTATTTTATAACTGTTTTTAGACTGCAGAAACAGAGCACCAACCATGTGCACAGCAAATGAGGCTATTACTACCCAAATAAGAGATTGCACCTAATGTCAGTTCATATTCTCCTTTATTTCCAGAGAAGAGTTGGCAGTAGAGAAATAAACCACTTAATATTGAATGAAAGTGAAAATTGGAAATACTAGCAAATTGTAGCCCTTGAGTTTGCAGTTTTGCATGCTGTGCAAAGAAATTGCCTGTGAACAAAAGATTGCTTATCCTAACTGGCATATGCTGACTTTGAGGAAAGAGGTGCTCACAGGAGTTTTTAAAATAAGTGATGAGATTGAAAATCCTTCTTTATGACATTGGTGCTGGCAATAAAAAGATATTTCTGTGGCTTGCCCAGATGGTGTCTTAATGATGTATTCATTGTCTTGATTGACCTGGAATCCATCACTTCTGGATGAAATGCCAGGATTTTAATTGTGGAGGACAAGGTACTGATATTTCCTGAGATGACTAACCTGTGGTGGAGACTGCTCATCACCAACAACTGACCTCTTTCCCCTTGAGAATTTTTCCTTTTAGCAGAGAAGGAGCTGATTTTTATTAGAAAGATTTTTTTAAGTCCAAATTCAGCAGGAGACCATGCAGAAATACTTTTTAACCAGAGTGAATCAGGAATCCATTCACCATTTCCCATCAAGTAGAAGAGCCAGACTTCGAGCATTTAATTTATGTATGTTGATTTGCTTTCAAGTCACCTACAGTGAACAATCTCTCCGTAACTTGTGCCTGCATTTGATCCACTCCTCAAAGACTATCTGACAGATTAACCAAACACTTACTTCCATTTCTGGTGACCTATAATTGTGAATTAGAGATGTCAGTTCTATAAAGTTAAAGAAAAAAAAAAAGAAACTAACTTAAAATTCAAATTGCCTATCAAGTTGACTAGAGATCTCTTAATGAAAAATTATAAAGTATCATTCCTTTCACTGGCCATAAATAAGTATTATTATTAATTTTAAGATTTTGTTCCATTTGTTTTTAAGGAAATAATTTTTTCCCATTTTCCTAAAAGTGGTAGACCAGAGTTAGAGGGAAAAAATGTAATGTAGAACCAGCAGCTACATGCTCTCACCGCTAGGTGGTGCCCCTACCTCAGTAAACTAAAATGCTGAATCAGTAACTTGGAAACCAATGTGCTGATGAAGTAGGGCCAGGAAATAAGATTTAGGCAATGGAAAATGGATTACAGGTAGATTTTTATATAGTATTAGATAAGTAGGTTACAAGAGGCTAAAACAGAAAATGCTTAACATTCTAAACATTTTCAAATCTTAAAAATTTTGTTAAAAACAAAAAGTTGAACAAGAAAAGAATAAAATAAGAAAAATGCAGATAAAAGCTTTATAATTTTAAGTGTAATACAGTACTTCCATTAGTAATATAAAGTGTTTTAGGAGTATATAAATGTTAAATTTGTAGAGATGGGAAACTTAGACTTTAAGATAAATTTATATTCAAATCAAGAACTAAGCACAAGAGTCTAATAATGTACACCATGACCAAGTGGGATTCGTCCCAGGGATGCAAGGATGGTACAATATTTGCAAATCAATAAACGTAATACATCACATAAACAAAAGGAAAGACAAAAATCACATCATATCAATAGATGCGGGAAAAGCATTTGATAAGGTACAGCACCCATTTATGATAAGAACACTCAGCAAAGTGGGAATAGAGGGAATATTCCTCAACCTAATGTAGGCCATATATAAGAGACCTACAGCCAACATCATACTCAATGAGTAAAAACTAAAAAGTTCCCCACTAAGATCAAGAACAAGATAAGGTTGTCTACTTTCACCACTTCTATTCAACATAGTATTGGAAGTCCTAGCCACAGCAATCAGACAAGAAAATAAAATAAAAGGCATCCAAATTGGAAAAGAGGAAACAAAACTGTCATTGTTTGCAGATGACATGATAGTATACATAGAAAATCCTGTAGACTCCACAAAAAAACTGCTTGACCTAATAAATGAATTTGGAAAAACAGTGGGATACAAAGTCAATATTCAGAAATCAAAGGCATTTTTCAGAAATCAGAAAGCAACAATGAAGTATCAGAAACAGAAATCAGGGGAAAAAATATCAACAAGATTTAGATATAGCAACAAGACTTTGATATAGCAACAAGAAAAATAAAATACCTTGGAATAAACCTAACCAAGGAGGTAAAAGAACTGTACTCAGAAAACTACACAACACTGAACAAAGAAATCAAGGAAGACACAAACAAATGGAAACATATACCGTGTTCATGGATCAGAAGAATTAACATCATCAAAATGTTCATATTATCCAAAGTTATTTACAGATTCAATGCAATACGTATTAAAGTACCAATGGCATATTTCACAGATAGAACAAACACTTCAAAAATTTATATGGAACCATAAATGACCCTGAATAGCTGCTACAATTTTGAGAAAGAAGAGCAAAGTAGGAGGGATCACAATACCTGATACCCGATCATAATACCTGTATTACAAGGCCACTGTAATCAGAAGCCTAGTACTGGCATAAGAACAGACACATGGACCAATGGAACAGAATAGAGAGCCCAGAAATAAACCCAAATCTCTATGGTCAATTAATATTTGACAGAGGAGAGGGGGTGCAGCAGCATAAAATGGAACAAAAATAGCCTCTTCAGAAAATGGTGTTGGGAGATCTGGACAGCTACATGCAAGAAAATGAAACTTGATCACCAACTTACACCATATACAAAAATAAATTCAAGGTGGATAAAAGACTTAAATATTAAGTCATGACACCCTAAAAGTCCTTCAGGAGAACATTGGCAGGAAAATCTCAGATATTCCACACAACAGTATTTTCACTGATATGTCCCCTAGAGCAAGGAACATAAAGGAAAAATAAACAAGTGGATTTGATCAAAATAAAAAACTTCTACACGGCTAAAGGAAACAGCATTAAAATGAAAAGAGAACCAGCTGTATGGGAAACCATATTTGCCAATGATACCTCAGACAAGAGTTTGATCTCCAAAATATATAGAGGACTCACATGACTCTACTCTCATAAGACAAGCAACCCATTTTAAAAATGGGCAAAGGACTTGAACAGACACTTCTTCAAGGAGGACATGCAGAGGGTCCAGAGACATAGAAAAAGATGCTCAGTATCACTAGCCATCAGAGAGATGCAGATTTAAAAAAAACACAGTGAGATACCACATTACACCAGTCAGAATGGCCATCACAAACAAATCAAACAGCAAATGTTGGAAAGGTTGTGGAGCAAAGGGAACCCTAGTGCATTGTTGGTGGGATTGCAGACTGGTGCAGCCACTATGGAAAACAGTATGGAATTTCCTCAGAAAACTAAAAATGGAACTGCCTTTTGACCTGGCAATTCCACTGCTGGGATTATACCCTAAGAACCCTGAAACACCAATCCAAAAGGACATATGCACCCCAATGTTCATAGCAGCACAATTTACAATAGCCAAGTGCTAGAAGCACCATAAGTGCCCATCAGTAAATTAATGGATAAAAAACTATGGTATGTTTACACAGTGCAATACTATGCAGTAGAGAGAAAGAACTACCCTTTATGACACCATGGATGAAACCAGAGAGCATTATGCTAAGTGAAATAAGCCAGGCAGTGAAAGACAAGTACCATATGATCTCACCTTTAACTGGAACCTAATCAACAAAACAAGCAAGCAAAATATAACCAGACACATTGAAATTGCGAACAAACTGACAGTAACCAGAAGGGAGAGGGGAGGGGGTTATGGGGGAAGGGTGAAGGGTTTACAGGAACAACTGTAAAGGACACATGGACAATAACAAGGGAGGGTGGAAACAGGGGAGGGAGGTGGGGATGCCTGGGGTGGTGGGGAGAGGTCGGGGGGGAGGCAGAAAACTGTACTTGAACAACAATAAAAATCAAAACTATTTAAAAATTTAAAGTGTTGATTTTATTAGAAATGACACTTGGCATAATCAAAAAGCCAAAACTTACCTGGTTCAAAGTATATTCATAAGACATGATGGTCATTGGTAAAGTGATTGATATCTTTAATGGTTTTACTTCATTTTGTTTTCCTTTGAACCAGGTTATTCAGAGAATATTCTACACAGTGAACAGATCTTGGAGTGGAAAAATTACTTCAGCAGAGATAAGAAAAAGCAACTTTTTGCAAGTATGCCTCTTACTGGAATTCACTTATCAGGAGCAATTTAAATACTATTCTTATTTAACAAATATAATATTTGAGTGCTTATTGTATGCAGAGCTCTGTCACTACTTTCAGACATTCAGCATTTACCAGATACTTGGGATGTGCCGGGGGGAACAAAGATGAATAACAAGGGATTTTTACATCAATGCACACACTGCGGAGCAAAAGGGAAAGTGCACAGCCATACCTGACTTGCAAAAGATCACAGAAGTGTATAATAAACATGCAAAGAAGACGTCACAGGAGGACTGATAGGGCATCTTGACCTTGGAGATATCAGGAGTTTACCAAGATAAAAAATATTAGAAGAAAAGAGGATTCCAGATAAAGGAGGCAGCATAAGCAAAGGCCCAGAAGCATGACAGTACAATATCATGCTCAGAGACTGCAGGAAGTCTTAAGTGGCCAAAGGCTCCACAGAAACAGTGACCAGTTATGAGGCCTGAGGGGTGAGATGAGGCTGGGTTGTGAAGGGCCTTCCTAAAGAAAGAAAAATTTCAAGTTGATCCTTTCAGCAACGATTCTTTGTCCAGGTCCTGCTGGGAAAAAAGTACTAAAAATTCCTTACAAGAAAGAGTACGTTTTCTTCAATTACTTTGTTTATTTTATGAGAAAGTATTGGCCACTAGTGGGAGCCTTTACCGAGGTAATCTTCGTGGCTGATTGTTCAAGCTTCTATTAACCTAAGAATGGTAGAATTGTTCACCCTTGAAAATACATGAAATATATTTTAAATGAATTATACTAAATGAAGTTTAGGCTAATACGTTAGACAATCTTATTTACTCTTTTTTTTCTATCTTATCTGGGACAAAGTAATAAAGACTTGGCAAAGTTAGCAGCCCATAATAGATATGCAGACTTCTTGTGTTCTAAAATGAACAGTAAGCATCACACTTACTGTTAACATGTATTGAATGCTTGGTGCATGCCTACATTCCCAGTAGGCAACATGGAATGTGTTGAAATGACAATAATTCCATAGAAAAGGCCTTACACCTCACATTCTTGTAGCGCATTAGAATTTGTAGTTTCTGGATCATTATCATAGTCCATAATTTTTTTAATTATAAAATGTGAGGCTCAAGTATGGTTGAATGACTTAGACAAGATCAAACAGCAAGTAACTGGCTGACATGGAAAGAGAACTCAAGTGTTGTTCTTCCAAGAGCATGACATGTTTTCCCCTCTATTTTCTCCCCTACCCGTCTCCTTAGCCTTCCTCTTATATGGCTATATGCTCATAAAACATTCTAATAATATGAACATATCTGGAATAATAATCTGAAGTCACTGTTTTTCTCTTCACCGTGTCATTTCACTCCCTGTAAGTGTGTGTGTGTGTGTGTGTGTGTGTACACATGGAGTATTTAGTTTTATTTTGTATGGCTGCTTTTTTGAGTTTTTTAAAATATATGTGATCATACTATTCTGTTAACTTGAGGGGATTGTTTTGTTTTGGGGAGTTTTTTGCTTAACAAAATGACTTAACATTCCCTTCATTCCCATTCAAATAAATCTATATCATTCTTTTAACTACTGTATAATCTAGGACATGCCTATACTATTTATAATTAATTACAAATTCTTCTACTGATATATTCAAGTCATTTCCATATTTTCCCTGTACAGTAATGTAGTGAACACTGCTGTACTTTCCTCTTGTGTGTATATGAGTAAGAATTTCTCTAGAATAGATTATCGGTGGGGGGGAGAGCGTGGAATGCTGGATCGAATGGTATGAGCGTTTCCAATTTGATAGATCCTGCCAATTTTCATTTCTAAAAGCATGTACTCATTCATACTTACATTTACATGCTCACCAACAGCAAAAGTTCATCTTTTTCATTTTATAAAAATGAGATTTCCTTGCTTCTCAAGATTTGTTTTATTGTACATATTCTGCTTTTTATACATTAAAGAGCATTTTATAAAATAAAACATTACAGCAAATTTGGAAATCAAGAAAAATCACATTCTATGACCATAATACAACTAATACCATTTTTGTATGTGTTCTTCTAGTCTCATTCATATGCATATTTGGAGTTCAGGATTTTACATAGCTCTTAGTGTGTACAATTGTGTATTGACCACACCATAGTTTTCCTTTATTTCCATGTAGACTTTATAATTTTTACTGGATACATAATCTCCCATCAGTAGAATTCCCATAATTTAATAATTTATGTTGTTTTCAATTTGACAATGCATTTTGTTTTTCCAGTATTAACATTTAAAAAATATTTTTCATCAAAGTAATATATTTGCATTACGAAATAGTCACCTTTGTCCCTTAATGGTTTTTACCTTGAATTCCATTTTGTATTCCCATAATATTGACATTTTTTTCTATTAAGGTTTAGATAGTATGTATATTTTTAACACCATTTTTTTAAAACTTTTTAAATTTTACTTTTAGACTTTTCTGGACAGCTTATATGTTGTCCAGCTTATTATCTAGATTTGTTTTGGGTGCTTGTTTTTTATACTCAATCAATCAGAAAATCTTTTAGTGGGGAGATTTAATTCATTATCTTTATTGTTGTTATCGATATGTCAGATGTTATTTGTCGTTTTACTTTATTTTTTCTATTTCCTAAGTTTTGTTTGGTGTCGTCTTTCTGAATCTTTCTTTTCTGAAAATGTCTTCTTCATCTGCCCACTTACATGATAATTTGACTAACTTTAAGAATTCTGGTTTCAAAATCATTATTTCTGTTGTTTTCCCTAAGGGTGCACAGTGAGTCAGGGGAGACCCAGATCTACTTCCAGCTCAGGGCTCTGAGGCTTTGCCCCCCACCCCACCAGGTTTCTGTGCCCAGCCACCACACATCACCACAATGGTATACATAAGTCACCTTTGTGGTAAACTTCATTTCCTCACCAAACCAAGCCCTATCTGCGGATGCCCCACTCTTCATAATAGAATAGATGGTCACTGCCTAATCGCTTTGGTAAATGATGTTAATCACTTAACATCACTTTGAAGCTAAAAGCGATGTCAGTATACGGCCCTGTAACTAAGCCTGTTGTCTAGTTGTTTGGTGCTTGCTAGTCTGGTGACCTCTGATAGGCTGGAGCCCCCTTGGTGATGGTCCTTCCCTTTTCCTGCTATTAAATCCTCCGCAGCATCTAACCATTTGCTAAGCATATTACAGAGCTCATAAATGCTTATAGATTGATCAGGTGATTAAAGGGAGGATGAGGTTATCTGTTAAAGTTCCTGATTTGATACCCAAACCAAAGCTTTTAATTCAATTTAAAATAAAAATTTACTAGATTCTGTATAATGACCAAACCTGTATTATCATAATTTTTAATTTTAAAATAAGTTTTCTTTATTCATACCATTTCAGACTCTAGCCCTTTTGGAAGAAGAGGAAGATATAAACCAAATCACAGACTACTTTTCCTATGAACATTTTTATGTTATTTACTGCAAATTCTGGGAACTAGATAGTGATCATGACCTCTACATCAGCCAGGCCGATCTATCGAGATACAATGACCAGGGTGAGTTGTTATAGATGTTTAGACTTAACTGTTTTGAAGAAGGCAATAGTTAAATAAATTATCCCTGCTCATTATGGGGAATTCCTATTTCTTAAATTCTGTACTCTTTAAAGGGCCAAGACTTTTTAAGTGGGAATGAGTAAAAATGCTATTTTTTTACTTAGAAGACAGGTATAAGAGACAGGGTTTATTGGAGGTAAGTAAGCAGTTAGAGTCTTAGTTTTGATGAATTGGAGAGTCTGTGATGTTTGTTTTCTGATTATGAATTGAGTGAAAATTTTACTCATGTGTAAAATTTATTTTAAAAGAATATGTATACACCTTTACAAATTTCTTATTTTATAATATTTATACACAGCCATGGATGAAAATAATTTTTCTGATGGGCCAGTATTTTCAAGGACACTTACAAAAACTTACCTTTTGGAATTTAGTTCCAGAAAAGATTTTGGTTTTGGGCTGACGAATTTTATGTACTTTGATTTCTCAAAAACCAAAATATTATATATCACATACCCTTTTTGCTTCATTTTTATCAGTAGTCAACTTAAAACCTATTACCTACTGATTTAATATTTTAAGAAAGCACCAAGATACATTGATTCATTCTTCTAAGATTTCCCCTGTTCTGTTCTTAAATTGTCTTCTCAAGCACTGTTGTTTTTTTAAATCAGCCTTTTGCCTTTTAGCTGCAGCACAGTACAGATCTTATGTAAATGTATTGAATTTTACTCCCGCTATTTGGTTGCATATTTGAATACATCTTAAGAAAAGGTTCATTCTATATGATGTCAAGTTTTATAGAACTTTCATATTTAAGAAACAGTTCTGCCTCTCAAATTCTTAGGTGCCAACCAGACATGAAAAGGAAGATACTCAAATATACTTATTTGATAAGTATTTTAGTACTACATTCTCTCTTCTTCAAGTATGCATAACCTTCCTGTCACCAAAATAGCATAAAAATGGAGATACTCATCAGGTCAGCCTTACTAGCAGTGCACTTGCTAATTACCAGTGGCCAGATCATCTGTATGTGAGCCAGCCTCCCAAGGTCATGAAAAACCTTTTGGCTCTAAAGCACCCTGTCTGGCTGACATAAGCATAATTCCCAGTATGTCCCAAAATATAGTATATCCACACATACCGCTCATGTAAGCATGTTAAAGGGATGAAGTCCAAAAAAACAGGCATCTAGGTCTATATGACAAAAAGGTCCCTGAAACTCCGTAACTGTCCACTGGAATTCCAGCCTGTCGTTAATAGGACAGTATGGTCTTCAGTTTTAGGATGCTAAACCTTCCAAGTCTAAAAAAGACTTTCAAAAATACTTTAGCTTTGGAATTAAATATCCTTGCCTTTTCTGTATAGCCCTCTTTTTTCCTATATAGTTCAAATTATTATCCCCATAAACCAATGTTCAGCAAAGTCTAGAGGGTCCTTCTGGAAGCTTGGATTTGTAGGCAGACGTAGCTGTACTGACTCCCATATTCTCAACACTCTTCAGCCAAACTAACCTACATTTACGTGGACCGTACCTAACTTTATGCAGAAGAGTTAGACGCTGATTACTCCTAACTCTCGAAAGGCTTTACCTTTGGTTCTGAACTGTTAGTGTGCATGCCGTTGTCTGGGGCACTTGTTAAAAGAACAGACCTCTGTCCTCACCACATCCCTAGGTCTGAGATTCACTGTCATTTTATTTTTTAAAAACTAATGGTTTTGGTTATTTCGAACCACAAGGAGGTATGCTACTCTAGAGCAATGATTTTCAACCAGTGTGCCACAAGAATTTTTAAAACATGTAATACCCAACTATGTAGTCAGGGGTCCTGACCTCTTTTCCCTTAGATTGTCAAATAAAAAGTGATAACAGTAAAAAAAAAAAAACAATAGCCATCCAGTGTGAATGAATCAAAATTGTACCTATTTTATACCTATTTTTGTCAGATCAGCAAAAAATATATATTTTTTGGTGTACTGCAGAATTTTAGTAATTTGTTTTCATGTGTGCCATGAAATGAAAATGGTTGAAAATCTCTGCTCTGGATTAGCTAGCATCTATTATCAAAAGCAACATATTATCTTAAGATATATTTGCCTCTCTCTGAATAAAACTTATTGATGGAATTTCTAAAAATTATACATTATATCATGTTATATCCTGGACTTTTATAGAATAAGAATATAAAAATTGTATGTTTATGGTATGTTTTGGTATCTTTTGTAAAAATTTACCTGAAAGCATTCTTCATTGTTTTATTCAATATCCCTTATACTAGGAGTGAATTATCAGTTCCCCTTTGAATTGAATGCTAGGATAAAATTTGTCTTGTTTTAAAGGAAAAGTTGTCTTACTAGATAACAAGATCAATTCAACTTCTGCACACTTTTGTCTTAGATATCAGGGTGTCCAGAACTAACTTGGTACTCAACTATATTGATACGTTTCAGCTGTCAGGGACATCCATTAGCTTGTTCTTTTTTAAAAAAATTATTAGCTGAGCCACCCCAAATTCTTATTTTCAGAAAGTATAAATTATGCAAAGTATGTTTTAACCACTAGTATTTTCTCATGGAAGATTATTATGTTTTAGCTGGTAGCTACCGAAAATAAATTTCCCAAAAGTACTGCCTTTATGGGAGCATATTTTTAACTAGCTTTGTACTTTTTTACTTTTATTTAGCTTCATCAAACAGAATTATTGAAAGGATATTCTCTGGAGCGGTAACAAGGTAAGAAAAAGCATCTGAATTTAAAAATAAACTATAAGTAAAACTGTAACAAGGCTTCCTGTGTAATGTAGCAGTGTTGTAGGTCAGATAACAGTCTGCAACACGTACAGTCACAGCTTCAAACAAAACAGTAGTAATTCCTTAATAAATAAGCATTAATCCTTTATCTAAATACAGGTAGCAGGATTTGATCCTGGTAATTATTTGCATTTAAATTACAAACAAGGGACTTTTGCCAAGATGGAGACATAGGTGGAAACACTGTGCCTTCTCCCACAACCAAGTTTGAATACAACAAAGGTTTAGTAAACAAAGACGCAGCCAAAGAACAGAAAATTGAACTATACAGAAGTCCAACAACAACGAGCCATTCACCCGGACCGGTAAGAGGGGTGGAACCAGCAGCGGAGCAGGGTCAGGTAGGAATATGCAGTCCAAAATATGGCTCAAGAAGAACTCAAAGTCCCAGAGCCAATAACTCTAAGCAACCAAGAAATAGCGAACCTCTCAGATGCACAGTTCAAAACACTGGTGGTCAGGATGCTCACAGAACTGGTTGATTTTAGTCACAAATTAGAGGAACATATGAAGGCTAAACTAATTGAAATGAAGGGAAATGCACAGGAAACCAATAGTGATGGAAAGGAAACTGGGACTCAAATCAAGGGGGTGGACCAGAAGAAAGGAAGAAATGACCAAACAGAAAAAAGTGAAGTTACAAAAATTCAAAAAAAATGAGGAGAGGCTTAGGAACCTCCAGAACATCTTTAAACGTTCCAACATCCAAATTATAGGGGTACCAGAAGGGGAAAAGAAACAGCCACGAGTGGAAAACTTATTTGAACAAATAATAAAGGAGAACTTCCCCAGTCTAGCAAAGGAAATAGACTTCCAGGAAGTCCAGGAAGCCCAGAGAGTCCCAAAGAAGTTGGACCCAAGAAGGAACACACCAAGGCACATCATCATTACATTGCCCAAGATTAGAATGAAGGAGAGAATCCTAGAAGCAGCAAGAGATAAGGGGACAGTCACCTACAAAGGAGTTACCATCACACTGTCAGCAGATTTCTCAAAAGAGACCTTACAGGCAAGAAGGAGCTGGAAAGAAGTATTCCAAGTCATGAAATCCAAAGACCTACATCCAAGATTGCTCCATCCAGGAAAGCTTTCATTTAGAATGGAAGGGCAGATAAAGTGCTTCTCAGATAAGGTCAAGTTCAAGGAGTTCATCATCACCAAGCCCTTATTATATGAAATGTTAAAGGGACTTATCTAAGAAAAAGAAGATGAAAAATATGAACAGTGAAATGACAGCAAACTCACAGTTATTAACAACCACACCTAAAACAAAAGCAAACCAAGAAGACAGCTAGATCAGGAGCGGAACCATAGAAATGAAGAACACATGGAGGGTTAGCAACAGGGGAGTGGGAGGAGAAGAAGGGGGGGAGAAGGTACCGAGAATAAGTAGCATAGATGGTAGGTAGAAAATAGACACGGGAGGGCAAGAATGGTAGGGGAAATATAGAATCTAAAGAACTTGGTCTAAAGAATCTAAAGACACGTGGTCATAAACTAAAGAGGGGGAATGGTGGAGGGGAATAAAGGGGGGAATAGAACAGCTGTAATGGTATAATCAATAAAATATATTTTTTAAAAAACCTTTGCCATTAAAAAAATAATAAAATAAAATAAATTACAAACAAGATTGTTTTCTACATATTTGCAAATTCCTTCTGATTTTACCCTCTAAGCCTTCGAAAACAAGGTAGACCATGGAAGGGATTGCCCTTGTGAGGGTGCCAGCATTCTAATTTTTTTAAATTTAACTTAATTTCCAAAGGAAGATACTACTTTATTTCTTTGTCTGTCATTCTACTGAATTTATCTGAGTAATTTCTCAGGAAATTTCATGTGTTTTGTTTTTTCTTTCCCAGGGGAAAAACAGTACAGAGAGAAGGAAGAATGAGCTACGCAGATTTTGTTTGGTTTTTGATATCTGAGGAAGATAAAAGGAACCCCACCAGGTATGGCTTCTGAGTTCGCCTTGCCAAGATATTAAACACATGAACCAAGCTTGAAAAAGTTAGGATGAACTCCTAGTGAACACCCACTCGACCCAGTGGTACCATAGTCTCTGCCTCTCAGACCGAATCTAGAGCTTCAAGGCGTATCAAGAAAAGTGTTGCTACCCCCAGAAACAAAGGTGTAGTGACATGTGACCTATCCCAAGGGGTAAGTAGGACTAGTAAGCATTTATATGGAATGTGGGAATAGATACTGTGAATTTCTGTTTTATGATCTTTATGGCTCAGTAGTGAATAGGGCAGGGAAAGAAGAGCAAATTATGGATGAAGCCAGTATCAACTTGAAACCAAAACCAGAGAATCACATACAAGATAATAAAACTGTAGACTAGCATATGCTATGAAGATAGACCCAAAAATTATTTCCAAAATACTAGCAACTAAAAGTTCAACTTCTCAGCTTGTCAGGCCCTTCTTCCAGAATCAGCAGATGCCCCGAGAGAAAGAGGACCTCAAATGCTAGGCTGCTCCTCTCTGGATTTCCTTTTAGATCTGGCTCCTAATGTTTCACTGCCCTGTTAATAGTCCAGTGGCTTCAAACAGAATTTTTTCTCCAGATTTTCTTTGGGGAGGGGGCCACAAATTTAACCAAAATTCTTAGTTAATCATTACCTGAAGCAGAACTCTTCAGGTCAACTTTTCATACCTTGTGGTCTATAACTGGATCTCTACAATATTTTGCCAAAACAGGTTTTTTGAGTTAAAAGGTTTCTTTTGTGCTCCTTTTCTCCCTTTCATGTTGCCTTTCTCATACCTAACAGCTAACATGTTGTTCAGGCTTTATTCTTAGTCAGGTAACAAGTGTTTCATACACAATGCCTTACTTAATCTTCATATCACTATGAGTTTAGGTATCAGCTGCCCCATTTTGTACTTGAGGAAACAGAAATCCTCAGAGATTGTGCACCTACTAAGTGACCTAGCTTGGATTCATTCATTCCAAGTCTCTGTGTCTCCAATTCCTGGGTTCTTGAGCACTGTATAATGTATGGCTCATGATGCAGGACGGCGTGCTTACATGTCTCTCTTTTACCAGTGAGGCCGTGGAATCCCTAAAGAAGATTTCTGGCTGCTCTGATGGTAGTGGGTTACCAGAATTCAACTAAAGTTAGTGTCCCTAAAGAAGATTTCTTATGGTGTTCTGAAATTCCTGCTGCTGAAGAGACTCAAAATTAGCCAATCATAGAAGAAAGTAACTCCTGATTTTGACTTGTTGATGTTTATTTCCTTGGTGCCTACTGGCGCATACTAGCCACCCCACTGTATTTGTTCTCAGTGCTTCACGCTGCTTGCCTAAAGCAGCATGTGAACACAAGACCACTCAACTTTTAACATAATGAACGAAATATCTATACATCAAAATCAAACTCTTATTTAATAAAATATAGTAGGCAGCACTTTACAAAATTCAGGTTTGTGGCTTATGAAAGACATAGTGGAATAAACAGGTTTTGTGAAAGAACTAATACACTTACCAAAGTGTGATGAGTGTTATATAAAATATTGCAAGTCCTCACTTAATGCTGCCAATAGGTTCTGTGACTTTAAGAAAAATGATATATAATGAAACCAGTTTCACCATAGGATAATTGATATACACAAAAGTTAAGTTCTTATAGAACCTCATCAGCATCATAACAAAACAATGCTGAATAAAATGAAGTTATTCAAGGACCCGTTGTACTGCTTACAAAGTTAGGATCTTGAGTCTTTCCAGTGCCAGCTGCTGTCAGGGTTAGAGATAGAACTGTCTTTGGGTAAATTGTGTTTTGTGGACACGCTCTTATAGCCCTCTTTTCCTGTGTCATTTAACCACCCTTCACTCCTGGTTTTTGTCATGTTCTGCTTCTAGCTCAGTCTTCTGACTAGGTGTTCTCTCTACACTGTCTCGTTCACCTATGAGTCTGAGGGCAATCAGCCTGTGCCTTAGATGGTAGTACATGCTTAACTATGTATACTGAATGAGCAAAGGGATATACATTTAGTTACTTCCTAAGCAATAATGGAGTTTCCTATAACTTTCTTCTTCAATAGCTTCAAGGAGTTTATATCAGGGGTGAGAAATATCCAGATCAGAACTTAATTTTATTCAGCCTAAGGACAAGGGCAAGAAGTAATCTTGTTTTAAGTCTGCAATAGTACAGACATAGTTTGCCATGACTACAGTTATGCTTTACAACCAAAAATTGGAGACAGATATAGCAAAAATGTAATATTGGTTCTCTTTGGGTAGTTATTCCTTTTATGGGTTGGTTTGTTTTCAATTTTCCTGTCATTAATAGTCATTACTTCTAGACTCAGAAAATGTTACCCATAATTTTCAGACCATAAGATGCACCTAGGTGTTAGAGGAGGAAAACAGGGGAAAATTTTTGAAGCAAAAAAATGTGGTAAAATATTTAATAACATAAATAACATAATATTTCACCATGTAAATGTAAACTGAACTCAAGAGCAGCATTAACAGCCATCATTCCTCCCAAATTTGGAGAGGGGGAGGTGAGTCTTCTAGTCCAAAAAATATAGTACCTTTGATAAGGAAAATAAAGTCTTCATTGAAAAAATTTTAGAAAGTATCTATTATTTCCAATAAGAAAATTCCCTCTGAACATGTCCTGTATGTGTTTAGCCATCCAGCCAGCCCCTGCTTCTAAATTTTCAGGATCAAATAACTATATACTAAGGTATATTGTTATAGTTAGTTAGCTTTACCCAAAAACATTATGTCTATTGTACATTGATCCGTTTGTATGCTCTCTAATACCTACAGCATTACATCTGATTTATCTACCACATGATGCTCTCAACTATTTAAAGGTAGCTATCATGTGACTTTGGCAAATATTGAGGCAGTATATCTGTCTTTGCATTCAAACTTTCTTTTTCTCTTATGGGCTATTACAAAGAATTGCAGTGTATGCTTTAGCTTTATCTATTGTACAGACTCTTACATCTTGTTCTTAATTGAAAATGCAACTGACTTAAATACTTAGTTTATATTTCTCAGTAAAATAAATTGATTTCCACTTCAGTCCTATAGGTTCTTATCAAAATCAAGAGTTATTTCATTTCTATTACCCTCACTTTTATTATCTTAAGTAATAAAGAAATTTAAAGCACCAAGAAACCTTAGAGACCAAAGGACAGTCTGCTGTCCTTTTTGTACTACTCAGGACCTGAAGAGCATTAGGCTAAGTGAAATAAGTCAATCGGAGGAAGATAAGTACCCTAGTATTTCACTCATGTGGAATCTAATGAGCAAAATAAGCTATCAAACAAAATAGAGACAAACTCATAGATAGAAACAGACAGACAGCTGCCAGAGGGGAGGAGGCTTGGGGGCTGGGTGAAAAAAGTTGAAGAGATTAAGTTAAAAAAAAAACTTAGACACAGACAACAGCATGGTGATTACCAGAGTGGGTGGAAGGTGGGGGACATAGAAGATATAAAGAGGAGATAAATGATGATACAAGGACACTTGACTTAGGGTGGTGAGCACACAATACAGTGTACAGATGATGTATTATACAATCACGTACTTGAAATCCATATAATTTTATTAACCAGTGTCATCCCAATAAAGTCAATTTTTTAAAAAAGGAACACATCAGGAAAAAACAGTGACAATGTATAACAACCACATATTATAGCATTAATTGTAGCCCTCTGCTCATGAGCTCTCTCCCTAATGTTTTTCTCATAATCAGTAAATGTTTCAAAGTAGGGTAGTGTTCTGTCCCTTTTAAAACTGTCATATGTGAGACTCCCGGCCAAGATGGAGGCCTAGGTAGACACACTGTGCCTCCTTGCACAACCAAAAGAAGGACAACAATTTTATTTATTTATTTTATTTTTTAAAATAATTTTTTATTTAATTCTTGTTCAAGTACAGCTTTCTGTCTTATATTCCCAACCCTGCCTGCCCCCCGCCCCATGCTCCCCACCTTCCTCCCATTTCCACCCCCCACCCTTAGTTATTGTCCATGTGTCCTTTATACTTGTTCATGTGAGTCCATCCCCTTTTCCCCTATGATTCTTTCCCCTCTCCCCTCTGGACCCTGCCAGCCTGTTCCGTATTTGAGTGTCATTGGTCATATTTTGCTTGCTTGTTTGTTTTGTTTAGATTCCTGTTAACAGTGAGATCATATGGTATTTGTCTTTCACCGCCTGGCTTATTTCACTCAGCATAATGCTTTCCAGTTCCATCCATGCTGTTGCAAAGAGTCGGAGCTCCTTCTTTCTTTCTGCTGCATAGAATTCCATTGTGTAAATGTACCACAGTTTTTTGATCCAGTCATTTACCAATAGGCATCTAGATTGCTTCCAACTCTTGGCTATTGTAAGTTGTGCTGCTATGAACATCGGGGTGCATAGGTTCTTTTGGATTGGTGTTTTAGGGTTCTTAGGATATACTCCTAATAGTGGAATTGCTGGGTCAAAAGGCACGTTCATTTTTAGTTTTCTTAGAAAATTCCATACTATTTTCCATAGTGGTTGTACCAGTCTGCAATCTCACCAACAGTGAACTAGGGTCCCCTTTTCCCCACAACCTCTCCAGCACGTTTGTTTCTTTGTTTATGATAGCCATTCTGACTGGTGTTAAGTGGTATCTCATTGTGGTTTTCATTTGCATCTTTCTGATAGCTAGCAATATCGAGCATCTTTTCATGTGTCTCTGGATCCTCTGTATATCCTCCTTGGAGAAATGTCTGTTCAAGTCCTCTGCCCATTTTTTAATCGGGTTGCTTGTAGAAGGACAACAATTTTAAAACAACCAGTACCAACATAAAATCAAACTGTATGGAAGTCCAACAATCAAGAGTTAAAGAAGAAACATCCATCCAGACTGGTAGGAGGGGCAGAGATGGGGAGCCAGGCAGAGAGGACTTGGGGCAAGGTGTTGGCTGGAGGACCAGGGCAGGCAAGGCAGCAGCAGGCAGACCCAGTGAGGCAGCAGATTGTGGACTGGGTGGTCTCAAATTCACGCACAGATAAACTGGGAGAACTAACTGGGAGTGAAACGGACCGCACAACCCAGGGCCCCAGTGCAGGAAAATAAAGCTTCAAACCACTGATTGAAAACACCTGGGGGGGGGGGTTGAAGCTGTGGGAGAAACTCCCAGCCTCACAGGAGAGTTCGTTGGAGAGACCCTCAGGGTCCTAGAATATACACAAGCCCACTCACATGGGAATCAGCGCCAGAAGGGCCCAATTTGCTTATGGGTAGTGGGAAAAGTGACTGAAATCTGGCACAGAGAGGAGCAAGCAACATTGTACCCTCTCAGACCCCTCCCCCACATACAGCTTCACAACCTAGTGACGTGGGTCACCCTGCCCTGGTGAATGAATGCCCAGGGTTCTGCCCCTCACTACATAACAGGTACGTCAAAACAAAACAAAACCAAAAAATGGCCCAAAAGAAACAGATTAAAGCTCCAGAAAAAATACAACTAAGCGACGAAGAGATAGCCAACCTGTCAGATGCACAGTTCAAAACACTGGTGATCAGGGTGCTCACAGAATTGGTTGAATTTGCTTGTAAATTAGATGAAAAAATGAGGGCTATGCTAAGTAAAATAAAGGAAAAGGTACAGGGAACCAATAGTGATGGGAAGGAAACTGGGACTCAAATCAGTGGTATGAACCAGAAGGAAGAAAGAAACAACGGAACAGAAATCAATGAAGAAACAATTCAAAAAAGATGAGGAAAGGCTTAGGAACTTCCAGGACATCTTTAAACGTTCTAGGAATTATAGCTGTACCAGAAGGGGAAGAGGAAGAGCAACAAGTGGAAAACTTATTTGGACAAATAATAAAGGGAACTTTTCCAGTCTGGCAAAGGAAATAGACTTCCAGGAAGTCTAGGGAGCTCAGAGTCCCAAAGAAATTGGACTCAAGGAGGAACACACCAAGGCACATCATCATTACATTACCCAAGACTAAAATGAAGGAGAGAATCCTAGAAGCAGTGAGAGAAAAGGAGACAATTACCTACAAAGGAGTTCCCATCAGACTGTCAGCTGATTTCTCGAAAGAAGGGGCAAGAAGGGGCTGGAAAGAAGGGGCTGGAAAGAAGTATTCCAAGTTATGAAATGCAAGGACCTACACCCAAGATTGCTCTGTCCAGCAAAGCTTTTATTTAGAATGGAAGGGCAGATAAAGTGCTTCTCAGATAAGGTCAAGTTCAAGGAGTTCATCATTACCAAGCCCTTATTATATGAATTGTTAAAGGGACTTACCTAAGAAAAAGAAGATAAAAAACATGTACAGTAAAATGACAATACACTCACAATTACTAACAAGCACACCTAAAACAAAAACAAAAGCAAATTAAGCAAACAACTAGAACAGGGACAGAACCACAGAAATGGAGATCACGTGGAGGATTATCAACAGGGGAGTGGGAGAGGGAGAGAAGGGGAAAAGATACAGAGAATAAGTAGCTTAGATGGTACGTATAAAATAGACAGGGGGAGGGTAAGAATAGTGTAGGAAATGTAGACGCCAAGGAACTTACATGTCCCACCCATGGAGATGAACTAAAGGGGGGTTAGTGGTGGGGTGGTTGGAGGGGAGTGAAGAGGGAAAAATTGGTCAAGTGTAATACCATAATCAGTAAAATATATTTTTAAAAAATTGATTGATTTGAAAAATAAAAAGATAAACTGTCAGATGTCTTATGTGTGGACCATACCATGGCCAAACTGTATCACTTCCTACCATTGGATCCAGTGAATGTCTGCTCTGTTCTTTGATGGCAACCTTAAACATCAAGCTAGTACAATTTTTAAAATAGATTTCTGAAAAGAACTTTGCAAGTGTTAAAAGTTCAGCTTGTTACAATAATGTAAAATTTATCTTTCTGGATAAAGATGCACATGTCTTAGTGTGACTTGAAAGCAATTAATAGTCCCCACTTAGTTATTTTCACCTTTCTCTCTTCAAAAAGATTTTTTTAAACCATTAAGTGTACAAAGGCTCTTAATGTGTCTTGAAGTCTACAAATGGGAATTTAATCAAGGGTCTCCAAAAACTGTCTCTTGGGAAGTTTCACTTTGCCATAAATCAGTAGCTGTTTATAGAAAACTATTGTTCCTTGCCGCCAGTTAATGCCGTTGGCCTTGTGTTCTGTGGTTACTTGATGGTGCAGCTATATTTGCTACCATAAGCGACAGTGCTAAATGGTAACACAGCCATCACAGAATGGGAATAAGCTTCTGGCAAAGACAGCAGCTTAACCGCATGTAGTATTTTTGGCCTCTCTTGAAATTCCTCTAAAACGACAGTAAAGAGATTTTTCTTCAAGGAATATATCTATAATAACAAAGGATAAAGGAGAAGAGATAATATTAAGAAAGATTTACAAACTGAAAAGTAAGTAAACTTGGCAGACTATTTGAATCCTAAGCCACCAGAGGTAAATAAAGACCAAGAAGCAGCTGGATATACTCAGCACAAACCTCCAAACATTCAGGACTTGGAGACACCAGGAACCTTGGCAATGGGGACAAGGTAAAGATAGAGCCAAAAACCAGAAGAGTTTATAGAAAGTTTGTGTAAAGGAACAGTTGATCTTCAGGAAATGTCTTTTACCCAGGCAGAAGACGGGTGTGTTATTCCCTGGAGAGCCTCTGCACTGGGGCTTGGGGGGTGGGGGAGGCACAAGATACAGTTGAAGGTATGGGTGCCACACTGAAAACACGTTAAATGAGTACATGCATACTGAATGCTGAGATGACCTGACTTCATTCCTCACTCACCCTACAGAATTCTAGCCACCCATTCTAAATCTCCATGCAGAAGACTAAAAGATATTTTTCTGCAAAATCTATCCAGCCCAAGAATAACAAAGCTGGTGATTTTTTAAACCTGATAATTCCTCAGGAATGACCTGAGGAAACAACCCAGCCAAATCATTGTACAGTAAATCTCAGAGTCAACAGACACATAGGTCAGAACTTTCAATCAGATTTTTAGCACTTTTAAATATGACCAGAGAACAAAGGATCACTAAATACCTGCATAAAGCCTCTTACATAACATACAGAAAACAAACCGCTGCACAGTGGCAGTATCATAGCCAATGAGGTTTATCTGCGGTGCAATTATTGCTAATTGAAAACAAAGAAATAGAAGGGGGAAAACTTAGATGAAACAAGATTTCAGGGAGAAGAAACCTTCGGCAACAACAACAAAGGCACTGATATCCTCAGAGAAGAGAAATTACATTCACAGACTAGAAACAGAATGATACTTTTTATAAAAGGAACATTTAGGGAATCAAAAAAGAATTCTAGAAATCAAAATTATGATAGCAGAAAAGAAAAACGATGTTCAGAAGATAAAGCAAACCTTCCATAAAGAAAAAAAAGCAATAAAAAATACAAGATATGAAAATTAGAGAACCATTCCAAAAAATCCAATGTAATTGGAAACTGTAATGTGATTTAGGCCATGTATGTAATTTAAAATTTAACCATAAGATACTGAAATCAGCAAGGTGGGTGGCATGTAAGTTTCCATTGTTCACACCCTTTGCAGAAACATCAATTTGAACAACTACCTGTGTACAAAAATACATTCACAAGATATAAGGATCCCAAATGAGAGGCTGCAGAATGTGGGTGGAGCACAGAAATAAGATGCATTGAAAAGGGTAGAAAGGAAAATCTCACATTACCCATGTTATCTGATCCCCTAAACCCAGGCAGCTCAGCATGGAAACACCCTCCCTATGGGGGAAGGAGAATGAAGTGATACCACAGAAGCACAAAGGATCACAAGACACTATTACGAACATTTGTATGTCAGCAAATTGGATAACCTGGAAGAATGAATTACTGCCTTGAAACATACCTCCTACCAAGACTGAAGCATAAAGAAATAGTAAATCTGAACAGACCAATAACAAGTGAGGAAATAGAATTAGTAATCGAAAACTTCCCCCAAAAGAAAAGCCCAGGACCTGATGAATTCCCAGGAAAATTCTACTCCAATCCTCAAACTTTTCCAAAATTTTTAAGTTTTTACTTATTTTTAGAGAAAGGGGAAGGGAGGGAGGAAGAGAGGGAGAGAAACATCCATGTGAGGTAGAAGCATCAATGGGTTTCCTCTCATACACACCCCAACCAGGGACCAAGCCCTCAACCCAGACATGTCCCCTGACTGGGAATCAAACCAGCGACTGTTTACTTTGTGGGATGATGCCTAACCAACTGAGCCACACCAGTCGGGGCAAACTTTTCCAAAAATTTTAGAAAGGCAAATGCATTCAAATTGATTTTATGAGGCCAGCGTTACCTTTATACCAAAGGTAGTACCAAACAAGGCACTACAAGAAAAGGAGATTACTGTCCAAAATTCTTGATGAACAGAGATGCAGAAGTTCACAACAGAATGCTAGCAAACTGAATTCAACAGCACACTACAGTATTCATACACCACGATCAAGTGGAGTTTATCCCTAGAATGCAAGGACAGTTCAATATACACAAATCATTAAGTGTCATATACCACATCAAGAGAATTAAGGATTTGCTTTTTGGTTCAGTATTTGTTTTTTGTTGACTTTGCTGTTGGTGTCAGATTTTAAAAATCATTGCCAAGACCTTTGTCATGGAGCTTGTCACCTGTTTTCTTCCAGGAGTTTTATGGTTTCATGTCTTACATTCAGTTCTTTAATCCATTTTGAGTTAATTTTTGTATAGGGGGTAAGATAGTGGTCCAGTTTTATTCTTTTTCCTAAGACTGTCCTTTCCCCAACACCACTTATTGAAGAGAATGTCCTTTTCCCCATTGTATATTCTTAGATCCTTTATCATAAATCAATTGACCATATATGTGCGGGTTTATTTCTGGGCTCTTTATTCTATTCCATNCGACCCTGCTCACTGTTGGCTCCGCCCCTCTTACCGTCCCGTTGAAGGGTTAGATGTAGTCGGACTTCCGTATAATTCAATTTTCTGTCCTTTGGTTGTGTCTTTGTTTCTCCAAACCTTTGTTTTATTCAAACTTGGTTGTGGGAGAAGGCACAGTGTTTCCACCTATGCCTCCATCTTGGCGGAAGTCTCCATGTTTCTTCATAGTATATTTTGAAATGAGATAGTGTGATGCCTCCTGCTTTGTTCTTTTTGCCTAAGATTGCTTTGGCTATTCACATTCCTTTGTGGTTTGTACAAATTTTAGGACTGTTCATTCTATTTCTTTGGAAAATGCCATTCAAATTTGGTAAGGATTGCATTAAGTCTGTAGATTGCTTTGGGTAGTATGGATATATTAACAATATTAATTCCAAGAGAATGGAATATCTTTCCATCTATGTGTATATTCTTTATTTTCTTTCATAACTGTCCTGTAGTTTCTAGTGTACAGATCTCTCACCACCTTGGGCTTTATTTATTCCCAGGCATTTTATTATTTTTGATTCAGTTATAAATGGGATTGTTAATTTATCTTTCTGCTAATTTGCTGTTGGTTATATAAATGCAACAGATTTTTGTAATGATTGTGAATCTTGCAGTTTTACTGATTTCATTTATTAGTTCTGACAGTGGTTTTGGTGGAGTCTTTAGGATTTTCATCTGCAAATAGTAACAGTTTTACTTCTTCCTTTCCAATTTGATGCCTTTTATTTTTTTCTTCCTTAATTACTCTGACTAGGACTTCAGAGTACTGCATGAATAAAAGTGGTGACAGTGGATATCCTTGTCTTGTTCCTAATCTTAGAGGAAAGCTTTCAACTCTGAGTCTCCCATATATGGCTTTTATTATGTTGAGGTATATTCCCTCTGTTCTCGTGTTGTTGAGAGTTTTTATCATAAATGGATGTTGAATTTTGTCAAATGCTTTTTCTACATCTATTGAGATGACCATATTTTCATCTTTCATTTTTTTAATATGGTCTGTCACAGTGGTATGTAGATGTTGAACCATCCTTGTATCCCTATAATAAATACTACTTGGTCATGGTATGATTCTTTTAATGTATTGTTGAATTCAGTCAGCTAATATTTTCTTAAGGAATTTTTCAAACTATGTTCATCAGGATTATTGGCCTATAATTTTCTTTTCTTGTGGCATCCTTTTCTGGTTTGGTTACCAGGGTAATGCTGACCTTATAAAATGAATTTGTAAGTGTTCCCTCCTCTTCTATTTTTTCAAGAGTTTGAGAAGGATTAGTATTAATTTTGGGACATTGAGTAGAGTTTACCAGTAAAATTGTCTGGGATAATAAAAGTAAACCAGTAAAATTATTGGGATAATTTTGATTATTGATTCAATATCCCCCCCCATACTAGTGATTGGTCTATTCAGATTTTTCTGTTTCTTCATGATTCACTCTTGCTAGGTTGTATGTTTCTAGGAATATATCTATTTTCTTAGGTTGTCAAATTTGTTGGTTATTATTCTCCACTGTAGTCTCTTAATAATCCTTTTTGTTTCTGTGCTATCAGTCACAGTGTTTACTTTTTCATTTCTGATTTTATTTATTTGAGACCTCTCTTTTTTCTTGGTGATTTTAGGTAAAGTTTTATCAATTTTATTTTTTTATTGATTTTAGATGGGGGAGTAGAGAGAGAGAAATGTTGATTTGTTGTTCCACTTATTTATACATTTGTTGGTTGTTCCTTGTACATGCCCTGACCAGGGATCAAACCCAAAACCTTGGCATAGTGGGATGATGTTCTAATCAACTGACCTACCTATCCAGGGCCCTGATTTCATTCTTCTAAAATGTATTAACACTAGTTTTGTGGCTTAACATGATCTGTATGGAGAAAGTTTTACGTGCACTCAGAACATGTATTCTGTCGCTTTTCGATGAATGTTCTCTACATATCTATTAAGTCCATTTTGTCTATCCTGTCATTTAAGGCCAATGTTTGCATATTAATTTTCTGTCTGGATGATCTATACATTGATAAATGTGGGATATTATTAAAGTCCCCTACTATTATTATAATATGGTCATTTCTCCTTTGGGTCTTATAATATTTGGTTTGTATATTTAAGTGCTGTATATGTTAGGTAGGTATAACATACTCCATATGTTATATGTTAGGTATATATGTATTTACAAATATCATATCCTCTCGTTGGATTGACCTCAATTATTCTGCAGTGCCCTTCTTTGTCTTTTATTACAGTCTTTTTTTTAAGTCTTATATGAAATAAGTACTAGCTATCCCAACTTTTGTTTGTTTGTTTGTTTGTTTCCATTTGCATGGAATATCTTTCTCTATGCCTTCATTTTCCATTTCTTTGTGTCTTTATATCTGAACTGAGTCTCTTACAGGATGCATATAGATGGGCCTCGTTTTCTTAATCATTTCAACACACTCACTTTTGATTGGAGAATTTAGTCAATTTGCATTTAAAATAACTATTGATAGATATGTACTTATTGCCATTGTGTTAATTGTTTTTTTACTGTTCCTTTCTTCTCGTGGTCTCTTTGTTGTTTGATTACTTCCTGTAGTGGTATGCTTCTATTTCTCTATCTTTGTGTGTGTGCTATAGGTTATTGCTTTGTGGCTGCCATGAGGCTTACACATAACAGTTTATGTTGAAAACAATCTATTTCAGTGGATAAGAACTTAGGTTTGAACACCTTCTGATACCCTAAATGTGTACTCTCCCCCTTCCACTTTTTATGTTGTTTTTATCTTTCTGCTTTTCAGGTTCTATCCTTGTCTTTAACTTTTGACACTTTAATTATAATGTGTCATGCATGGTGTGGGTCTTTTGAATTCCTCTTATTTGGATCTCTGGGTTTCATGGATCTGGATATCTGTTTCCTTCTCCATTTTAGTGGGGAAGGGGGGTTTAGTCATTAGTTCTTCAAAAAAAGTTCTCTGCCCATTTCTCTCTTTCTGCTCTTTCTGGCACCCTGATGATGTGAGTGATCATCTGATTAATATTATACCATCATTTCCTTAAACTATCTTCAGTTTGGGGTTGTTTTTTTCATCCAGATGCTCAAACTGGGTTAATTCTCCTGCCCTGGATGAAGTTGACTTACCCTTTCATCCACATTATCTAATGTTATTGAACCCCCCTCTTGTGTTTTGGTGTTGTCGTTAGTTAAGTTACTGGATTCTTTAGCTCTGTGACTTCTGTTTGCTACTTTATATTTTCCATCTCTTCTTTGAAGTTCTTGCTGTGTTCATTCATTCTTCTGTTGAATTCAGTGAGCATCTCTATGATCATTATTTTGAACTCTATCCGGTAAATCACTTATCAGCATATTATTAAGGAATATTTCTGGAGTTTAACTTGTTCTTTAGTTTGGAACATAATCTTTTGTTTCTCCATTCTGTTTGACTCTGTGTGTTGGTTTCTGTGCATTAGGTAAAACAGCCACCTCTCCCACTCTTGAAATAGTGGCCTTGTATCGGAGAAGAACCTTATTGTTCAGCCCCGCCCTAGTTCTTTGTTCTCTTTGAAACTTTGTGATTGTATAAGCAGCCTTTTTTTTTAATGGCTCCAAGTCGTAAAAGGTATGCTGAGACCTGTCCTAGTCACAGAGGGAAACAGCTCAGAATGTAGATTCAGGCTGATTAAACGGCAGACCCTCAGGCAGCAGCTTTTAAATTATGCAAATATACATAGTCCTGTGGGACTGCAAGCACAATCCTACCAGATCTAGGTGATTTGGAGGTGTCCCCTAGGCAGCAGTCACAAAAATCCAGGCACCAGATTAGTGCATACACTTCTTTCTGGGAAATACTAGCAAGCTGGAATAAGGCCGAGGGAGAGCACAAAAATGGTGTCCACCAGCCTGTGTTCCCTGAAAGCACCTCCAAAGCCCCCTGGCTGTATTGCAAACATGAAGCCTGCCACTCAGGCCAAAGCTCCAGCAGAAGCAAATAGGCCTCTTTCACAGAGGGACCAGGGATGTGTTTCAGTCTGCTGTATGTGCAGTACTTTGGCTGTGGTAGTCTGCCAAAAACTAACTGACTCTCCAATGTTTAGTCCTGTGGGACCTAGGAATGCAAACTCCTGGCCACCAGAGCCAGGAAGTCAATAGACATCCCCTCAGCAACAACCAGAAAAACCATAGATGTAAAAACTGGGGCAGAAGTGTGTAACAGCTCCCCTCTTGGAGGTAGTGGCACTCTGGAACACATCAGAGAGAGAGAGGGTGAAGATGGTGCCCACTCTCCCAGGTCATGGAAAAGACTACAGTCAGACCTGAGATGTATGTTAATTAGAAGCCTGGCCCTCTGGCCGCTGCCATGACAAAAAGCCTAATATAGGCTTCTTTCACAGAAGGACTGAGCTTCTATTTCTGTTGCCCCTTGCTGTGGCCTGAGGGCCGTAGCCCTTTAAGAACTCTTTCTTTGTTGGTTGCAGTCCTGTGGAACCTGTGAGGATAAGCCCGCTGGCCATTTTAGCCAGACAATCTGGAGATGTCCCTGGCAGCAGCCACAAAAATCAAGACATCAAACGAGAGTATAAGCTTTTTTTCTGGGAGATACCAGCAAGCTGAAGCATGGCAGCAGGGAGTTCAAAGATTGCATCCAACATCTTCCGTTGCCTGATAACACTTCCATAGGTTCCTAGATGTGTGCCAAACCAGAAGCCTGCACCTCAGCCCCAACCCCCTGGACAAGGGAATAGGCCTCTTTCACAGAAAGACTGGGGATGTTTCCGTCTGCTGTCTGTGCATTGCCTGACTGTGGTAGCCTGCCAAGAACTTTCTCCAGTTGTTAACATCTTGTGGGACCTGGGATCACAAGCCCCCAGCCCCTAGAGCCAGGCAATCAAGGAGCATCTCCTAGGCGACAACCATAAAAGTATGGCACCAGAAGTCAAACCTAAGGTTTCAGATGAGTGTAAAAGCTCCCCTTTGGGAGTGCTGCACTCTGGAGGGAGGCACAGGGAGTAGCCTCCACTGGTTGGAGCAAGGCAGAGTGAGAGTATGAAGATGGTACCTGCTAGCCTCCATCCCTGGAGAGTATCCCAGCAGGCCGTATATGTGTGTTAAATTAGATGCCTGCCCCTTAAACCAAGGCTTTGACAAGGAAATAGCCTCTTTCACAAAAAGTCTGGTCACTTCAATCAGCTGCTTCTGCACTGGGCCCTGCTGCATGTAGGTTAGTGAGTCCGTGTGCTGTGTAATAACTGTTTCTCATTTCACTCTAATCTTCTTTGGTCTCATGGATGTGAGCCCCATTGATTTTCAAAGCTAGATGTTTAGAGGAGTCATCTCTCAGTTAAAATATGCGGTTCAAACTCTTCACTCCCCAGAAGCTCCAGGTTTTGAGTTCTCTCCCAATTGTGGGTCACCATCCCAGGGGTGGGATTTATAATGAGTGTGTTTCAGCCCCTTCTGCCTGCTTAAATGTGGGGTTTTTTCTTGTTTTCCCAATATGTGGGAGTCCTCAACTAGTTCTTACGAGAGGGGGTTTTAAAAGACTCCTCCTCCTTTATGGAACTGTAGAGTTGGTGTGTCTGTGCCGAGAGTTGAGTTCAGGATCTTCCTACGTTGGCACCTTGAACTAGAACTCCTCCCATGTCCATTAGGTCATTATTCTCAATAACCAAGATATGGTGTCAACCTAACCTAAATGTCCATCAGTGGATAAATGAGGGAAAAATGTGGTTTATATATGCACAAATACAACAACTATTATTCAGTTTTTAAAAAGAAGGAAATTTTGTCATTTCAACAACATGGATGAACATGGAATACATTATGCTAAGTGAAATAAGTCAGGCACAGAAAGATAAGTACTGCATGATCTCACTTATATTTGGAATCTAAAAAAAGTCAAACTTCCAGGAACAGAGAGTAGAATGGCAGTTACCACAGGGGTGTGGGCGACATAGGGAGATACTGGTCCATGGGAACAAAGGGGCAGTTATGTAGGTTGAATAAGAACACAGCCAATGTACAGTATGTTGACTATAGTTAATACTACTATATTAAATACTGGAAATTTGCTAATGGTAACTGTGTGTGGACATATGTTAAGTAGCTTTACTATATATATCATTTCACTATGTATATCAGATTATCTCTTTGCACACCTTAAATGCATACAGTTTTTACTTAAATGTTTAAAAAAGAGAAATTAAAATTGGCCACAATAAAAGGTAAAAAGAAATATAAAATTAACTTTAGTTACACATCTTATTTAGCCCATTGTGCTAAAATGTTATTTTAAGATGTAATTAATATAAAAATATTGATGTTTTACTTTTTTTCATATTCAGTCTTCAAAATCTGTGGTGTATTTCCACTTAAAGACATCTCGAATTGAAGTAGCCACATATGGCTAGTGGCTACCCTATTGGATTGTACAGATTTGAATAACAGGAGTTCCAGAAAAACAGAATGGATAAGGAGAAAGAGGCAGGGAAGAAACAAAATGAGAAAGTGTCTAAGAACTTAAAGGATACTAGTTTCTAACTTTAGCAGGCTCCCAGAAAGCCCAGCAAATAGATGAATTAGACCCAGATGAAGACACTTCATAATATTCCAAAATACCAGTGACTCAGAGAAACCTCTACAGGCTACAAAGAAAATGAAAAAATTAAAAGACGGGTTACAAAGGATCACATATCAATGTGACTTTAGACTTCTCAGCAATAATGGATAGATAGAAGATGATGGATCAGTGCCTTTAAAATTCTGAAGGAAAAGCACCCCCAAGCTATAATTGTATAACTAGCCAAAATGTCAAACAAGGTAGGGGGCAGATAAAAGACATTTTTAAGTATTCAAGGTCTCAAAAAATGTACCTGCCCTGCTGCTGAAGAATGTGTTACACCCAACAAGGAAGTAAACCAAAAATGGGAAAATGTGAGATACAAAAAACAAGAGAAAGATGAAAGAAGTCCCTAGGATGCAGCCATGAACGAGGCCTAGAGGTCGGCCAGTCAGATTAGAGTGGGTCAGAAGGAACCAAGGGAGACTTCATCAAGAAAATCCAGTTAATAGGATAACTGATGGGACTAATTATGGATGCAGAAAACTGGCAGAGATTTTTGGGTTAAATTAGTCATACGTACCCAGAAAACTAAGCAAGCAAGAGATAAAAATACAAAGTTATAAATTCTCAGTGTTCAGTAATTTAAATTATTAAGAAGTTGAGGCATGAAGATAAAGTGGAACAAGTGGTAAAAGAGTTAAAAACTCATCTGTCTTAGTGTGAAATACACTGTTTTTAAAAAGAAATATTAAAAAGGAGCAATAGAGGCATGTTATCTGAAAATATAAACAAAATAATCAGGTGTAGAAAATGGTTGGTTCTGGAGAAGGGAAAATAAAGGAAAAAGAGGGGTCTGCCATTTCTTCTTGTAAATTTTATAAAACTGTATCTAAGTCTGAAGTACGCACATGTATTTTTATTCAAAAAAGAAACATGGGCGATACCAACTCTGAATGAATAAAGGACTTTTACCAGCCACTGCTGATGAGTGTTCCTGTCTCCTAGCATTGAGTATTGGTTCCGCTGCATGGACGTGGATGGGGACGGTGTGCTGTCCATGTACGAGCTGGAGTACTTCTATGAGGAGCAGTGCGAACGGATGGAAGCCATGGGCATTGAGCCCTTGCCGTTCCATGATTTGCTGTGCCAGATGCTTGACCTGGTGAAGCCAGCCAGTGATGGTAAGATTGAGTGACGGGCCATTTTCACTGTTCACCTGTGCAACAGAGTGGGGCATATAATCCTGTTTGTCCTGAATTATTTAACTCTATAGAGGCTTTCGTACAGGCTTCCCAAATACAAGAATATTTAAATTTCTCTTTTACTATTATTAGTGGAGAACCAGCAATTGTTGGCCAATCCTGTTTAAGAAATGGGATTTTTCTCCATAGAAACAGAAAGCAATTAGTGATTGCCAGGAGCTGGGAAGGGGTCAGGTAAAGGGCGGGGGCGGCACTGCTAGATGAGAGGGTACAGACATCCCCAATGAAAGCTGAAGAAAATGTGAAGGAAATCAATAGTGGTGATGGTTGCGCAACATTGTGAATATACCAAAAGCCACTGAATTATACACTTTAGAATGGTTAAAATGTGAATTTTACCTCAGAAAAATGAGACTTTTAAAAATAAAATAAATGTATACATATACTTTTTAAACTTCAAGAGAAGTTTTTTTTATTTGCCAAAACAGCTCTTGGAATTCACCAGCTTTGTTTTCATGTAGGCAAAATAACTCTACGAGATCTGAAGAGATGCAGAATGGCTCACATCTTTTATGACACTTTCTTTAATCTGGAGAAATACTTAGACCATGAACAGAGAGATCCCTTTGCAATCCAGAAGGTAACAGTATAGTTTTAAATTGTATTTGAGGGTTGCAGTGTCAGTGGCTGTGTGCTACAGGTAAAAATGGTTTCTGTCTGCAGGAATCGCGATACTTAGAGAGGTAACATTTAAAACATTTTGTCACATACTGAAAACAGAGAATAAAGTGTGGGGGCGACTTTCTCGCAAGTCGTCCCCCGACTNCTTTCCCGCAAGGCCGCCCCCCCCCCCCCCCCCCCCCCGTGCCACGGACGAAAGTGAATAATGCCGGTACATGATGTGATCTGTTTAGGGAGGAGGAGTGGGCTGTGGCCAGTTTCTCAGGGGAGACAAAGGCCAGCAGCAGCCAGTTTCTCCCAGGAGAAAAAGGCCCGGGGCGCCTTCCTCCGTAACCTTTTATTGTGTTGTAATACACAGGAATACAGGGCGGCAAGGATCAAACAGTAGATAACATTTCAAAGGTATCTGAGGGCTTCAGAGTCTGAGTCAGTGTCTGCCAGGAAGAGAGTTGAGAAACTTTGGGAGACATACTCATTTCCTCTCGGACCCTTATCATATGAATGAAAGCACTCTTAGCAGAGCAGATTTCACAGGTTTATCAGGAATTCTTTGTGATGCCAGATTTTCCTCCAGGACACGCTCTAGCAAGGCAAGAAGCTGCACCCCTTCCCATCAGGTATTCAGGCTTAAGGGGATTAGAGCCAGGAAGCACTTCTCCCAGAGAACAGGGGGACTCGGGCTTTGACAAGGGGCGGGGTGGGCGAGAGTCCATTGCTCTTTGTTGCAGCCCCCCCCCCCCCAGTCCTTCCATGAAGGCCTCCCAAGTGATCGAGTCCGGCTTAGGTTGCCCCCCGCTGTGAGGGGTCTTACCTATCATTGACTTCTGACCAAGCTTTGGGGGCAGGGAGAGGAAACTGAGGCAGCGTTTGCTACCAGAGACAAGCTTTGTCTCCTTCGGCTTGCATTCCAAAGGTGTCCCTCGCCCTTAGCCACAAGGGGTACAGATACAATTCCTAAAACCAGGCAGAGCAGTCTAGAACAGTAAAGGACTAGAGCACATCTCTCCCAACAGCTAACCTGCATTTGCCCATCAGTGAGTGAACTTTATGGCCTGTGTGTACTTACATACACATTAGAAACTAGTTATAAATTTTTTTTGGAAAAATACTTCTAACTTAAAAAAATGGATCAAGAGCACATCTGTATTAGAAAGTATGTTGGATTTGATTTAATTGTATCATTCATTTCCAGGATGACATGGTAAATAGCTTACACCATCATGATGAAAACTAGAAACTCTCTGTGATAGCCTTCAGATAATATACACTTTTTCAAGTGCTAATGGTTGCTGTTCATGACCATCAGTTTGAAATCATTCCACACCTGAATAGAGATGAGTAGCCTTCCCCAAACACAAAAGCCTGTGAACCCTCAGAAAACCTGGACATATGGTCCCTGTCAAAAACAAAGCACAGAATCGCACCACTTCTGTATCTCCTGTTTTAAAAGTAAAAATTATGTTGATAGAAAAGGACTGTCTCAGTGGGTCCTACAGGAATACAACCACAGGAAATTTATAGTCTTTTCTTTCTACACGATGCATAACTTTTTGACCTAAATAGTAGTGAGAAGATGAAGATCACCTCCTAAAAACAAATACTCATTGCCAATTGTAAGTCGAAGACACATGCCAATTTTACAGTTGTTAAAAGGGTGGGGGTGAGGTTCTAAAAATGGATTAAGTATAGTAACACATTGTATGTTCAATTTTTAGGTACTTGCATTTTTCTAGACATAACTAACCTTACATCATAGGAAAGTGGTAACTCATTTTCATTATGGAAAAACATACTTTACCTGGAGTATATAATCCAAGATGCTGCCCATATTGTACAAGGGAAAGAAAATATATAGCCTTTTCCCTCTTTATTTCTTGTATTTGTGTTACAAATTTTACTTTTAAATGTATACATTTAAATTTTGCTTTTCTTTATAAGAGGTGGTAATTGTCAATATTTGTTCTGATGTGCAAAAAAAAAGATCAGTCAGAAAGTACTCAATAAATTCCAGGCACTGTGTCAAAGAGACACTGATTATGTGGAGATGAAAAAGACTCAGTATGTATACTGGGTATATAGAGGTGAAAAAGAGCCAAAAGTGGCAAACGAGCATATACAGTATAGCAAGAGAAATGACTGGAGGAAGGGCTGTGTCCAGAAAGACAGCACAGAGCACATGATGTCTCACCTGACCTTTAAAGACGCAGTAAAAATTTGCCAGGGGAAGGAAGGAATGGGACATTCCAGGTGAGCACACACAACCCACAGGTCACTCTAGACACATGCTGGGCAAAGTGCAAGCAAAGAAGGGACTAGAGAAAGGCCTCTGGTGGAGAGGCCAAAGACTCTAGACCTAAAGAATCTAGCTCCTGGAAAATTCATTAAAATTTTGTGATTGGAAAATCATTTTAGGAGTATTAATTTTAACCCTTCTTTTAACATAGGAAATGAAACATTTTCAGATAAGGCCTATGTGCAGTTCTTTGTCTTTGATTAGTTTTATTTCCTCTGGCTGTTCGCTTCCCATTCAGGATGTGGAGAATGACATGCCTGAGCCCTCCGACTGGGACAGGTTTGCTGCTGAGGAGTACGAGGCTCTTGTAGCAGAGGAGTCTGCCCAAGCACAGTTCCAGGAAGGGTGAGTGAATCTCCCTGTGTCTCCTAGAACTTTTTTAGCAGGGGTAAACATCAGGAACATTAAAACTATGTTAAAAAATCAAGCTAGTACTCCTTTCCTATTTTTGCCATTTTGGGATATCATAAAAATACGTGACTTTAAATAACTTTGGTTGCATGAGTATTTTTCCCAGCAGTCTTTCTCTTCCCTTCCTAACTAATTTCCTGAAGAGTCTTCTCATGTCCCACTTTCTTTCATTCAGCTGTACCTTTTGTTGGGTAGTCATACTGCTTTGTTAGCCCGTGAATATGGGAGGAGGCTGAAAGAACTAAAGCTTTTTTAAATAATAAAGATAACCATGTTTAAAACAAACCTTTATCATATGTGGTGTTCCACATTCAACCCTGAACAGAAAGTAACTTCTACATAAAATTTACTATAATGTATAATTCATAAAAGGACCATGGTTAAGAAATTAAATTATGAATCTTTCACTGCTTACAATATTTCAGTAACTTTACAATTTGCTGGCTCTTTCCATCACCTAGCAATTCCTTTACCAGTTTCTCTAATTCTTCCTTAGTCATTGTTTTTCTAAGGCTCTTGGTGCTTATGATTAATATAATGTGGTTTTGACTAGGCAGTACACTCATATATTTAATATTCAAAGAAACAAAAGAATACTCAAAAGTTTCCTACTACTCAGTTTTCTTCCTTGAAGCAACCACTGTTATCATTTCTTCTGTACTGTTCTAAAGATACTCTCTTCCTCACACTCACATATGTTTACACATATGGAGAGAGATGCACACACGTATATACATATAGACATATACACAGATATGCACACAAATACACAGATACATTCTTTTTTTTCTTACACATATGGTAGCATACTATGTTCATTGCTTGTTAACTTGCCTTTTCAACGCTTAAAGTTTTTGTTGTACCAAATGAATAAGTTCTAGAGATCTGTTGTACAACATACTTACCTATAGTTAAAAATATGGTTTTCTACACCTATAAAATATGTTAAGAATTTAGATCTCATGTTAACTATTCTTATAGAAATACACACACACATATACACAAAATACAAGGAAATTTTTGGAGATGATGGATATGCTTAGTACCTTGGTGGTTATAATGACATCACAGGTGTATACATGTGTCCAAACTCATCAAGAGGTATTCATTAAATGTGTAAACTTTTTTTGTATATCAAATAAACTTCAATACAGCTAAAAACAATAACAGCAAAGATTGGAAGAAAACTATGGTAAACCAAGCACTTGTATTTTATGATCACTGAGGTATAAATGAGGCTTCTCAAATATGTTGGGGTCCTTGAGGAATAAATTAATGAAAGCATAACTGAAGATTGGGGGGAAAGAAACCAATAAAATTGGAGGCTCTTCCACAGATGTAGCAAATGAGTGTTTTAAGTTTTTTACAACTGCATAGTACTCTACTATGTTGTTACACCATTATTTTATAGTCCTCTGTATGTGGACAGTATATTTCTAATAGTTCACTTTAGAAATACAATGTTATTGTTCCCTGGCTGATGTGGCCCAGTGGATTGAGCACTGGCCTGCAAACCTAAAGGTTATTGGTTCAATTCCCAGTCAGGGCACATGCCTGGGTTGCAGGCCAGGTCCCCAATAGGGGGTGTGTGAGAGGCAACTAACTGATCTATGTATCTCTCACACATTAATGTTTCTCTCTCTTTCTCCCTACCTTCCCCCCTCTGTAAATAAATAAAAATCTTTAAAAAAAGATAACACCTGTTTGGATAATGTACTCTTAGTTTAGGATTATTTTTTTAAATATAATGTTACAATAAATAATTTTATATGTGTGTTTTTATACATATGTAGGATAAATTTCTAGATATTTAGAAAACATAGCATACTTACAAAGACATAGGATTTAAGAAAAACCAGTAAGAGATGATGCAGACATCCAAAACTAGCAACAATGGGCAGCCATTTGCATACCTAGTCCAAAAGGACAAGGAGATGAAACCATCACCAGAATCCAAAGGTAGTAAGTAGCTATGGAGAGGATCACCTGACAGGACTGTGACCTTCACTAATGGGATTTAGCCAGCATATGGCCACCCACCTAAGAGACAGCTTCTTGAACAAATACCCAATTTCATTCTCTTCATGTTCTTCAGTATCCTGCTGGCATTCTCCATTGGCTTTCAACCAGAAACCAACAGATAAGGGAACCCACTGATGTGGTCCACTTGGTTCTGCCTCAGACACAGAGCTAGGGGAAGAGTAGATCTAGCAGGATAAACAGAAAATATCCAGGTCAGTAGATCATATCAAATAGTCTTCCACAGAGTACTTAGACTATATCATTTTTACCCCTACTGTTAAATCTTTAGTATCTTTTTTGAGAGTACTGAAAAAGCCATCACCAAACCACTTTCTTTAAACTGGAGATTTCCTTAATATACTTAGTCACAAAACTGGGGTCTCATTTTTATAATAATGACCTGGAAACCCTTAAAATCATTCATCATTCATTGATTATCCTGAGCCTGACTCCATGAGCAGAAAAGACTGGCAAGTAGATTCACAAGCATGATTTAAAGCTTTTTGGCATTGAGCATCCTTAGGAGGAATTAGAACAATTTTACTAATCTTATCAAGCAACATCTAAGTATCTAATAGGAAGATAAAATTACCCTATATATACACAGTGTAATCCTATGTAACCATTGAAAATCATCATTTGGAGGTATATGGCTTGACTATCACAAAGAAAAACCAGGGAAGCCCTGGCTGGTATAGCTCAGTGGATTGAGCGCGGGCCTGCGAACCAGAGGATCGTGGTTCGATTCCCAGTCAGGGCACATGCCTGGGTTGTAGTCCAGTTCCCTGCCGGCCAACTCCCAGCAGGGGATGCACAAAAAGGCAACCATACATTGATGTTTCTGTCACTCTCTCCTTCCCCTCTAAAGATAAATAAATAAAATCTTTAAAAAAAAAAAAGAAAAACCAGGGAGATGGGAAAAGACTTTGAAAGATCAAGTAAAATGGGGCCTGGTCAAGTGTCTCAGTTGGTTAGAACATTGTTCTGAGAGGCCAAGGTTGCAGATTCCACCCCTGGTCAAGACACACAAGAATCAACCAAAGAATACACCAATAAGTGGAACAACAAATTGATGTCTGTCTGTCTGTCTGTCTCTCTCTCTCTCTGTCTGTCATTCAAATCACTAAATTAAAAAAGATCAAGTAAAATGAAATAGAAAAGAACAAAATTAGGTATATGTAAGAAAAACTACAGGGATCTAATTTATATATATTAGAGGAAATAGAATAGAAAAAATTCAAGGGTAATAGAAAAGTTCTTTTGAAATAAAAGAAGACATGAATCTAAAAGGTCAGGTTCTTTTATACAAGATGAATGTATTCAGGAAATACTGATAACGATTGACCCCAGATGTGTGGTAAATTTATCAGAATTCAAAGGTAAATAAAAGTTTATTTGGGGAGGGGTCCATTTATCAAAGTGCAAGTCACCAGGAAAGGGGAAAATCAGTCTTGCCTCAGATATCTCCACAGTAAAAATGAATACTGAAATACCATGAAACAACATTTACAACTTTCTCAGAGAAAGTCTATACCCAAAAACCTGATAGTAACCCAAGGATGACGTTCAAACATAAAAATACAAATGGATAGTTTCAAATATTTAATAACTGGAGAGAATATAGCACCTTTGAGCTTTTCTTTAAAAAGAACATAATCATAAAGCCAAAAGACAAACCAAAATAAAGAGCCCAAAAATAAAGCAGCCATGGAAGTAAAACAAGTAACAGTGTGACATCAGCATCATGGTAGAATGATAAGATTCCTCTGTTTCTCCCCTTAAATTTATAAGTCAGACAACTATAACTCAGCAGAGGATCACCTGCACAACAAACAAAAATACCTGAAAGAGCCACCCAATTTTGGATCATGTATCCAATGGTACATCCAAAGGTGTGCCTCTTGGGTGAATAGAGGAGGTGGGACAAGGATAATGGCTGCAGGTGCAGTTGGGTGCCTACTGTGACTCCAGCAAGCATGGTAGCCATGAAGAAGTCAGGCTGCAGCCCTCACACTATGGTCTGGAGTGAAAGAGGTTCAGAAATAGTGTTGCTCTAAGAAAAAGCATCTCCTTTCCTCCCTCCCCATCACAACAGACCCCAGTAGAGGCGCTGACAGCCGTTGCTGATGTGGGAAGAGCCACAAGACTGCAGACTTTCACCCCTTACACCACTCATTTTGGCAGAGCCCAGTAGGGGCAGTAAAGATGCTTCCAAAAACACGGCTACAGCCCTGGCTGGTGTAGCTCAGTGGATTGAGCGGGGGCCTGTGAACCAGACGATCGCAGTTCAATTCCCAGTCAGGGCACATGCCTGGGTTGCAGGCCAATTCCCGGCAGGGGCCAGTTCCCAGCAGGGGATGCACGAGAAGCAATCATACATTGATGTTTCTCTTCTTCTCTCCTTCCCTTCCACTCTAAAGATACATAAATAAAATATTAAAAAAAAAAAACCCACGGCTACACCAGGGACCCAAACAGGAAATAGCACTGGGAGCTCTCAAAACCAGTTCTCCATTACCTACTATATGATCCCCACCACAGTGGTGGTGTCCCATAACCCAGGAGAGCCAGTCACAGGGGACACCCATTATTCCAGTGCATACATGGCATTTTCTGTAAATGAAACAATGCCACTGTGATCCCAGAGGCACATACAGTACAGGTAACAGAAAACAAAAACTTGTGCTATAATACCATCTAATGGAGAAAAACAAAAGTACCCTGACTATCAACCTGCTGTATTGTTGGGAGCAAAACAGTATCTAAACAAGAAATAGCTAAATAGCTCAAATGTGTGTCAGAGAAACAATTCATCAAATACCATGAACAACCAACATAACATAGGAGCATTGAGAGAAAACGAAAAGTCTCTAAAAACCAAACTCAGAGTCATGGAAGATTGTCACTTAAATGGTATCAAATTTAAGATTGTAGTTGTGAAGAAACTCAGTTAAATACAAGAGAACTCAGAAAGGCAGTTCAATGAACTCACAAATAAAATTAATGAACATAAGGATAACTTTATTTATCAAAGAGATTGAAACTATCAAAAAAATCTGGAGCTGAAGAACTTAATAAATGAGATGAGGAATGCATTACAAAGCACTGGAAATACAGCCAGCCAAATAGAGGAGAGAATTAGCATGCTCAAAGACAGAAACCTAGAAAAGACCCAGGAGGAAGAAGAGTTTTTTCAAATGAGAGAACTATCTGACTTCGTTAGAAAGAGGAATGTAGGGATAATGGCTATACCAGTAGAAGAGGGAGAAGGGAACACAGAACCTACTCAAAGAAATAATGGAGAATTTTCCAAGTCTATAGAAAGAACTGGGCTTTAAAATAAAGGGAGCTAACAAAACAACTAATTATATCAACACAGAAAAATCTTCTACAAGACACATTTATTCAAATTGTAAAAAATTAATGACAAAAAATTCGCAAGGCAACCAAAGGAAACCCCATTAGAGTATCATGAGATATTTCAATGGAAACATTACAAATCAGGAGAGAGTGGAAAGAAATATTGAGTGGAACTATCAGCCAAGGATAATATAGCCAGCAAAGTTCTCCTTTAGCTATGAAAAAAATAAAGACTTTCCAAGAGAAACAAAAGCTGAGAGACATTACTGCAAGACCTGCTTTACAAAAAATGTTGTAAGGAGATCTACTTTTTTGGCTTTCAGCTCAGAAGAAGAGTAGGTGCAGCTTTCTTCAGCTGTCCCCAATCCAGGTTCATCCAACACTCGCGGCCTCCACCATGCTAGTGAAATTCAACCCCAACAAGATCAAAGTTGCATACCTGAGGTACACTGGTGGGTGTGCTATGTCTGCCCTGGCCCCCCAAATTGGCTCCCTGGGCATGTCTCCAAAGAAGGTTGCCAAAGCAACAGGTAATTGGAAGGGTCTGAGGATTACAGTGAAATTGACCGTTCAAAACAGACAGGCCCAGACTGAGCTAGTGCCTTCTGCCTCTGCCCTCATCATCAAAGCCCTCAAAGAACCACCATGAGACAGAAAGAAGAAGAAAAAAAACATTAAGCACAGTAGAAATATCACTTTTGATAAGATTGTCGACATTGTCCGACAGATGCAGCACCAATCTTTAGCTAGAGAACTCTCTGGAACTATTAAAGAGATCCTGGGGACTTCCCAATCTTTGGGCCACAACGCTAATGGCTGCCAAACTCATGACATCATAGATAACATCAACAGTGATGCAGTGGAATCTCTGGCTACTTAAGAACTACAAAGGAAAATATTTCAATTAAAGATCATTTGACAACCAGAGGGGAGGGGAAGAGACGGAAGGAAAGAAGAGGAAAGGAGAAAAAAAGGAAGGAGCTCTACTACCAGAAACCAAAAGAAAAAAGTATACAAAACTCTGAGTAAGATTACTAACAGAAGTAGGAAATTGCAACTCTACTTCAGCATAAGATATTACACACTTAATTAAAACAAAGATTAAAGGGAGAAGGCACATTTAAAAATAACTAACTTCCCTGGCTGGTGTGGCTCAGTGGATTGAGCATGGGCTGTGAACCAAAGGGTTTGATTCCCAGTCAGGGCACATGCCTGGGTTGTAGGCCAGGCCCCCAGTAGGAGGCACGTGAGAGGCAACCACACATTGCTGTTTCTCTCCCTCCCTCTCCTTCCCTACCCCTGTCTCTTAAAAATAAATAAATAAAATCTTTAAAACAAAAAAGAATTCAGGCTTTAAAAAAATAACTAACTACTGGTAATGCACAACATAAAAAGAGATAGCTTATAAAATAAAATCACAGAAAGAGGAGGAAAGGACTGAATGTGTACAAGTGAATGAAGATAGGGTGCAATCAGAAGAAAAAGGACTATTGTATATATGAGACATTTTACACAAGTCTAATGATAAACACAAAACAAGAATCCAGAGCTAAGATATGAAACCTGGAAAAAAAAGAGAAAGAGGAAACAGAGGGAAAAAATCATGGAAAACCACCATAATAATAGCAGACATGATCACAAGGGAAAAGAAACAGTGGAGACACAGAGCAACCAGAAAAAAAGGATACAAATGGATGTAGTTAGTCTTCATAGATACATGTGTATATTATATATTTATACATATATAAATATGTATATCTAAATGTATAGAGACTGAACTCACCAATCATGAGGCACAGAATAGCAGGATGGATTAAAAAACAGGACGTAACTGTATGTTGCCTGCAGGAGACTCCTCTCAGCTCAAAGACAAACACAAGCTCAGAGTGAAGAAGTGGAAAATGATACTACAAGGGAGCAGTATCCAGAAAATGCAGGTATATATAAAGCAATAACAGACCTAAAGGAGAAACTGACAAAATACAATGATGGTAATGTACAGAATACTTCACTTGCAGCAGTGAATGGATCATCCATGCAGGAAGTCAATAAGAAACTGTAAACATTAGACCAAATGGTCTATTTATAGACCTTCCTTGCTACTTATTAGAACCTTTCATTTTGAAATGACAGAATATACATCCTTCTCATGTGCACATGGGATATCCTTGAGGATAGACCACATTCTAGGGCACAAAACTAGTCTCAATAAATTTAAGAAGATTGAAATCATACCACATATATGTTCTGACCACAGTGGTAACTAAAGAAGAAAGTTGGAAAAACAACAAATATATGTAGATTAAACAGCATGCTACTATTGGATCAAAGAAGAAATAAAAGATCAAAAGATACATATAGACAAATCAAAATATGACATATCAAAATTAGGGGTACAGTAAAAGCAGTACTAAGAGGGAAATTTATAGAATTATGGGCCTAACTCAAGAAATAAGAAAAATGCAAAATGAAGAACCTGACATTACACCTTTAAAGAACTAGAAAAGGAAAAACAAAACCCAAGGGCAGTAGAAAGAAGGGAATAAAAATCAGAATAGAAATAAATAAAATAGAGAACAAAAAGGCAATAGAAAAAAATTAATGAAACAAAGAGCTTGTTCTTTGAAAAGATAAATAAAATTGACAGACCTCTGGCTAGACTCACTAAGGAGAAACAAGAAAAGACTCAAATAAAAATAGAAATGAAAGAGGAAAAGTTAGAATGGACACCATGGAAATACAAAGAATTATACCAGAATCTATGAAAAATTATATTTCATGAAATTCAATAGCCTAGAATAGAAAAATTCTTAGAAGTATACAACCTTCCTAGAGTGAATCATGAAAAGGAGGAAAACCTAAATAGACCCATCACTAGTAAGGAATTTGAAACAATATTCAAAAACCTGCCAATAAACAAAAGTTCAGGACTAGGTGGCTTCACTGGTAAAGTCTACCAAACATTTTTAAAAGCTTTAATACTAATCCTTATCAACTCTTCCAAAAAATTAAAGAAGAGGAAATACTTCCTAACTCATATTATAAAGTTAACATTACCCTGATTCCAGAACCTGGCAAAGACAATGTACAGGAAAAAAATTACAGGCCAATACCTCTGAGATGCAAAATACTAACAAACTGAATACGGCAACATATTAAAATGATCATACATCACATTCAAGGTGGTTCATTTCAGAGATGGAAGGATGGTTCAACATCCATAAATTGATCAATGTGATACATCATATTAAAAAATAAAAGAAAATCATATCATATCAATACATGCAGAAAAAATTGACAAGATACAATATCCTTTTGTGATAAAAATCATACTCAGTGAGGGAAAAGTAAAGTTTTTCCTTTAAGATCAGAAGCAAGACAAGGATGCCCATTCTCACCACTATTATTCAACACAGTACTGGAAGTCCTAGCCAGAGTAATTAGGCAAGAAAAAGAAATAGAAGGCACCCAAACTGAGAATGAAGTAAAACTGTTACTATTTACAGATGACATGTTTCTAGATATGGAAAACACTAAAGACCCCACTGAAAAAGCTTTTAGAAACAATCAATACAGTAAAGTTGCAGGATAGAAAACCATTATACAAAAATTTGTTGCAGAAAGAGAAATGAAGAAAATTCTATTGCAGTCATGACAAAAAGAATAAAATACCTACGGATGAACTTAACAAAGGGTGCAAAGGACCTGTACACTGAAAACTATAAGACATTGTCGAAAGAAATTAAAGACATAAAGAAATGTCTTTTTTTCCATAAACATGGAAAGCTATTCCATGTTTATAGATCAGAATTAACATTGGTACACAGATATAACGTAATTCCTATCAAAATCCCAATGGCATTTTTCACAGAATAAAACATAAAAACCCTCAAATTTGTATAGAATCACAAAAGACCCTGAATAACCAATGCAGTCCAGAGAAAAAAGAACAAAGCTAGAGGTTCCCTGGTGTCATTATACTACAAAGTTACAGCAATCAGAACAGTATGGTATTGGCAGAAAAACAGACACAGACACCAATGGAACATAACTGAGAGCCTAGAAATAAACCTTCGCATATACGGGCAACTAATTTCAACAAAGGAGCCAAAAACATACAATGGAAAAGGAAGGTCTCTTGTAATAACTGTGTTGGGAAAACTAGAAAGCCACATGCAGCAGAATGAAATTAGACTACTCTCTGACACCATACACAAAAAATTAACTAAAAATGGATTAGAGACTTAAACCTGAAACAATAAAATGTATAGAGGAAAACATAGGTTCAAATATATGGGCCTTGGTCTCAGAGGCATTTATGTGAATCTAACCCAAAAGGCAAAGGAAGTAAAAGCAAAAACAAATGAATGAGACTACATCAAACTTAAAAGCTTCTGCTCAGCAATAGAAACCATTGACAAAACAAAAAGGCAACCAACAAAATGAGAGAAGATATTTGCAAATGATACCAATGATAAAGGGCTAATATCCAAAGTATATAAAAAACTTGTACAACTTAACAACAATCAAAATCCAGTTAGAAAAATGGGCAGAGAAACTGAGTAGGCCCTTCTCCAAAAAGACATACCTATCACCAACAGATACAAGAAAAAATGCTTAACATCACTATTTACAAGGGAAAGTAAATCAAAACCACAATAAGATACCACCACACACCTCCTAGAATGGCTATTATTTATAAGACAAGAAATAATAAGTATTGGAGAGGATATGGAAAAAAGGGAACCCTATGCACACTGCTGGTGGGAATGTAGGTTGCCGTGGCCACCACAGAACTATGGAAGTTCCTCAGAAAATTAAGAATAGAGCTACCATATGACCCAGTGATCCCTCTTCTGGGTTTATCTATCCCCCTAAAAATCAAAAATACTTATTTGAAAAGATATATGTACCCCAGTATTCACCGAAGCATTATTTACAATAGCCGGGACATGGAAACAACCTAAGCACCCATTGTCAGATGACTGGATAAAGAAGATGTGGTACATATATACAATGGAATTCTACTTAATCATAAAAAAGATAAGTTGCCAGTTGCAACACCAGGGATGGACCTTGAGAGTATTATATCAAGTGAAATAAGTCGGACAAAAAAGGATAAGAACCACATGATTTCACTCATGTGGGATATAAAACAAAAGCCACAAATGAACAAATAAAACAGACAACAGAATGGTGGTTACCAGAGGGAAAAGGATTAGTGGGAGACTTCCAGCCAAGATGGAGGCATAGGTACACACAATGTGCCTCCTTGCACAACCAAAATAAGGACAACAAAAATTTAGAAACAAAAAAACAACCAGAACTGACAAAAAGTTGAACTGTATGGACAACCAAGGAGTTAAAATAGATACATTCATCCAGACCAGTAAGCGGGGTGGAGAGGGCTTACGGCAAAAAACGTGGTGGCTGGCGGACCCCAGGCATTGCAAGGCAGCAGCGGGTGGACCCTGGGCATAGGGTGGCAGTGGGAAGACACAGCGAGGCACACAAGGCGGATAGCTGACCAGGGGTCACACATTTGTGCGCAGATAAACCAGGTAAAACTGGGGAGCAAGACAGACCATGCAACATAGGGCTCCAGCTTGCGGAAATAAAGCCTCAAAACACTGACTAAAAACACCTGTGAGGGTTGAGGTACCGGAAGAGACTCCCAGCCTCAGAAGAGAGTTTGTTGTAGTGACCCACAGGGTCCTAGGATGTACACAAGCCCACCTACCTGGGAATCAGCACCAGAAGAGCCCAGTTCACTTGGGGGAAGCTGCAGAAGGGACTGAAATCCAAACGAGAGTGGAGCAAGCAACATTCTTCTTTCTCAGACCTCTGCTTCACATACAGCACCACAACCCAGCAACTGGGTTGGCCTGCCCTGGTGAACACTTAAGGCTCTGCCCCTCATACATAACAGGTGCGTCAAGACAAAAAATGGCCTAAACAGAAGAACAGGTCAAAGCTCCTGAACAAATACAACTAGGCGAAGAAGAGATAGCCAACCCATCAGATGCACAGTTCAAAGCAATGGTGATCAGGATGCTCACAGAATTGGTTGAATTTGCTTGTAAATTAGATGAAAAAATGAGGGCTATGCTAAGTAAAATAAAGGAAAAGGTACAGGGAACCAATAGTGATGGGAAGGAAACTGGGACTCAGATCAGTGGTATGAACCGGAAGGAAGAAAGAAACAACGGAACAGAAATCAATGAAGAAACAAGAATTCAAAAAGATGAGTAAAGGCTTAGGAATCTCCAGGACATCTTTAAACGTTCTAGGAATCATGGCGGTACCAGAAGGAGAAGGGGAAGAGCAACAAGTGGAAAACTTATTTGGACAAATAATAAAGGGAACTTTTCCAGTCTGGCAAAGGAAATAGACTTCCAGGAAGTCCAGGAAGCTCAGAGAGTCCCAAAGAAATTGGACCCAAGGAGGAACACACCATGGCACATCATCATTACATTACCCAAGATGAAAATGAAGGAGAGAGTCCTAGAAGCAGCAAGAGCTAAGGGGACAGTCACCTACAAAGGAGTTCCCATTCAGACTGTCAGCTGATTTCTCAAAAGAGACCTTACAGGCAAGAAGGGACTGGAAAGAAGTATTCCAAGTCATGAAATCCAAAGACCTACACCCAAGATTGCTCTGTCCAGCAAAGCTTTCATTTAGAATGGAAGGGCAGATAAAGTGCTTCTCAAATAAGGTCAAGTTCAAGGAGTTCATCATCACCAAGCCCTTATTATATGAATTGTTAATGGGACTTAGCTAAGAAAAAGAAGATAAAACATATGAACAGTGAAAGGACAGCAAATTCACATTTATTAACAACCACATCTAAAACAGAAGCAAACTAAGCAAACTAGAACAGGAACAGAACCAAAGAAACAGAGATTGAATGGAGGGTTATCAGTGGGAGAGGGAGAGAGGGGGGAAAGGGTACAGAGAACAAGTAGCATAGATGGTAGATAGAAAATAGACAGGGGAGGTTAAGAATAGTGTAGGAAATGTAGAAGCCAAAGAACTTATATGTCTGACCCATGGACATAAATTAAAGGGGGGGAATGTGGATGGGAGGGGGTGTGCAGAGGGTGGAGGGGAGTAAAGGGGAAATGGGACAGCTGTAATAGCATAATCAATAAAAATATTTTTTAAAAAAGAAGTTTTCACTCTCTAAAATATTCTAAGTATTTTATGACTCTAAGTATTCTATCTAATTCAATCAGGAAAAAAACTGTACACAGAAAAAAAATACATAGACCACAGAGCATAAACTAAAAGTGACAGAACTAAGGCAAATATTTTTAGCTCAGTGAATATAAATGGAATCAACTCACTTTTTAAAAGAAAAGGCTTCAATTGTGAAATGACAGCAAAGGTCAAATAAAAAAAGAATGAATACCCCCCAAAAGCCCTGAAAACATCAGATTTTTAAAGCAAAAACTCTAAAAGAAAAAAAAGGAGAAATTAAAACCTATTATTTGCAGCCATAATAAAATACTCCCTAAAAATAAATAAAATAGCTTTGTCCATAGACCATTTTCAAATACATTAAGCCACAAACAAAACTTTAGTGGACTTAATAAAAAGTAATAATAATAATACAGATCAGCTTCTCATTTCAGGTTGGTAGACTGAAAGCTAACTGTAGTTTTCAATCTCTACACCATAAATACTTAAAAAAAGAAAAAACAACAAAACACCACTCATAGTAAGAAGAGAAAGTTTCAATGTAATAAAAGAAAGTAGCCCTGGCTGGTGTAGCTCAGTGGACCTAGTGTGGGCTGTGAACCAAAAGGTCACCAGTTTGATTCCCAGTCAGGGCACATGCCTGGGTTTCGAGCCAGGTCCCCAGTGGGGGCCATGTGAGAGGCAACCATACATTGATGTTTCTGTCCCTCTCTTTCTCCCTCCCTTCCCCTCTGTCTAAACATAAATAATAAATAAAATCTTTTAAAAAAAAAGAAAGTAGATGGGGTCAGATTGAAGAGGGAGCCAGAGCTCATGTTTTCTGACGAGGATGCAGAAGATAATTGCTACACATAAAGAGAACAGCATTTAAGGATGATCTATACCTGAATTTGACTGAAACCAAGGGCAAGAGGGAGATCAGAAGAAGCGCCCAGGTAGGCCAAATCCTATACAGTCATGTGTCTCTTAACAATGGGGATACATTCAGGGAACTTCATCCTCAGGGGATTTCATGCTTGTGCAAACATAGACTGTATTTACACAAAATCAGACAATACAGCTAGCCTACACACCTAGTGTGTATGGTGTAGCCCATTGCTCCCAGGCTACAAGACTATTACTGTACTGAATACTGTAAGCAATTATAACACAATGATAATTATTTTTATATCTAAACAAAAATTACCACAAAAATATGGTATAAAAGATAAAGTGTTTGTGCACACATGCACTGGGGACACTGGGGGAGCAGGGAGAAGGCTGTGGAGGGAGGTACCATCTGAGAGGAGACATCAGGAAGAGGGAGGGAACAAAAAAGGAGTGAGAAATAGAGAGCACACAGGGAGAGAGCCAGAAAGCTTTAGCTTGACGTGAGAAATAATTAAAGGAAGGTGGGGATGAGATGAAGGTGGTGGGGAGAAAGGGAAAACGGGGCCTGAAAAGAAAGAAAAAATCTAAACAAAGGGCAAGGAGTTTGAGAGAGAAGGGCACGTGAGTGTTAGCCAGGGGTGAGAATGGAGGGAGTTCACTCTTGCTCTCTTGCCACCTCCATCTGCAGCCAAGGGTAGGCACATACTGAGCCTCTTCTACTTAAGCCCTCCGAAGCTAGCAGTCAATTCAACACCAGTAGTCAAGTCCAGCCTTGTCTTTCAACATCAAATTTTCTGCTTATAGTCCACTATAATTTTAGGGGACCACCGTCATATATGCAGTCCTTTGTTGACCAAAGCTCAAAACTCGTTAAATGGCATATGACTGCATATCCCATCCTACTTCTAAAGGAAAGGCCAAAGCCATGTGTGTGAGATCTTGGAGCAGAAAAGGCACAGCCACTGAAACGTGGCATAAGCAGCATGGCCCACCCCTACCCTGTTCTCACTGAAAACACTAGCAACCCTACATTGCCCCCTCATAAGCAGCCAGGGCAAACAGAGGCAGCAGTCTATTCTCAACTACACAGAACAGTAGACAAATATCAAACAGTTGACAAATACCAATAAAATATCAAATGCAAGAACTTTTACCCTTGAAAGAAGAATCACTATAGCAACAGAACAAGACATCAAAATGAATATGTTTACTGTTTTTAGAGAGATAGAGAATATTGCACTGTTGAGGCAACACTGGCCACTTTCTCGGAAATGAAAATTTAAATGATAGAACACATGGGGCTGAATATTAGGATGAACACAGCTGAGAAGCTTTTTATTTGGGATGGTAATTGTGGTTCTGTGGTAAGAAATCCTTATAGAAACCAGTAGAAATAATAGCCAGATAAGTCCCAGAACTTTTGTCTGTTTAAACAAATGAAAATATATGCAGAAACAGGAGTCAGCTAATTTTTTTCTGGCCAGGTAGCAAATATTTTAGGCTTTGCAGGTCCCCGTGACAACTGCTTAGTTAGCTCTGCCATTGTAGTGTGAAAGCAGCCATAGATAATACGTAAGCAAAAGAATATGGCCATGTCCCGATAAAATTTTAATCATAGAGATATTACCTTCATATCACTTTCACAAGTAATGAAATTTTCTTTTTATTTTTTTTCAAGTTTAAAAAGGTGAAAACGGGCTGTACCAAAACAGGTTGCAAGACAGATTTGGCCCACAGATAGTAGCTTGTCAATCCCACAATAGAGTGAAATTTCAAAACAAAAAATAGAGAACTGAAAATTTACCAGAAAGAAAAGGCTGATTACTCACAAAGTGAATGCAAAAAGAAATGGAGCAGTATCATTCAAACATCACAAATAAAATAATTTTGAACATAGAATTCTGTTCCAAATTTTTAAGACTTTATTTATTTATTTTTAGAGAGAGGGGAAAGAAGGGAGAAAGAAGGAAAAAAACATCAGTGTGTTGTGCCTCTCACACGGCCCCTACGGGGGTCTGGCCCGCAACTCAGACATGTGCCCTGACTCGGAATCAAACCAGCAGTGGTTCACAGGCCGGCACTCAATCCACTGAGCCAGAACAGCCAGGGCTGTTCCAATTTAAATTGCAATGGCCAAATAAGAATATTTTCAGACATTCAAAGATGCAAAAAGTTTTATCACCCACAGACTATCTCTGAAAGAAATGTTAAAGGATATTCTTTGGCAAGAAGGCAGATGGACCCTAGAGCAATAGTGGGATGCAAGAAGTAATTATGAGCAACAAAATTAGTCAAAGTTATTCTTAGAACTAGGTACATATTGATCACAGATGCTTTTAACGTGAGACAGTAAAAGGAGACCAGGATAATATGCTACAATTCTTTATTATAGGGAGACTATAGATGCTGATATAATTGTAGTTCTCTAATAATGGCTAGAGTTAAGTTATGTCTTAAAATTTTAAGCTCAATCACTAATCATATTTAGAAAAAGACAATTGATTATTAACTGGGAAAAATTGAGTAAAGAAGACGAGAAACCCAATTAAAAAATGGGGAAAGGACTTGAACAGACATTTCTCCAAGGAGGACATACAGAGGATCCAGAGACACATGAAAAGATGCTCGATATTGCTAGCTATCAGAGAGATGCAAATTAAAACCACAATGAGATACCACTTAACACCAGTCAGAATGGCTATCATAAACAAAGAAGCAAACAACAAGTGCTGGAGAGGTTGTGGGAAAAGGGGGACCCTAGCTCACTGTTGGTGGGATTGCAGACTGGTACAACCACTATGGAAAACAGTATGGAATTTTCTAAGAAAACTAAAAATGAATGTGCCTTTTGACCCAGCAATTCCACTATTAGGAGTATATCCTAAGAGCCCTGAAGCACCAATCCAAAAGAACCTATGCACCCCGATGGTCATAGCAGCACAATTTATGATAGCCAAGAGTTGGAAGCAACCTAGATGCCCATCGGTAAATGACTGGATCAAAAAACTGTGGTACATTTACACAATGGAATTCTATGCTGCAGAAAGGAAGAAGGAGCTCCTACCCTTTGCAACATCATGGATGAAACTGGAAAGCATTATGCTGAGTGAAATAAGCCAGGTGGTGAAAGACAAATACCATATGATCTCACCTTTAACAGGAATCTAAACAACAAGCAAGCAAAATATGACCAATGACACTCAAATACAGAACAAGCTGACAGGGTCCAGAGGGGAGAGGGGAGAGAATCATAGGGGAAAAGGGGATGGACTCACATGAACAAGTATAAAGGACACATGGACAATAACTAAGGGTGGGGGGCGGAAATGGGAGGGAGGTGGGGAGCACTGGGCGGAGGGGGCAGGGCTAGGAATATAAGACAGAAAACTGTACTTGAACAAAAATTAAATTAAGAAAAAGAAAACTTGGTCTCCTAAATACAGGTGTGTTAATCAGCTTTCTTTTTGGTGGCTAGTGACCTAAACTCAAATCAAATAGCGTAAGCTAAATCATCATCATCATCATCAAAGTGGAATTACTGGCACATAGAACTGAAAAATCCAGAGATATTACTGACTTCAGAAACTCAGACCTTACCTCTTTTATATCTTAGAAAATTCTTTCACTTTTACTCTTCAACAAGCATTTCATAAGTGGTGACAAGATGATCATGTAATAGCTTCAAACAAAAAGAGAAAAATCCCTTTCTCACAGAATCACCACTCCACCCCCCCCCACCCCCAAAAAGCCCAGAATTTGTATCCCTTTGGTTGTAATTGTCTTGGTTCGGGTCCAACCTCTGAAGCAACTCCTGAAGATTAGTACTAATCTTGGTCAGGAGTCAAGTCCATCCAACTACATGATTTTGCAAGGGAAATTAGAGGGGAGAAAAAGGGAATGTTATACTGATAAAGAAGTAGAGTGCAATACAGTAAAGAAGAGAGAAAAGATAAACACAGTACAAAATAAATGGCCAGAATAAGTCCAGATATAGTATCAGTCACAAAACTCAGATTGGATTAAAAAAAACCCAACTGTATCTCTGGCCGGGTGGCTTAGTGGATTGAAGTGTCGTCCCATACACCAAAACGTCTCATGTTTGATCCCCAGTTTGGCACGTTCAGGGGGCAACTGATCAATATTGCTCTCTCATTGGTTTCTCTTTCTTCCTACCTCTCTCAAGTCAATAAACATATCCTCTGGTGAGGATTTAAAAAATATCCAACTGTATACTATTTTTTAGATTTGTACCTAACATAGAGGTAACAGTCAAATGAGTATTAATAAGAAGAAATCAAGTATTGCAGTGTTAGGGAGACAAACAGAATTCAAAGTTTAAAAGAGACATCAGTATTTCAACAGTTGTCCATGAAAAAAAGTTATCAACTTTCTGCAACATATAAAACAAATCTGATGTAAATGCAAGGAAAACTTGACAAATCTACAATCATGTAAAAACTAACAAATAGGAAAAAGAGAATATAGAATGAGTAAGCTTTCGGAGACACTCAAATATATACTTGCTACCCAACAAGTATCCTTAGAACCACCACAAAAGGGCCTACTTATTAAAACAAAGAAAATTGCAATATTTTAAAAACTTACTAGCATAGCATACTGGCCCATTTATTAATTAAAATGCAAGCTGAAATTTAAAAATGCACAATCTAGAAATTTAAAAATAAAAATTTTAAAGTATTAAATATTTTTCAAAATAATAGTTAAGCTAAAGAGGAAGTTAAAATAGAAATTACAATCATTTTTATTGACTTTTAGAGGGAGAGAAATATTGATTTGTTGTTCCACTTGGTTGATTCTTGTATTTTTCCATGACCAGGGATCGAACCCACAACCTTGGTATAGCAGGATGATGCTCTAAGCTACCTGTCCAGGACCAAATTACAATCTTTTTAGCTGTCCATCACCTTAACCACTTGGCCACCTCATCCCCAAATTATAATCTTTTTAAGAATCAAGTAATGAAAGTAATATAGGGTGGGACAAAAGTAGTTTGTATGGAAAATAACATGATAATTAATAATAATACAAGAATAAACTCATATACTCATAGCTGTAAACCTGTTGCTACATCCTATCTTCAAATCTATGGGGTATACACAAGGGGAAATATATAATAACTTCTATACTGAAATAAAGAATTAGACTATCCTCTCAAGATACATGAAAAAGAATGACCAAATAGACCCAAATAGTACATAGAAGGAAGAAGGTAAACCAACTTCATTTAAACAAAAATAAATCTACCAATTTATACACACACGCAGCATACTATTTACCAACCACTACTCTAAATATTTTAATTCACTGAGTACTCACAAACACCCTATTTTGTAGATGCTGTTATCTCCATTGTACAGCTATGAAAACTGAACCACAGAAGACTAAATAATTTGTCAAATCTACCAATATATAAAAGTAAGTGGGTTTTAGCCCAAGATCGCTACTGGCTCAGCTTTTCAAGAAGATCTGTCTGTAACAGATTAAGAGAGGGAAAAAATGTAAAATATAAACTGATTCTTCAAAGGCATATGACAAAATTTAATTTATCTTCTGGTTAGGAAAAATCCTGAAACAAGGCAAATTTAAGAAGAGTAACTTCTTAACAGTTTTTAATTGGTACGAATCCTATACCTGAGAAATAACCAGTTGAAAATATAATGGGAAAAAATCCCACTGTAATATCAAGAAAAAAAGTGACTTGAAAATATATTGTTATAACTCCCCAACATATGTTGTGGAAGATGGTAAACAAATTCTAAACCTTACATGGGACAATAAATAAATCCCTTTTTTAAAAGAACAAAGTTGAAAGACTTAGGCAGCCTGACTTTAAAGCTTACTATAAAGCAACCAATCATCAAGACATTGTAGCATTGTATACACCTGTCTAAGTATACACATAGATCAGTGAAACACTCCAGAAATAGACCCAGTTTAATTCGAAGGAGAAAGGGTAGCACTTTCAACAATGATGCTGAAACAATCAGATGTCTATATAATAGCAAAGTAAAAGAACCTTGATCCATACTTCACACCACATACAAAAATAATTAACTCAAAATGGATAAGAGACCTAAATGTAAGATATGGAAAACTCTGAAGCTTCTAGAATAAAACATTGGAGCATGTCTTTGTGACACCTTGGGTTAGGCAAGAGCAATAAAAAATATCAAGACATTGGACTTCCTTCAAAATTGAAAACTGCTCTTCAAATGACACCATTCAAAGACTGGAAGAAAATATGTCTAAAATATCCTACTGAAAGATTCACATCCAGAGTATATAAAGAACTCTTACAGCTCATGAACAAAAAAGCACCCCAGTTTTTTAAAGGGACAAAAGATTTGAGGAAAGAGTTAACTAAATTAAAGGTACAAACAGCAAATAGATAAATGAAAAGATGCTGTACATCATTAGACATTAGAAAAAGGCCAAGTAGGCATTCTCGCCCCCGCCTTTCTGTTCCTCTTCGTCTTCCCCACAGACACATTACCTTTGCCTTTCCCTCTCCTAAGCTCCAAGGGCCATTCTGCTCTGTAACTTGTTTCCTGAGCCTCTGCAGCCTCGCTGGCTCACTTCTAAAATCTATAACTTTCTAAATAAACTTACTCTTATAATTTGAAAAACATACAAATTAAAACCACAATGAGACACAGTACATAGCCACTGGAATGACTAAAATCACTAGTTGGTAATAATGGGAAGCTGGAACCCTCATACCCTGGACCGATATGGATATAAAATTATGTAGCCTCCTCAGAAGAGCTTGGCAATTTCTTAAAAAGTTAAAACAGACACTTATCATATGAATCAGAAATTCCTCTCCTAGGAATGTACTCAAGAGAAATATTCATCCAGAGACTTGTACATGTATGTTTAGAGTACTATTACCTATAGCAGCCCCAAACTGGAAATAATCCAAATATCCACCGAAGTGGTGAACTGATAAAATACAGTATATCCATATAATGGAATACTACTCAGAGTAAAAAAGGAATGAACTACTGGTAACTACAACATGGATGTGTTATGTCTCAGAATAATTAAGCCAAGGGACAGAAGCTAGACAAAATGAGTATATTCCACTTTTGTATGATTTCATATATATAAAATTCTAGAAAATGCAAACTAATCTATATAGTTGACCTGGAACAACTCTCTTCACAGTTGAAAATCCACATACAACTTTTGACAGCCCCAAATCAACTACAGCCATCCCTCAGTATACAGGTTGGTTCCAGAACACACACAAACACACAGGTACCAAAGTCCACAGGTGCTCAAGTCCTTCATGTAAAGCGGCATAGAACAATGCGTGCAGTTGGTCTTCCTCCACACGTGCGATTGTTAGAATTCACAGACATGAAACCTGGGGGTATGAAGGGACAACTGTATATTTATTGGGGGAAAAATCCCATGTGTAAGTTGACCAGTTCAAACCCATATTCAAGGATTAATGGTAATGACAAAAATAAATAAATCGGTGGTTGCCTGGGGAGAGAGGACAGTGATTATAAAGGGGCATGAGGACACTTGGAGGTGGATATTTTCATGATTTTGATTGTTATGATGCTTTTGAAGTATATATTAAAGTCAAATGTATTAATTGTATACTTTAAATATGAGCATCTTTGTATGTCAATTATACCTCAGTAAATAAAAGAACTACTAATACATTCAACAACATAGATGAATGTCTCAAAAACAATATTCTACATAAAAGAAACCAGACACTAAAAATTATGTATTACATGTTCCATGTATTAGCAAAGGCAAAATTATAGATCCGAAAAGCAGATCAGTGGTTGCCTAGTTCTGGGAATGGGAGTGGAGAGTGGATGCAAACAGGAACAAGGGAGAGGACAGGCAGATGGAGAGATGAAAGTGTTCTAAAATTGGATTATGGTAATGGTTGAACAATTTTAAAAATTTACTAAAACACTTTGAGCACTTAAGATTGGTGAATTCTGTGATATGTAAATTATACTTAAATAAAATTGAGCCAAATTTTATTTGGTTCATAAGAGCCAAAAATGTTTAGCTTATTGAATTGCCAACAATTTTTATTTTTTTTAATATTTTTTATTGATTATGCCATTACAGTTGTCCCATTCCCCCCCTCATTCCCCTCCACCCTGTACACCCCCTCCCACCCACATTCCCCCCTTTAGTTCATGTCCACATGTCATAAATTCTTTAGCTTCTACATTTCCCACACTACTCTTGCCCTCCCCCTTTTTCCCCCCACTGTGTAAGCTGCTTATTCTTTGTACCTTCTCCCCACTTCTCCTCCTCCCACTCCCCTGTTGCTAACCCTCCATGTGATCTCCATTTCTGTGGCTCTGCTCCTGTTTTAGGTGTCAGCTTAGTTTGCTATTGTTTTAGGTGTGGTTGTTAATAACTGTGAGTTTGCTGTCCTTTCACTGTTCATATTTTTTATCTTCTTTTTCTTAGATAAGTCCCTTTAACATTTCATATAATAAGGGCTTGGTGATGATGAGTTCCTTGAACTTGACCTTATCTGAGAAGCACTCTATGTGCCCTTCCAGTCTAAATGAAAGCTTTGCTGGACAGAGCAATCTTGGATGTAGGTCCTTGCATTTCATGACTTGGAATACTTCTTTCCAGTCTCTTCTTGCCTGTAAGGTCTCTTTCGAGAAATCAGCTGACAGTCTGATGGGAACTCCTTTGTAGGTGACTGTCCCCTTATCTCTTGCTGCTTCTAGAATTCTCTCCTTGATTTTAGTCTTGGGTAATGTAATTATGATGTGCCTTGGTGTGTACCTCTTTGGGTCCACCTTCTTTGGGACTCTCTGAGCTTCCTGGACTTCATGGAAGTCAATTTCCTTTGTCAGATTGGGGAAGTTCTCCTTTATTATTTGTTCAAATAAGTTTTCCACTTATTGCTCTTCCTTTTCTTCTTCTGGTACCCCTGTAATTCGGGTGTTGGAACGTTTAAAGATGCCCTGGAGATTCCTAAGCCTTTACTTATCTTTTTGAATTATTGTTTCTCTATTGATTTCTGTTTGGTCATTTTTTCTTCCTTCTGGTCCACTCCCTTGATTTGAGTCCGTTTCCTTCCCATCACTGTTGGTTCCCTGTGCATTTCCCTTCATTTCACTTAGTTTAGCCTTCATTCATTCCTCTAATTTGTGACTAAAATCAACCAGTTCTGTGAGCATCCTGATCACCAGTGTTTTGAACTGTGCATCTGATAAGTTGGCCACCTCTTGGTTGCTTAAAAGTATTGGCTCTGGGGCTTTGATTTGTTCTTCTGTTTGAGCCATTTTTGGTCAGGTTGCTCCTGTTATGTATGAAGGGTGGAGCCTTAGGTGTTCACCAGGGCGGAGCAACTCAGTTGCTGGGTTGTGACACTGTATATGGGTGTAGGGTCTGAGAGGGAATAATCGCATTTGTTCTGCTCTTTCTCAGATTTCAGTCCCCTCTGCTGCTTCCCATAAGCTGGCACTTTTTCAATCAGTGCTTTTAGGCTTTATTTTCCATCACTGGGGCCCTAGGTCATACGGTCTCTCTAGCTGCCCCCTTTTGCCCAGTTTATCTGCACTTGAATGTGTGACTGTAGTTGCTACTGCCTTTTCCTGCCAAAATCCCTCTCTGCCAGCCATAGACTCTTCCCCTCTTACCAATCTGGTTGAATGGTTGTTGGACTTCCATACAGTTCAGTTTTCTGTCTGTTCTGGTTGTTTTTGTTTCTAAATCTTTGTTGCCCTTAATTTTGGTTGTGCGAGGAAACACAGTGTTTCCACCTACACTTCCATCTTGGCTGGAAGTCCATGGCAGCAATTTTTAAAAGATAGTATTAATTTAGTTAATATTTGCATTCATACTGTACCCTAAGCAGTATTGGATATTGATGAACAAGAGACAGGATCCCTGCATAGCAGGGAAAACGATGGATGCATTAAAATAAAATGTCTTAACTGGTCTCATACAGGAAGCACATTTCGGTAATATAACACCTCACTGTAGGCTTACTATGCCATAAGACAAGAACTTCCATACATTGCAGATTCGCCCAAGCTCCTTGGAAAATAATTTGACAATATGTAGCAACAGCCTTGAATTTATACCCACTGCCTACCAATTCTAGTTCTGTGTGTATGTTATAAATAATCAGAAATTTGGATAGAAATTGCTCATCCAAAAAATTGGCATTAGTCACAGGTAATTCTAAAATTAAAAAACTCAAAGTAACACAAATGTATAATAATAGAATGGTTAAATAAGTCATGGTATCTAAGTGTCATATTATGCACACATATAAATTTTGTGTTTGCACATGAGCATAACATGGAGAAATCAGGTTTACAAAATTGTGATATAATCTCAACATTAAAAGTGTGTTTATCTGCATACACAAGCTAAAAAGCTCCAAAATATTAACAGTGGTTAACTCTTAGATTTCAAATAACTTGGTTTTTTATACTGTTCTATAGTTTATAAAGTTGATCTAAGGAACATGTATTACTTTAGTAAACAAGGAAAAGAAGTTATTCTCCTTTATCTGTTTACATAGGTAATGGCTTCACTGCAGAAGAGTTAGAAATAAGTGATAAACAAAATCTTCACCTAAAATCCAACCCTCAGAGACAGCCTATCTTATCATTTAAGAGTATGTCCTTCTAGACATTTCTGTGCAAATAAATAATTTGTTTTACAAAAATAGAGTTTATATTACATACTGTTTTCTAATCTACTTTAAAAACAGATACAGTACAGATAGCAAACATTTAAAAGTTTGTTAGTCTAAAAGGAAGAGGAATTGATGACAGCTTGAGAGAATAAATACTTGGCATAAATTTTTTTTCTAGTTATGTCAGTGTTCAGAGAAGGTGCCAGTGTCTGATGGAGAGGGGAGAGAAGAGAAGCAAAGGGATGCAGACAGAAGTACAGGTGAGGGGTCACAAGAGGAAATGTAGAGACCAGCTGTAGTGAAATTTGACCTGTATATATGAGAGGTTTGTGCTAGACACCCCTCTTCTCGTGTTGTGGGAGATAAGATAAGGCCTCCACGATGCATATGTAGGTGATAAGGTCCCAAGGGGGAAAAAGTCTTACAATAGCCACAGCCTCTAGAGTGAGCACTAGAATGTCAGCAAGGTAGCTTATTTACAGTTGATTATAGCTGACTGACATGGTTCAAAAGCAAGACCGGAATCCCAGGACCACAATACCTAGGGCTTTATCATAAGAGGAATTGCAAATAAATCAGTGTAAGTCTGTCAAACAGAAATGGCCAGATTCAATTATTAGAAAAGGAGGAATGGTAGTTCCATGGAAAGAGCAGAGGCCTAGGAGCCAGACAGATCTGGTTCTAGCGACCACTTACCAGCTGGGCAGGTTATCTGACTCCTGAGGCTCAGTTTCAGAAGACACCAGCAAATGCCTTCCTAGGTGGTTGTGAGACTCTAAGATAATATATATAAACACCTGGCACGTAGTAGATACCTGATAAATAGTATCTATTACTACTGTTACTACCCCCTACATGGAAAGAGATGCACTATAACATCATGGTTAAAAGCACAGAATTTGGAGTTAGACAAACCTATTAAGTTTAAATCCTGGCCCTATCACTGTGCAATCCCAGGCATTGAAGCCTCAGCATCCCCAATATGACAATGAGGATACCTACCATACCGAGCTGTTTTAAGGATTAAGTAAGACAATGTACAGGGTGAGGCAAAAGTAGGTTTACTCTAGTTGTTCATATAGAAAAATAATACAATTATAAATAACATTACAAAAATAAACTTTGGCATACTCACAACTGTAAACCTATCTTTGCCCCCACCCTGTACATTGGTGGGGGCAAAGATATCAAAGGTATATGATATCTTTATATTATCATCTCCTTAGGCATAGTGCCTATTTAATCAGTAAACAGTAACTTTTACTACCACTTCTGTGATCCTGGCCACACTGCATAACCTCTCTGAACTAGACAGAATCCCATTAGCAGTAGCAGTAGCATTCCACTACCTACCTTTTTCCCTTCATTCCCAGGGCACAGAACATGGCACACAGCACCGTAATTATCCACTGCATGAACAGCAGGACTGTACCGAGAATTAGAACTAACATATCTAGGAGTGTCTGGGGGGGAAAATGGAGCTATTTTTCTTTCCATTAGAACATGGGCTCCTCCATGGCAAAAAAACCCTTGTTTTACTCATTTGTGATCCCAGCACCTGGCAGACTGTTAGGGCTGCAGAAGATCCTCAGCAGATGTTTACTGAGTGCCCTGGAGGCAGCAGATAATCCAGCAGCCACCCTTACTACGCAGATAACTGCAGGAGTCCTGATGACTTGGCCCTCCAAAAACAAATTGAAATCCTCCAGCTACTTTACCGTCTCACAATCATAGGTAGGCTATGTGCCAAGTGCCTGATTCAAGGCTGGTACCTAGGTTATGTCTCCAATAAATAACCTACTAATGATTCCAGACTTCAGTGAGGTGAAAGAGGACCATAAGTTTCCATATGTATAAGGCTGCAAACATTTTGATCATCACATCCAGCAACACAACATAATCAAAGCATGAAACAGAATTTGTGTACCAGTAAGTTTAGCCAAGCTAATAAATGGTCATTAGGGAAAACCAGAAAGGCAGGATATCAGTTACATAAACTTATTCAACTAAGTGTATCACCTGTATGAAGACAATACGTTATGACACCAAATTTATTTATAATTAACATTCTTATGGTTTCTGCAATAGAGTAGTTAAAAGCTCAACAAAAATTAGGTAAAGTAGGCCCTGGATGGGTGGCTCAGTTGGTTGAGGCGTCATCCCCATACACCAAATGTTTTAAGGTTCTATCCCCAGCCAGGGCATATATCTAGGTTGCGGATTCGATCTCTGGCCCCGGTGCATATGGGAGGCAACCAGTGGATGTTTCTCTTTCTCTCTCTAGTCTCCCACCCCCTTCCTCTCTCTCTAAAATCAATAAACATCCTCCTATGAGGATTTAAAAAGAAGAAAAATGTATGTAAGGCAACAAGAAAGTGAGATCTGCAATAATCAGAAACAAGCTTTTCTGCCAGTTTGACTAATATTTGACTTCAGATTTTTAGTTGAGGTTTTTACATTATCATAAGGTACTTTCTTAATAGAATATTCTGGTATTTCACCAACAGTTTTACATTTATTAACCTAGATTACATGTAATTCTTTTTATTCTGAGAGCCTTTATCTGATCAGTAGAGAAATAAAGATTTGCTGCTGGAAAAAATGAAAAATGAACAAATTAAAATCACTCTTGGTTCAATCATCCAGATAACCATTCTTCTCCTTTTGTGTATTTCTTCTTGACATTTATTGTTACTAGTGTTTTCATAAACATGACTTTCAGTGCTTCAGTGTTCTCAAGCAATAACTCATCCATTTCTCTATTATTGGACATTTATGTAGTTTAGAACTGTTTTCTACTGAATGTTTTGAAAGGTGAGTTTTCCTTTTATTAAGTATAAACTTATATGAATTATTCTTTGTAAGAGTTTTTGTAAAGGCATCGTATGTGCATATTGGGGCATGGGGAGAGAAGGAATGACAAGTTGGTATGCCAGAGCATGGTGTATAATCCTACAAGGGGAATAGTTCAGTGTCATTTTTTTTAGTGCTCACTAAACAGCCTTTATTGGACTGGAAGTTAATATGATGGAAGTTTTTTTTCTGTATTAAACAAATCAAAGCCCAATTTTAATTTATTTCAATAAATACTCATTAGTACCTACTCTAGGCCAGGCACTGCGATGGGCAATAAAAATAAATGAAACCCTTCCCTCCCTTCAAGTTCATAATTAGAATATATTTAACCAAAAAATTTTAAGGATTAGATTTTTTAAAAGATTTTATTTATTTTTAGTGGAAGGAAGGGTGGGAGAAAGAGAGGGAGAGAAACATTGATCAGCTGCCTCTCACAAGGCCCCAGCTGGGGACCTGGCCTGCAACCCAAGTATGTGCCCTGAGTAGGACTGGAACCGGTGATGAGTGACCTCTCAGTTTGCAGGACAGTGCCCAATCCACAGAGCTACAGTAGTCAGGGCTGTTTAATTGAAATTTGTATACTACCTACATCCAAAATAAAAGAAGAATTAACAACTGTTGGCTTGTGACCCTGGGGAATACAAGGTATCCTCAGCCCTCAAAAATGAAGTGATATCCCCTGGGCAGGTGTGGTGCAGTGGATTAAGCACTGGTTTGTGAACCAAAAGATAACTGGTTGGATTACCAATCAGGGCACATGCCTCGGATGCAGACCAGGTCCCCAAGTGGGAGTGTGCAGGAGGCAACTGACCAGTGTCTCTCTCTTCCTTCCTCCCTTCCCCTCTCCCTAAAAATAAATAAAATCTTTTTTTAAAAAAAGAATGAAGTTATATCAACTATCTGAGGCAGGAAAGTGGGTGGTACATATTAGGAAATTTTAACAAGAGTTCAAACAAAAGATTTTCTAGTCATTGAATGGGTCAACAGAAAAATTCATTAACCAGATATCCACCTTTCCAAGTATTTGAGTTAATCCACTTTATGTCAGTGACATAGTATACCTATTTTTAATTTAAATATATAAAGGTAAAATTCATCTACTCCTATTTCTAAAGTATTATGGACTCCAAATTAGAGAACTGCTTAACATTTCATTCTATGCTTATAGCTACCATAAGTGTTAGATTTCCTGAGACAAGCCCTGAATCACTGTTCTGTCCCTTTGCCCCTGTAAAGAATCAGAATCCCAAAACTGGAATTAAACTAAACCTCCCAGACAATACCCTGAAACTGCATACAAATCTTTTGTCAGACCACATATATGCTAGTCATTATTTCTGCTCTTTCCAGCTTTTATACTTCATCCCAGGAATCTTAAGAAACAGCCTTAATACTTTTGCCCAGAAAATTGCTCATTTGAAAGGGAAACTTCTTAGAGAAACAGGCTTCTAATGCAATCATATTCCTAGGAAAAAAATACATGAACCATTTTCTCTTATGCTCACAATACAGTATTAATACTGAGTTAAAGAATTATTCTGAATTTGATACCTAGGGTTTTCAGTGAACTGTTTGTGAACCATATGAGTTCTGCTTTATTCCTTTGACCCCTTTACTAATTCAAAGATGGCCAGTTAAATTAACCGAGGACGTCATAAAATTATCTTCATTGGAACCCAGAGGAATCCCAGTGACCGGTCAATAAACCTGGAAGAGGTCATTTGGAAGGAATTGGTTAACACTCTCCCCCCCTCAGGAATTCCTGGGGAGCAGGTCAAGATTAAGGCTCTTGTAATTCTGTCTGTGGTGACTTCAAGATAACTTCTGCACCCTCAGCATTTTACTGACTCCAGCCTTCCCCAATAACTTGACACATCATTTCACAAGAGCATTAAGATTAAGACATCACTTTTCATTCAACAATTCATTTTAAGTCCCTAGCAATGGTTAGTTACAAAATGGACACTTTACAGGCCAGTGGGGAAGACAGACTTAATTATATAATTATGAAGGAAACAAATAGGGGGGAACTGATAATGGAGAGAAGTTTGCAACTTAAAGTGCTGAGGGAAGAATTTCCGGAGGAGGGAATGACAAAGTTAAGGAACAGTCATGCAAAAAGCAGGGAACAAAAATGTCCTAGGCAGAGGGAAAATCAGAGCAATGGCTCGGACACAGGAAAAGTGTATTGAGGACACTTTAAAAGGTTAGTTTTGCTGGGGTATGGTGAGCAACAGAGGGAATGTGGTTGGAAAAATTAGTAGAAGCCAGTTCACGCAGGGCCTAGGGACACTATTGAAAAAGAGTTGAACGAGAAATATAATCCTCCTTAACATTGTCAGATTACTCTGCTAGATTGGTATAGGTGCAAGAGTAGAAGCAGGGAGACTGATAAAAAAGCCATTATGGACATCTACATAAGAAATGGTTGCCCTGGCTGGTGTGGCTCAGTGGATTGAGTGCCAGCCTGTGAACCAAAAGGTCACTGGTTCGATTCCTAGTCAGGGCACATGTCTGGATTGCAGTCCAGGTACCCCATTTGGGGGCGTGCGAGAAGCAGCCACTTATTGTTTTCTCCATCTCTTTCTCCCTCCCTTCCATTCTCTAAAAATAAGTAAATAAAATCTTAAAAAAAAAGAAATGGTGGCAGCTCAGGTACTGGGAATCAGGAACCTTTTAAATGGCATCTCAAATTTTAAAATGAGCATAAGGTAACCAAAGGGGGAAGGGCACCACAGGCCACTGAAAAACATGTACATTAGCATTAGATCCCAAGACCATAACACATTCTGACATGGTAAATAACCTATTGTGGCAGTAGCAAAAGGTATATGACATGAGTGAAGGCCAGAAGACTATTGTTAGAAAACTACTGCAGTGATCCAAGCATGAAAGTATGATGTCCAGAACTGAAGACTAGTGATAACAAGAGAGGAAAAGGCAGAATCATATCCATGTGATACTGAAAGTGGTAGCAGAGACTGGCTGGATTTGAGGAGGGCAGGGCACAGGAGGAGGGAAGAGGAACTCAGGGTGGCTAGGTTTCTGGCTTTGAGTGGGCAGGGGTGTGAGAAGGGTGAGTTCAGGTTTGTATGTGCTGTTGTACCAAAAGAGCCATACAGGCAGTTTCCAGTTTAGAAAGAGCCTGAGGCCAAACATGTACATTTAGAAGCCACAGGTGAACAATCCATGAGAAAGACTGATTGCCCAGGGAAGTAGCACACGAGAAGAGCTTAGTTCAGAATACTGAGATGCACCAACACCAAAGAGGGCAAGAGTTAGGGCAGGGTTTGTCAACAACAGCACTGATGTTTTAAGCTGAATAATTCTCTTCTGTGTTGTCTGGCACATTGAAGGATGTTTAGCAGCATCCCTGGACTCTATTCATTAGATACCAGTAGAACCCACCCAGTTTTGACATTGCCAAATGTCCCTTGAGAGGGAAAAACCATCCCCAGCTAAGAAGCACTGAGTTAAGAGTCTCCAGGACACTGACAAATGGACTCTGACAATAAGTTCTTAATGAGCTCGCTCAATCCATGTTTCCTCCGAAGTTCCTGGAGTGTGTAATACTGCTCTTGGTTCCTTGAAAGTACAAAGAAATGCAAGTGGCATTCCACTATATCCACCCTCCAAGGCACTGGAATATCATCACGCACTAGACTGGATCAAATCCATTGCTAGAAATCACATTTCTGCTGTGAGGCTATAGTGGGGAAAAGAATGTCTTTTGTAAGCTTTTTTATTCGCAAGCAATGTACACAAAAAACCTTGAGACCCTGCCCCCCAAATATAGGGTTGTGTCACCATCCTGCTCCAGTAAGCCCTACCATTTCTACATCATGAGACTAATAACAGTGTTAATACAGTACTTTCCAAGAGTTTATAAGCCCTTTTACCTAATCTTTACTCAGTCCTTATGACACCGTAGGAACTCCTGTCATCTCATCAGTTGAGGAAACTAACACAGAGGGAGTAAGCAATGTGCCCAGTCACATTAAGTAATCAAACTGAGATTGGAACCCCCCAAAGTCTACGCTGTAAAGCTAAACCACTTAACTATTCTAGATGGCCTCCACTGAGGAAGGCGCTGGTTCAGTCTTTCTCATCACTGTATGCCTAGCATTTGGCTCATGCTTAACCAACAGGAGCTCAAATATTTACTGAATAAGTCGTAGGTTAGACTTAACTCATATTCCCAGATCTTCACTGAGGTGGTGTTGAAGACACGGAGAGAGCTCTCGGACAGGAAGTTAGGGCACCAAGGGTAAAATGTTTTTCACTGACAGGAAATGAGCAGTCAGCGTCTGACACTGCTTCACTTCCAGTGTTCTTTTCCTCCTTACTGCTTCCCTATCCAGCATATGCCAGTTACATTGAGGCCTCAAGGAGATAGGGTGAAGAGTAGAAACAGAAACTAAGTATGAACTGAAATATTTTTGCAAAATGATCAAGCTGTAGATAACTTTATATAGGATCCATAACTGGTACTTGGAGTTTTCCCAAAGATCAGATAACCTTTTATTTTTGGTAGTATCCATTGAAAAAGGTGCTAGAAAATTAAATAAGTGACACCTTCTGGATATACCTACACCTCAGCATATTTTCTCTTACTAGCCAGCCTTGGTACCTTTTTAATAAAAGAACTTTTATGTCCAGAAATTTCTGCACAAATGTTGTGAAAAGTCCATGCAAAAGGGTAACAAGGCTAAGCCATGCCAAGTACATAACAGACATTGCTAATTGACCATGTATTTTTTTCTAGGCTCAGGTATAGCCTCAGAACATTTGTCAATTTAATACTTTAGACAGCCATCACCCCCATGAGATAAAGTATTTATTTGTCATTCCTGCCTGAAGCCACCCTCAGAGGTAGCTTGGAGGATATGGAACTCCGAGGTTACCAGTAACCTTTAAAGGGGAGTGAGCAGAAGGAATATGCTGTGGAGTTCTGCAAAGAATGACTTTAGTCTACTCCATGTACACACCTGCACACTGAAATGTCCTTCTTGGAAGCCATGTAAGCTATAAAGCAATGAGTTAGAAAGTTCTCCACTCTACATGGAAGCCACCTCAATGAAAGCATTCATGTAAAGCTCATGGGACCTCAACACCCTCCCTGGAACCTAGCTAGCTAGCATCACTTTTAATGCTCATTCCTATCAAGGCTCCTACGGAAACCTTCATACAGCACATTTTCAACAAATTCCATTATGAACTTGAGCTTTACGAACAGGAAGGATGTGTTTTCTGTTCTAGAATATTGTCTTCTCCAGGGTAGCTCAGTTGTTTACAGCTGCCATTTAACTACTGAGAGTATTTTTGCAGGCCAGTCCTCATCCTCTAGTTTGCCATATTGACTTCTATTCAGACATTAAAATTTCTTTTAAAAAATCAGTAACTCACTTTTGCTGTTTCTTTCAGTTCTTTTGAAGATTATGAAACAGAGGAACCTGCCCCTCCCTCGGAAGTTGGAAACAAAGGCAGTAAAATAGTAACCTCAAGCCTTTCAGAGAAATGTGGAAAGCTTCAGTCAGTGGATGAAGAATAGCTGCCAATGTCTATATGAAAAGGAGATAACGTATTTTAAATGTTTTCTTTCCTGTGAAGAGATCTTCTAATTTGCATACTGCTTTTTAAAGGCTTTGATTTCTGCAAGTGTCTATCTGCACTAGGAAATTTACAACATTTTTAAGCAATAGGTCTGGATATATGTACTCAGTTTGGGAGACTCTTCCAGTTTGCCTCAAACCTCTTACAGAGCTTTTCCTCAAACGCAAGTACAATGATACACATCACTTTCCAAAGTCTGTGAACCAGCACTCTTCACCCCTGAATGTACCAAGGATCTCTTGGGGATGATGTCAAGCACAGTTCTCTGCACAAAAACAGGAGTTGCCTCTATTGTCCAGCATCCCTGAGGCCCCTAAGGGCTCCAATGAAGCCCGGAAGAAAACTTCACTTGCAGAAAACTTGAGTTAAAAAATTCTGGAACTTGAAAAAGCATTAAGGGCCTCCAGAACTGAATTAGCCCTGGTAATAAAAGCACTGCCAAAACATCTCAGAGACTTCTTTTAATTATGTGTGTACTGGAGTTCAAAGATCTTGAACTTACTTGGTTTAATGTATTATTTCACAATGACCTGCCAAACTGCTAGTCACTTTACATCCTCAGGTATTGTAACCACTGGGCCTTCCAACCTTACTGGCAAGCTCTGAATAATCCCCTTCTCACCCTGTGGGTCTTATATAAAACCTGAAGAAAAAAATTGTGAAATGAAAACAAGTATGGAATTTGACTCACTTGAAAAAAATTCAACTCACCTATTTGTAGCAAACTATTGAATATTTTATTAGTCTCTATTTAGCTGACACCCCATCTACACTTATCAAAAGGCCTGCTCGAAGACAAATGATGTATGAAAATTCTTACTAGACATATTCATCACTTAGTATCAAGCTAACCCAATGTAAAGGCCTCTCTCTAAACATTACTCATGTTGACACTACTACTACAAATATTCCATCCACCTCAATATTTATCACAAAAGAGTGGTACCACCCACAAAAGAAAGCTATTTCATGTTCACCATAGTGGTAGATGTGTTCATTATGGACATCTACACTGATTCAGCAAGTCACAACATAGCCAAGTCCTGCGATATCCTTGAAAATAAAATTGAACTATAAAAAGGATGGAAATTTGATAGTGTATCAGAAACCCCCAAGAAACTTTTTTACATTCATCTCTGAATGTTACATCTACTTCCCCTACCTCCAGAACATTTTTTAACCAGAAGTCCTGAAGGTCAGAATAGCTTACTTTCCCACCCCACTTTCGTTCCCATGCTAGTGTGAAGGCCAAATAATGAAATAAACCTTTGAGCTGTGGTTAGCAAAAAGTGGAGAAAAGGAGAATTTAGGAAATGCACTATCAACTGGCATAGTAATAGTTAGCAATCCTTGTCAGTTTCCTCCCAGTTTCCTGTTGTTTTATCTGATCTCTAATAGTTGACAAAGAACTAAAACTTAAGTGACTAAATTTGAGGGAAACACTATATACTATAAGCTGAATACACTGGTAAATTTGTAGGATTAAAAATACTAATGTGATACATGAAATTTACCATCTACCCATCCAATCTTTACCAGGAAAGCAATTATTTTCCTATAGAAAAATAAAAAGCCATATATGGTTTAAGGGTTTTATTATCCATAATGCTCTAAACTATTTCTAAGACTCAGAAAAATGCTAAAAATAATCTGAATCTCAAATATACATTTAATTTTTCTAACTTGGTTTTACATTTTTACCTTCTTACTAAGTAAAGTCCCTCTCTTCCTTACACTTTGGTCAATATTTGGTTTCAACATTCTGTAATATAAAAACAATCTACCAATATTCCATTTAAGATAAGGCTATTTTAATTTAGGTTACTCAAAGTACCAGATTTTCAGATATAAGAATGTGTTTCACCGTACTCCTTTCCTAGAGCTGAATGCAAGAAATGTGAATTCTGAGGAACTAAGATAGTATATATTTGATTTCCTGGTAAAGATCGTGCTGCATATAATCATTACTGCCAACTGGAAATTTCAAGGTGTTACAGTATCCCAGGCTCCCTGATAAAAGTTTAAATTAAGGTTTATTGTGATCTTAATAGTAGTCAATAAATAATGAGTTTCATAGCATACCACTAATTGCAAAGTAATCAAATACAATTCTGTGTATTTTCCCTGCATCTTATCTATGTCATTGTGTATTGTTCCAAGTGTTTATAAAACTCTAGGCTGATTAAATATGTCATTTGTCAACTTTTGAAAATGTTAAGGTGTGTTTCAGTGGAGAAGCCTGCATGATTTAACTTTCATTTTACCCTTTCTCCAAAACTAAATAAAGTTGTCAAATATGAATACCATTCACTAAGATAATCAATTATTACATACTTGGGCTTTAATCACACTTGAATTTCCTTTTTCTATCTGAGTAACTTTGTAAACAAGCTTGAGATTCAAAAAGAATAATAACTCTTTGAAATCCTGAGAAAACTATAAAGAAATATCTGTAAGGATAACACCTCATACTGAGAAGTGATTTCCTCTGGGGATGGGAAGGAGGATCAGGGTTTGAGAACAAGGGATTCACAGGGATCAAAGAGAATTTTAGTCTTATATATAAAACATCCTTTTAAAGAAAATGTAACTGATTATTTGGGTGCCCCAAAAGATAATTTTTTAAAGGAGGGAGAAAAGTTAAAGTGCCATTAAGCATTAGATTCCAGTACTATACTTTGAACTTAGTATTTTTTAAAAGCATTTTATGTTTGTTACCTATAATATGGGAAAGGAAATTTTATTTTCCATATATAAAGCTTTGCAAAGCTTTCACTTTTCTTCTGCAGGTTACAAGTTGTTTTAAGCAAACTAAGAACACAGTGAAATAACAGGAATTCTTTACCCTTACACCTCTGCATGGAAAGGTATAATTAATTCAACTAACAAAAATGATAAAACTGTCAGCTCTATTAATTTCTATAACCTACGGTGAAAGATCATTTGATCACATATTATAACAAAGACTCAAAAGAACAAGTGAAGATGTGTCGTAGTAAATGCTATTATTGTTTTGATGGTTTCAAATCCTGATAAAGTACATTCAGTTATTTCAGTAATAATTTCTTAATCATCCCTAGCTAGCCATTGGTCATCATTCTAAATAACTCATGGTATAAAGAAAAACAATGTAAAAATTAAGGCACTGTAATTACTCTTCCCCAAGTATGTATAATACAGGCCATTCAGAGCATGCTTTCCCAAATTCCTCAGTATTCTACAACATAGAATTAGAAAACTAACATTTATTGATAGATTTAAGGTGTAATACAGGTTTCCAAAATGTGGCAGTGAGAATACCAGCATAAAAAAAGGGAAACTTGTGCTAAAAACAACCTGAATTTATCAATGGCAATATTACATTAACAATCAAGGCCCTCACAAACTAATGATTTTCACTTTTTCTATATTGCCAACCTACCATGCAAAAAAAAAAAAAAAAAAAACCACCCCCCCCCCAAGATTATTAAACTTGGGAAGCAATAAATTACTCTATGATTTTAAGATCATAATATCAGGAAACTTTGGGAGATTTGCAAAATATATCCTAATTATCCATGAGTACAATATCTCATTCTAGTCATTTTTGCAATAATCATTAATGAGTAAAGAACAGATTTACAAGTTTATATAGCAGGGCATCTGAGTTCAACACAAAACTGTTACAAACTTTAGGCAAATACATGTTTTCATGAGACACTGCTAACACTTAGGAATTAAATAAAATTCTGAAACTTGAAAAGCAAATAAAGACAAGACAACTAAGAAGCATTTTCCACCATTTACTCTTGTTATCAAAAATAGTTCAACTCTTCTTGCAAAACAAAACAAAATAGTACATACTGGACACATACATCACATTTTTCTTCCTATGGCTTTAGCCCACCCCCACCCCACCAAGAGACCAAAAAAAAAAAAAAGAAAGAAAGAAAAAAGAAAAAGAAAGAAAAAAACAAAAAGGAAAGCCCAACAACAGAAACAACTCTACCTGACCACATTCACAGAAAATGACACCAGGATACACTACAAAACAGAAGGAGGTGTCATCTGCTCTGTGTCCAAAGGTTTCTTCTCCATGTCTTGTACTAGGTGAGTAACCATCATTGAACATGCTGTGTGCCAAATCAAAACGTAACTTCAGCATATGTCAGATCTCATGAGAGATGGTGAACGTAGAAATTGAAAATTTTTCCAGCAGTATTGTTCTTTAAATAAGCACTGTCAAAGCAGCAGCTCTTCTTTTAAATCATAAGGTCATTTCTTCACAATCTAGTCAGTCCTTGTTTTATTTGGGCTGTGCTCTTTCAAGCAACTGACTAGATTTCCCTTCAACAGAATGTTTGTGACTCACTTATCTTCCCCATAAAAATTAATGGGAAAGAAGTGCATTTAAACTGAAACACAGTTTGTGCTTTACATGCAAAAGAGCATTCTAAGAAAATCCTCCTAGCTTCAAACCTACCTAAATGCACAGGCTTCATAAAAAGGCATTTTTATTAGGCCTCTATAAAAAAGCCTTCCTAACAAATAGCACCCTAAAAAAAAAAGCATACTTAAAATAAAGTCTGTGGCAAACTAGAAGAGGAAACAAAAAAAGTGGCCAATAGCAATAAGTATAATGTATAAATCTGGATACATTTGGGGACATTATTCCAAAATTATTTTAAATACATCCCAATTTCTAAATAAAACTTTTATATATATATTTTAAATTCTGTCACATACTATAGTCTAAACTCAATCAGCTTCAGAATAAAACTGTTCTTCTCCACTTCATTTATCAATTAGAATATTGCTCACAGTGAAGAAAGTGAAGAATTTTTTTCCCTAGAAATAAGTCAGACTTAAATAAAAAAAGGAGCTCAACTCAGAAAAGTTTTGGAGCATAAGTAGCTAAACATATGCAGTCTGACAAATTTCAGTTTGTTCACTTTTAAAAGATAGATTTCTTCAACATTCTAATGAGGGGCAAATTTTCTTTCATAATACTGCTGATTTAAGAACTGCTACATACACCAGTAGCCAATTTTCATGATCAGAAATGGTAATGTCAGCACAAAGGTTGAGCTGGACATATCAGCTTTTCAACAGGAGAAACATCGATGGCATCTGAAGCCAGCATTGAGTCTCCTGAACAAACTAATGGCTACTTTTTCACAAAAAATAAGCACAATCTTTATGGACTGACTAGATACCACTTCCTTCCATTTAATCATAAACTTTGATTACGCACAAAGCATGACCATAAACAATGAGGTTAATGTTATTTTCCTTGCCAAAGTTCATTTGTATAAATCAGTTGCATCAGCATTTGTTCTCAAACTATGAGGTTCTGTAAGAACTAAGGACATATAGTTGTAAGGTTACTCCTCCATTATCTGCAAACTATTTCCCCGACACTAACACATATAACTTAGCAATGAAAACACTTGATACAAGTGATCTATATGCAGGAGCTCCGGCAAGTTAAACCAACAAAACCATAGCTGCCTTAAACTGTAGCTATTTCCCTACCAGAGGTAGGTTTAAAGACCCACTGATTTAACAGTCGAATCTCATGTCTATAGCTTCATCCAAACTTTTATCATCATGTGTACTGGCAGCTAAAAACGTCGTTACTGGGGACCCTGTGACATTAATTACACTGGTGCTGGTACTAGCATTGCGCACAGCAATGCTGGTCACATTAATGCCCAAAGTGAGCCTGGTCTGCTCCAAGGCCTTTTCTGGCACAGCAAATGCCTCCAGCTTCTTCTCCCCATTGGCCATATAGGAGTTTTGGCAGCCACGACATATACAATCTAAGCAGGCTTTGCGGTTAGAGTAGCAAGGGCAGCGTTGGCCGCGGCATGTAAGAACACTTGGATTTTGAGTAGCACGCCCACATTTACACCCCTTCTTTTCCTGGGGCTTTTTATACACAGTCTTGGTAGGACTTCCTGGCATAAAATGATGACTAGGAATCTTTTCCTTTACTGTTTTGTCTTTTTTAAGAATACCTGGCTTGGTTTTAGAGTGAGATTTCTTGGATCCATGTTCATGACTCTTTTTCATGCTTTTAGTAGATAAAAGTACAGTTTTGCTGATTTTGGGTGTTGTGCCTCCATTGGGAACAGTTGCTATAGGCTGAAGAGAAATTTTGCTCTCCCGTTTCACTGTCACAGGAGCAGATGCCCCCAGTGTTGGGCCTCGGATAATGGTAGAAATTGGAAGTGGCTGGACTTTCTCACTGTCGCTTTCTGATCTGGATCGTTTTCTGTTCAATTTTGCTACCTTCGGAGTTGCTGCTGTACATGATAACCCATGAAGTGCCGGATTGGTGGACATAAAAACATTATGGCTAAGAGACTGGGAAGAAAGCTGCAGAAAAGGACCATTGGATACAGTGGCTTCCAAGTTGGGCTGCAAATTAGGGCAACAAACCTCTGTGTTTGAAACAGTTTCTAGGCTGCGGAGTACTTCCTCAACACTCAGTAACAGAGAGTCACCAGGTTTTATATCTTCACTGAAACTGCAGATATCAATGCCTGTGGAGCATAAGTCAGTAGCTACCGTGTCACAGACAGGTGGCAAGCTGTCAGACAGATCTTCAGTTTTTATGTCAACAGTGTTACATACATCAATTGTATTTGAATGTTCAGGTGAAGGAATATTTATACCAAATCTATCTATTGAAAGCCCGTTATAAGTAGGCAAACCATTGATAACAGAACTGCCAATAGCAATGCTGAGGGTGCTTTCAGATATTGGAGATAAACTAGCTTGAGGATCAGTTGTGGGTTCTGAGGTCGAAGGTAAAGGGGAATGTGTCAAACACAAAGTAAAGGATGAATCTGAAGGTTTTTCTGTCTCCTCACAAAGCAATGATCCATCATTAAGCAAAGCCAAAATATCAGATGAACAGTCGACTGCTTCTATTATATCCCGCGCCAATGTGGTCTGTGTTATATATTCACACAGTTTTTTGTAGCAATTCACTAGGATGCTTAATTGCTTGTTTTCCTCAAACTGCTCATAGTCTTTGCACCAACTACATGAAGGTTTCATCATCATTTTCTTGCCTTTACAAGTTTTGCAGACATAGTGTTGGCAAGTGGAGTTGATGGGTGCAATAGGATCTTGTAGCAAATGTCCTAAGAGGAAAAAAAAAAGGAAAGCATAGATTTTAGTATAATAAATTTACAATTTCATATACTGAAAATGAGATTTTTAAGTAATCTATTGAAATTGAAATGGGTTAAACTCAGAGCAGGTAACAAAAAATACAGGGTGGAGCAAAAGCAGGTTTACAATTGAGTAAAAGAAACATAGTTTATTCTTGTATTATAATTCATTATTACATTATTTTCCAGACAAATAACTATAAACTTACTTTTCCCCCACCCCGTACATCACACAGGAAATGAACTTCACTTCACTTATATACCATATACCCTATTCCTTTACTCAAACCAGAATCTTTCTCCATTCTGTGTTTCTTCCCCAAACAGCATATTCTGGTCCACTTTCTTATATGCTTCTCCAAAAGCTATATAGGTAGGTAAAGATCAGTCACCAAGAGCACAAATTAGGCCTAAAACCTTTGAAACCTCAACCTAATGCAACATGGCAATGCTACAACATATTGAGCAAAATCATGCATTTTTAAAAATTATTTATTGATCTGAGAGAGAGACAGAGAAAGAGAGAGAGAGACAGAGAGAGGGGGGGAAGAGAAATATCAATTTGTTTTTCCACTTATTTAGGCGTTCATTGGCTCTTATATGTGCCTTGACTAGAGCTTGAACCTGCAACCCTGGCACATCGGGAGGACACTCTAAAACTGAGCTGGCAGGCCAGTGCCCATATTGTTTATTTTCTGTTAGACAATGGGGAAAAGATATGAACAAAAGAGACTCCCTGCCCTCATTAAAAACAGTTTGACCTAGTTTGAAGACATTAATCCATTAGTACAAAGGCATCTTCACAGGATGGTTTGAAAAAACCATCTGTATAATAAAATGGTTTGAAAAAACAATTCAAACCATTCTATTATATAGATACTAATCAGAAACTAATAAAAGATCAATATGTAGTTATAATGTAAAATAATTATATCCACTTATTAAAAGCAAAAAGGGAATACGACTGAACTCAAATTTTGCTACAGAAAATCAAAATACACTGACAATGAAAAAAATTTATGCTTAAATACATTAAAAAGGAAAACAACTCATAATCCTTGGCTCAAATTCTTCTGACAGAATACATGGTCATAAACCACAAGTATCCTAGGTACATCTACATAATATAAAAGTGAAAGTGACTCCTCAACTTGTTAATCTTTCCCAATTTACAAAGCAACCTATACTGAACCAGGAAGGGAAAAGCAACTAGATCAGACCATATCTCCACCCTTACTTCCCCCCAAAGAAGTAAATGTTCCTTGGTTCCCAATTCAGGACAAATGGTTAGAAACTAACTCAAAGCAGCACCTATTTTCTCATACATGTTATATAACTGAACACTTAGGTACAGGAAAGAAGGTACTTCTTGCTATAGTCAGGTGACATCAGCAAATCCTCTACCTTAGAAGCGACTAGAAACCTGAAAATGTTTGACAAAAAGAGTCATTTTCACAATCAAAGGGATAAAACTATCTGAGAAGCATTTGTGTGTGAAAAACTGCTGGATTTCAGGTAAGGACAGTGGCAATCTATGGTGTTTAGGTCCAGAGCTGCTCAGTTCTCCTCTACCACCCAGCTCCATCAGTGTTACCCTACGAGGACTGGAAGCAGCTATGTTGGAAAAGAGTTCATTCCATTTAGGGCAATAGGTGATGAACAGACCCAGGGGCATTATCACTGGACATGACTTCTCAGATGCTGGCCAGTGGGCAAGACAAACAGTTCAGCTCTTACTAGCCTGAGGTTGAACAAGCCCAGGTTACATAGAGGTCTCAAAAAAGGTGGCAATTTTTCCCAAATTGATCTATAAATTCAATGTAATCCTTATGAGAATCCCAGATGGCTTTTTTTTTAAGAAACTGACAAACAGATTCTAAAGTTCATATGGAATCAGAGAGGACCCTAGGACAGCCCAAACAATTTGGAAAACAACAAAAAGTTACCCTGGTCAGGTGGCTCAGTTGGTTGGAGCCTCTTCCTATACACCAAAAGGTTGCAGGTTCCATTCCCAGTTTGAGGTACATGTTAGGGTGTGTGGGGGAGGTACTGATCAATGTCTCTCTCTCTCTCTCAAATCAATGGACATGTCCTCAGGTGAGGATTTAAAAAACAACTTTTAAAAATTTACAAAAAAAGAATAAGAAGTTGGAGGACTTACACTGCCAAATTTCAAAATCTTCCATAAAGCCAGAGTCATTCAAGACATTGTGGTAAGGACAAAAGGACAGGCATAAAAATAAACGGAACAGAACAGAGTCCATAAAGAAATTCTTATATTTACGGCCCAATGATTCATGTGACAAGAGTGCCTACATCATTCAATAGGGAAAAGAGAATATTTTCAATACACTATGTGGGATAATTAGGTACCCAATTGCAAAACAGAACAAAAAATTGTGAGTCCTTGCCGCACCACATAAACACACATTAACTCAAAATGGATGGCAGACACCAAAATGTAAACACTAAAATCCTAAAAGAAAACTCAAGAAAATCATGACTCTAGGTTGGGCTAAGTGTTAGTGTGATGGATGTCAAATGCACAAACCACAAAAGGAAATAACTGTAAAATGTATTTCTACACATTTAAATGTGCTTCAAGAGATACCATTAAGAAAATAAAAAGATAACCCACAAAAGGGGAAAAAATATTTGCAAGTCATATATCTGACATAAACACAACATGTTTTAAAAACTTCCTACAAATCAGTATTAAAACAACTCAGTTTTAGAAGTGGGCAAAGATTTGAATAAACATTTCACCAAAGAAAATATATAAATGTCTAATAAACATGAAAATATGATCAAAATCATTAATTATTAAAGTAAAAATCAATGGTGTATTACCATACCCTATTAGAACAGATAATTCAAAATGACAGACAATACCAAGAGCCAGCAAAGCTAGGGAGAAACTGGAACCCTTCTACATTATCACTGTGAATGTAAAAGGGTAAAGCATATTGGAAAACATTTGGTAGATTTTTTTAAGTTAAACATACATTTACCATAAAACCCAGCAATTCTACTCCTAAGATTCCACACAAAGAGAAATGAAAGTTTATTTCCTTTTAAAGAGATGTATAGCAGCATTATTCATAATAGACAAAAACTGGAGACAATCCAAACGTCCATCAACTACTGAGTAGGTAAAATGTCGTATATCTATACAATATTGTTCAGCAATTAAAACAAAATATTGATATATGCCAAAACACAATGAACTTCAAAGCCATTACGTTAAATGAAAGAAGCCAGAAGCAAAATAGATTATTGTATTATCCCATTTATATAAAATGCCTAGAAATGACAGAAAATAGCAGAAATAGTGATTATCTGAGGCTGCAAGTGTGAGCAGGGATTAACTGTAAGTGGGCACAATGGTACTTTTTGGGAGTGATGAAAGTGTTTTAACATCCTATCATGGTGATGGGTTGTGCAGTAAGACAAGGCTCAGTACTTTCGAAGTCCAACCTTCTACCCAGTGCAGGAATCTCTTAGAACATCGGTCCCCAACCTCCAGGCCGCAAACCAGCAAGATCCAGGACTGTTAGCCAGACAGCACAGCAGGGGGTGAGCTTGAATCATTCTGAAACCATCCCCACACACCCCAGGTCTGTGGAAATATTGTCTTCAACGAAATGAGTACCTGGTGCCAAAAAGGTTGAGGACCACTGCCTTAGAGTACCCTTCACGTAATCTATGGAAGGGCCTAGGGGATATATATTTATCCACTTTAAAAAATGTTATCTATTGAGAAGGAAAGATTGAACAAAGTGAAAAGCGTAGGATTAGACAATAATAAATATTTTAAAGAAAACCCTTCAAAATCAAAAGCAAAATGAAACAAGTAACTAATTTTACATCACATTGATGGTACAACCACTCAGAGATTAATTATTTTGAATCACTTTATAACAGAAAGCTCTAATTCTTGCATCCTCTTTGTTTTCCGCAATCACACTGTTGGTGACAGATGATAGTTAAATAAAAGTGCTGGTGTCTATCTGGAATAGAGTAAATGTTGATGTCCATTTACTCTTCCTTTCTCCTACTAAAAAAAGAAAATCCAGATTCTGGATTTTCTTTTTTTAGTAGGAGAAAGGAAGAAAATTGTAAGATAGAAAACGTTAATATGGTGATTACCATAGGAAAAGGGGGTGGGAGGAAGAAGAGCATAAACGGGAGGACAGTGGTCAAAGGAAACAACTTGGGCCGATGAAGACAAAATACAATATACAAATGATGTACTGTAGAATTATACACTTGAAACCTATATAATTAACCAATATCACCCCAATAAATTCAATAGAGAAAGAAAAAGTAAAGAAAATCCCAATTTTCAATTGAATTTACAAGTATGAACTAACGTTTTCATCTTCCTATTTCCTAGCAATATATATTGAAAAGGACTGGAAGCAAGGAACCATCCCCAGTAGCAATGAGATGAACTCAAATGATGATACTGAAAAACAATTTCCTGTTCAATTAGACAGATGCCAAATTACATATCTGTGATATAAATTAGGCAAGATGGGTTTTACTTATTTTGTTATGCCAGAAAGCAAGGAAACTATGAAAGATTTAGGACAGTGTTAAAGGGTCTCAGGAGCAAACCTGCAGAGGTTCTCAATGGCCAAAAAGGAGAAAATATGTGCATGCATAAATGCAATGGAATTAAATACACCCATTATATGTTCAAATGTTTGAGTTCATTAAACAAAAGAAGAAAATCAGTTTCAAGATACCAGTGAACCCATTCATTAGTTTGAAAGCTGGTAAAAAAAAAAAAGAGCAAGAATCAAGTATTTATTCTGATTTAACTACATATGAACTATATAACCAAATCACAAAGAATTTTCTCTTTATGGGAACAATGCGGCTAATAAATGAAGAAAAAATGACAATTTAAATATTGTCATTGTATAACCCGTAATGATTTGCAAATTTCACAAGCTAAAAAATAATTAAGGATTACCTCTCCAGCCTTCATTACATCAATGACTTTTTTACCAGTCATGTCAAATCCCTGACTACCAGCACCTTAAAGGACATGTATCCTACACATCTTTGCATTCTTCTTTGAGGTACTGGGAGAGTATGCCTAATACTAAGAACTAAAAATAAGCCAGAAAACACATAAAAACAATCACTTATTGATTCATGACTCCACTACCACTGAGTTCTTAGAACTTCCACCACCTGGCCTCATATTACCTATTGGATTGCCCAACCATTACCCCCAAAATATGTGAAACACTAATCTGCCTATAAGGCAAGTGTGTTTTAGGCACTCAGCCAACCATCCTAAACCTCAAAAGTTTCCCAGAGGGTTCTCTTTACTCCTCATAACAAAGGCAGCTCCAGTGATATGAGGAGCAAAGAAAAAAAGGTTCAAGTGCTTCTTTGGGTTACATAAGTGTTAGCCCTGGCTGGTGTGACTCAGTGGATTGAGTGCCAGCATGTGAACCAAAGGGTCACCAGTTTAATTTCCAGTCAGGGCATATGCCTGGTTTGTGGACCAGGTCCCCAGTAGGGGACACAGAAGAGGCAACCACACATTGAAGTTTCTCTCCTTTTTCTTCCTCCCTCCCCCTCTCTAAAAAAAGTTAGGTGTTAGCCATAATACCTATGTTCCTAAGGAAACTTCTCCTCCAAAAATTAAGAAATATCAAATAATACTTTTAAAAGCATAAAAACACATCTTATCCTAGAAAACAAAATAGATGGTCAATCTGAGTCAAGGGAAAATGTGTCACTCACTAGTAGACTGAACTGTAAAAACTGGGGAGTGTTTGGGAAGAGGTTTAATTGATTTTAGCTTAGATCATGTTCCATATAGTTTCACACTCAAGTACAAAACAAGACTTGCTCAAAATACACACCTTCAAACTTTAAAGATTTATATTTCATGATCAAAAAAATCTCTCCGCGCTGCTCTGAATCCTTCACCTGTAATACATCACAGGAATTACCTCCCTTTACAAAATACAAGTTGTCTTATAACTAAATGTTTTTGAGACTAATGTTTTTGAGACTATGTGCCCCTGTTTAAACAATGTTAAATGACTCTATATTGACCCTGACTACTAAATATTAATTTTTTACTCCACCTTTAAAAAACACCAATCTCTTATTCTCTCCGTTAAATTTTTTTTTTTACTTACTGATTTCAAAGAAGAAGAAAAGGAAGGGGGAGGGATAAAGGGGAAGAGAGACAGACAGACAGACAGACAAATGTTGATTTGTTGTTCCACTTACCCATTCATTGATTTATTCTTTCATTAGCCCTGACCAGAGATTGAACCCTCCCCATCTTGGTGTATGGGATGATGCTCTAACCAGCTAAACTACCTGGCTAGGGCTATTCTCCCCTTCTTAAATTCTTTCCACCCCCAAGTCAGTCATTTTATAATGAGACTACGGTTAGATTACCACAATGATAATTCTGAGAATTCCTGGGACTACATAACTATTTGTAGTTAACTTATTAGGATATTTAATAAGACTTTAATGCTTAATTTAGTAAAACTATTATGAAAATTTTCACGCAAAAATCAGAAAATAATATAATTAACCTCCATGTACCTATCACCCGATGCAATAATTATCAAGATAATGTCACATTTGTTTCATCTACCCATCTTGAAACATTTCTAAGCAAATCTCAAACATCAATTCATCTCTACATACATCAGGAAAAATCTCTACAAAGTACTTTATGTAACCACAATGTCATTATCACATCTAACAAACTCAATTTAACTTATAGTAAATAATTTTTAAACCAGACTTAGAGTTAACATGAAAAAAAAACATTTAAAACCCTAGAAAAGAGCTTTAATTCAACCATTAAAAAACATTCTGTAAATTGTACTTTTCTCAATAAAACTTTCTCTTTTATTAAACAGAGTTAACATAGATTATTCAAGTCGCTACTTTACCCTAATAATATACCAAAGCTAACACTTGGATCGGTAACCACGCATTTCATACCTACCCAAGAATAACTGCCAGCATCAAGATTTACATACACAGCCTAAGTTTGAGAGAGAGAGAGAGCCCATAGCACCAAAATAAATTGTAACTAGGTCTTAAATCAGCTTGCCCATTTCTCCATACAAGGTAGGCACTCCTTCTTAGCATAAGCAAACAACAAGGGCATCATTAGTCTCTGGGCAAACACGGCTACATAGATAACTGATCCCAATTTTGAACAAAGCAACTGATAATACATTCACTCCAAAGTACCGCAGTAAAGGTGACCATACAATAAATTTTACATTGATATGCAACTACCAATAAATCATGTCTTAATTACTTCCTAAGCAAGGAAGTAATTTGCTTTTTGATTTGCCATTTCAACAGTAATTGTGTTTAACCCCACTAACATTTCTACAAGATTCAGAAAATTCATCATTAGGACATGTTTTGGGATGGAATGCACCATGTAATTCTAACTTAAACCGCACATACACAAAAAGAACATTTATCAAAATCAAAACATTGCATTGTACTTATTTACCACCGTGCCCTCTCCAGAATTCCTTCTTCTGGTAATGTTTCTATTACTACAGCAACAAAGACTGTCTAATAAAAAACCTCAAATCATGCAAGTAATTTTGTATAAACCTTACTTGTTATTGATGAGATGATACTTGAAGATCAGGAAAAATTAGCTAAAACTCGTATGAGCATCATCCTGAAATGTCACTATCATAAAGTATAAAATACGCAGACAGGTCATGGTTAATGACTAAAGGCATCATAACATTTCTCCAAGAAGCATTCTGAGAAACTAGAATGTTAAATAATCAAGAAATCCACACAATGACTCAGATCATATAAATACTCAGATATATGGACCACATGAAAAAGTATGTGGAAAGGAGCAAAAAGCTCTGTAATACCTCAACCAGTTTTACAAAAATAATGAGAAAATAAAAACATGTCAAGTATGTGGCATCCTACAAAAAATAGGAAGTTTTCTGCTTTTGCTGATAATTCAAGAAATATGAAACAGAAGACGTATCATAAAAGACACATTTCAACATAACTCAATAAAATATACTTGCCATCACAGCCCAAATTTGTTTCCCAACAAATGGACTCACATAAAAAAATAATTAGAAAATAAAAAACTACCAGAACCTCATATTAAAGCTCTAATGCAAAAGTGACAAAAACTTCACTTGTAAAATGGATTATATTCCATGATATTTCCTAAATCATTACTAAAGAAACTTAAGAAAACAGTAATAACTGGTTATCTTAAAATACTCAAAAAAGCAGAGTTCTTAAATAGGAAGTTTTCTGGGTTCACTTACATTATTGAGTCTAATGCCAATTTCCTCAGCAATTGTTACTGAATAAAATACTGTATTATTTGCCAGACATTTCTTTCCAAATGGCCCAGGCAACTTTACTGGCCACCTAAGTATATCTATAGTCACATATACAGAAAGAAGTACTGTATAATACTTCTGTATTATACAATAAGAAGTACTGTATAAAAGGAGAAGCACCTTATTAACAGCAAAAAAAATTATCAACTCTATCATACTGTAACTCAATCATACTGTAGCTTAAAACAAATCAACATTTGACTGAACGATGACAAGTGGCACACTTAATCTTGGAAAGGCACTCTCAAATGCTGCAACTAGAAAATCTTCAAATATTTTGTTTAGGAATATAGCATTGGATTCTGCTAGACAAATCTTTCCTGCAATGTGAAGGCAAGACTTTTTTTTAATACTATAGACTCTTTCTAACCATATTTGTTTCAAATATACTTCAGATGTCTCTATTCTCTACAGTATGACCAAAAAAGAAATACAAAGTTGTGTGTGTGTTTTTACATTTTACTTATTTTTAGAAAGAGGGGAAGGAAGGACAAGAGGGAGAAAAACATCCATGTGTGAGAAACAGCCACTGTTTGCCTGTCACACACCCCAACCCAGGGACCTGCCCCACAAACCAGCAACTGTGCCCTGAATGGGGATTGAACCAGCAACCTTTAGGTTCCCAGGCCAGTACTCAATCCGATGAACCACACCAGCCAGAGCTTGTCTGTGTTTTAAATTTTCTGAAGTTAAGAAATCAATCAAAAACATGTTAGCCTGATCTCAAACTGGAGTTGGAGGATGAATTTTAATTTACAAAAGGTAGTAAATATGAAACAGGAGAAACACTAACAATGAATGATTAAGGGAAGAAAAATGGCCAATTAAATGTTAAGATCTTTTGTTCAACATGATTGGGAAGGTATTCTTATTGTTCCATCCCAAAACATGTCCTAATAATGAACTGTTTCTGAATGTTTGGCATTATACACATTAAGCATTTTCTTTCATTATGTGATTCTAATCTTTCAGCATTTACCTGGATATTTCTCTTAAATACGAAAAACTGGAAGATGTTAAATCCTTTAAAGTTTAGCAATTCTGCCCTGGCTGGTGTAGCTCAGTGGACTGAGCGCTGGCCTGTGACCCAAATGGTCGCTGGTTCAATTCCCAGTCAGAGCACATGCCTAGGTTGCAGGCTGGGTCCCCAGTGGAGGGGGGTGCCTAAAAGGCAATCACACATTGATGTTTTCCTCCCTCTCTTTCTCCCTTCCTTCCCCTCTCTCTAAAAATAAATAAAATATTTTTTAAAGAGTTTAGCAAATCTGATACAAATCAAAAGAAATTTTAAAGTTCTTCAGTGTTGAAAGTTAGGTTCCTGTGCTGAAAGTTTACCAAGGGAATAAGAAAGTGGCAGAGGAAGAAAAAGTTAGGCTGGGAGGTAATCACAACAAAGACACCAGATGACCCTATTCAGGACTGTCCTATGTTTGGCAAGGAAGTCAGGTCTTTGGACAAGGTTACGACTTACTCCCAGAAAGGGGTATGAGCTTGAGTGATTTTCTTCAGCCAAGGCAAATTTCCAGGGAGGTCTGACAGCCCCAGAAACACTCCCAGTTACTAAGAAAAGGAAGTCCTTCAGTCCTGAAAAAGGGATTTGGATAGTGCATACATGGCATTCACTACTGTTAACTGTCCAAATCTGATAAATTTTTGAGTAAAAGAATGTGATGATGATGATGATGATGATGAGCGTTTAAAAGGGGCTTAAGACCTCCATTTCTTAAAGCTATAAAAGGGACTAAATAGCTAGGTTCCTTCCAGCTCTAAGTGATGACTATAAAATGTTATGACAAGATCTATAAAGAGTGAATCAAAAGTCTTGTATTCGGATATCAGATATCATTAATTGTTGAGGTGATAGGTATGACAAAGTTCAATTTTGTACACTGAAATTTTCCATAAGATACAAAATAAAGTCTAATAAAACCTTGCATATTTCCACTTACCACATTTTCTTATGCTTTCAAATTTACCAGAATCTTTACATGTTTATTCTCCCTCTCTTCCCCTATTTAAACATTCTCTCTCTCCTCTGTTCTCTTCCTACCCACACCCACTCCCCCCAACACACACACACACACACACCCTTTTCTTCTTCCCTTTAAGATAACCGCCCCCCAATTGCTCTGGCTCCCATCCTCTCTCTATAGTTATCCACCTAAATTTATTCATTCTCAATTCTATTTCAACCTTCCTTCCACATAGCAATTTCCCCTCCAGTTATTTTATGTGCTAAAGTATTTCACTAGAATTAACCTTACAATGGAAGGCAAAAGTTGCTAATCCCAGACCAATGGACATTTCGGATTGATCATTCTTCCCTGAAATGCTTTCTTCCCTCCCCCGCTAACACGACTAACTCTTCCATCTCCTTTTCTTCTATCCTCTCCTAATTTTAATATTCCCATATTTTTACACTAGGATCTATCCTTCTTACTCCATTTCAGTATTCCATAGAAATCTTTACTGGGACACAGACCCCTTTGAGAACTTAATACACATACGCACAAAACTGCAGAGTCTCACTGCACATAGCCTCTGAATCTGCCAATTCCACCCTTCAGGTTCTATTCCCATGACTACTCCTGCCATAGCTGAATCTTCTTCATTTCTTACCCTGAATATTGCAAGTTATCAAGCTTATCTTCCTGCTTCAATCAGCCCATCTTGCATACTACCACCAAGTGACCTTTATAAAATACAAGTTTGATTATGTCTTTCTTTTCATAAAGGCATGACTAAAACCTGTCAAAAAACAAATGGAAAAAAAAAAACCGAACCAAAAAACAAAACCCTTCAAACAGCCTTTAAAATCCAAAGTCTTTAGAATGACATATAAGGCCTTCCAGAATCTGTCATCTCATTCCTCCCACCCTGATATTTAGTAACATCAAACTTTCACCACAAACTCCATTCTTCACTCTCTCCTACCACTGACGATTCTAAAACATGCAATGCTTACTTGTTCCTCTGGAATTTGCTCTGAATCAATTCTAATATGACCTCCAAGAGGAAGCCATCCTTAATTCCTGCCCCTAAGTTTGTTCAAAAGCACTACGCACATTCTCCTACAGTAGCACTTACCACATTATGTTGTCACCATTCACTTACTCAAAGTCAGAAACTTATGTATTTGTCTCTCTTTCAATCACTGTTGCCACATAAGCCAGGACTTAATGTTAAGTGCACAATGAATGAATCACAGAAAGCATATTACAGTTGAGAATGACCTTGGAAATCAACTTGTTCTATGATATCACTTCAACCAAGACTTTTTTTTTTTAAGATTTTATTTATTTATTTATTTATCTTTAGAGGGGAAGGAGAGGGGGAGAGAAACATCAATGTATGGTTGCCTTTCGTGTGGCCCCTGCTGGGAGTTGGCCTGCAGGGAACTGGCCTGCAACCCAGGCATGTGCCCTGACTGGGAATCGAACCTTGATCCTCTGGTTCGAAGGCCTGTGCTCCTATGCCTGCCAGGGCCCAAGAGACTTTTTCAGAAGAGTTGCTAGCAAAAACAAAACAAAACAAAAAACAGAAGCTGGGGCTACTGATTTCCAATCTATTATTTTTTCTAATTATCCAACACCATCCTTACCTCTGCTATTAAGTCCATAGCTCCCACTGAGACAATTTTAGCTTCTTTCCACTGATCAAAAAGAATGATTATTGGGCCACAGCACAAAGGAAATAGACTTCCAGGAAGTCCAAGAAGCTTAAAGAATCCTAAAGAAGTTGGACCCAAGAAAGCATACACCAAGGCACATCACAATTATGTTATCCAAGAGGAAAGGTAAAGAGAGAATCTTAAAAGCAGCAAGAGAAAAGGAGAAAGTTACCTACAAAGGAATTTCCATTAAGACTATCAGCTGATTTCTCAAAAGAAACCTTGCAGGCAAGAAGAGGCCGGAAAGAAGTATTTGAAGTCATGAAAGGCAAGGACCTACATCCAAGATTACTCCATCCAACAATCATCACTCAATCTAAGCTATCATTTAGAATGGAAGGATAGATAAAGTGCTTCCCAGTTAAGGTGAAGTTAAAGGTGTTCATCATCACAAAACCATTATATGAAATGTTAAAGGGACTTATCTAAGAAAAAGAAGATCAAAACTATGAACAGTGAAATGACAACAAACTCAAAACTATCAACAACTAAACCTAAAACAAAACAAAACAAAAAACTAAGCAAACAACTAGAACAGGAACAGAATCACAGAAATGGAGATCACATGCAGGGTTATCAGTGGGGAGGGGGTGGGGGTAGGATGGGCGAAAAGGTACAAGGAGTAAGAAGCACAAATGGCAGGTACAAAATAGACAATGGGAGGTTTAGAATAATATAGGATATGGAGATGCTAAAGAACTTATATGTATGACCCATGGACATGAACTAAGGGGGAGGAGGGTGGAATGCTGGTGGGAGGGATGGTGCAGGGTGGAGGGGAATAAAGGGGAGAAAAAATGGGATAAGTGTTAATAGTACAGCCAATAAAATATACTAACATACTTTTTAAAAAGAGGCTCAGGAAAGAGAGAAGATACATTACCTCCTGGGCAGACTCAGCATGGAGCTACCCGCTCAGAGATGACAGTAGAGGTAGTAGTAAAAAGCCGGCAGGTCCCTTCTATCATCCGTATCTCCTTAGTTAGAATTCGATCAAATTTATTAAACATTTGGTTTCGTCAAAAAAAAAAAAGAAAAAGAATTTGGGCCATAGCAGAATCAATAATTAACCCCAAGATATAAAACCTTTTGGGAGAAAGAACAGGAACAGGTACTGGTAATAATGGATAGTGAGTGGGGCAGGAACAGTGAAAGGAAGTAGAGGATGGATGGTCAACAATAGTTCTGTGAGGGTCAGTATATCTTTACTTCATGGAACTGCTTCAAGAGTCCAGAATTCCTGCCTGATTTCTCTACACAGCTATCTCAACTTTATCTTAAATGTTTAAATTTGTTTCATTTGGCAAAATTCATGAGTACAATTATAATAAGCTCAAATCAAAGAAAAATGAATTTGAGAAATTAAAGAACTCTCCTAAGAAGACAGCACCATTTATTTTCCTTTTGATAGGGCTTCCTAGCCCAGGTGTATTTTTCTTCTTTAAATTTTTCACTGAGCAGCCCTTGGAATAGGTACCTTTAAACTTCCGCACAAGTTTATTACTAAACCAAAAGGCAAATACATACCTCAAAAAAATCAACAGGTCCAAATGACAAACTAAGATTTCAAAGAAATTATTAGTACTCTAATTAAATATTTAAGCAGCTATGCCCCAGACCACTATTATCCTCTGGTCACCTGGATTCCAAATACCTATAAACTATTTTCTTTAAAATACTTGGCACAAATAATCATGACAGAAAAATATATATTTTAATAAAAAGTAAGAAAAAGGATAACATGAGAGATCTGCATTAATCACCAAAAATGGTGATACAGAGAGGAATATTTTGACCACTTGACCAAGTAATTATTTCCAAGGTCATTACGTCACTTTAAACAACTATTACTATGCTGAGAGACAAGTGATAACTAAGTATGTATGCCAGGGGAGTGAAGGATGAAAAAATAAGACACAAAAATCTGTGTTTCCAGTTTGGGGAAAAGGACAACTGGTTTACTGAGAAATGAAAATCAATGAACAATGCAACTTTAATTGTATGAGTGCTACTCAAACCAAACTGTTTACTGGATATCTGAATGGTTAAAACTTTAGAGTTTAACTTTTATATATCTGGTTAACCTAAAACTATGCAAAATACCTCCTGATACTCTTGGTGAGGTAAGCTTCTCCAGTCAACTACCATTATAAACTAAAAATCCAAATACTCACCACAGATTATTAAACAAATGATGTATACCACTTGGACCCACAACATATTAAAAAATTTTCATGCCTCATTTCATATTCTAGCAAGAATTAAAAGACACCATTTATCTTAATAATTATGCAGGGGAGACCTTTATAGAGTGTTTTGTAGTTACAAAGCACTTATGTAATATTTCGTCATTTCCATGTTTGCAAAGCAATAATGATCTCATTAAATTATTATCAATAATACAGGCTGGCAAAATAGGCACAATTAACTTAACTCATTAATGAACAATCAAACACTTAATTGATTCAAAATAAATCTAGATCCAAATTTCCCAAACTGATAATCCACTAAGCCAGAAAACATTAACAGGTTTAATACCCTGTTGAAGAGTCATCCCAAAATATCAGTTTCTTAAAATTGAATACTACAGCTGTCAATAAACTTGCTTAACATGGCATTACTTAAACTTACTGGCATGCTTTTTTCCCAAGTGTACTTATTAACATCACACGAGGAGTATTCCAAAACAGCACAGCACTACATTATTCCAGAGGTATTAAAATCACCTAAGTGGCCAACTCCACAACTGACTCAATATCTGGAGATTCTGCTCAAGAATGTGTATTGTTAAAAAGTTTCCCAAGTAATTCGAATGCACAACTGGGATTAGGAACCACTAAAAATACTTCGACCTTTTTTGCCTACACTTTCACAGTAAAGGAAACTCCTGGGGATTGTTTCTAACCATTTAACTAAGAAAAGTGATGAAGCAATTTTACAGAAAAAAAATTACTCAGCATATTATTCAAGAGTATACTATACAGTTCATTTTAATAAAACATACAAAGGCAAATTCTTACTGCCCATTACCAAGAGCTACATATTATTTTACTTAAATTATGTAAGAAAATACGTTTTGATGACATATCTACTTTAAAATTACATAATGTTTATTAATTCATGAATGTTAAAAACAGGCTGAAATTGATTGCATTATACAAGAACAAAACTGAAAATGTGACTTGGTGTTTAAAAGTCTTGTATTTACTAAAAATTTTAACCATTCTTGTGGTTTGTTACTAAATAATGAGCTAAGAGTGGCTTTAGATAAGTGTTTGCAAACACTTCAAATAACGCATTGGAAGTTTAAGTAGTCTTTAGTCTCTAAAAATAATAAGGCCATGTTGCATATAAATATATGCTGTATTTTTACCATATGTAATGCACACTTTTTTGCCCAAATTTTTTAGAGAAAATAAGGATGCGCATTATACATACGATTGGTACAATAACCCTGTGTATAATGCACACACAAGACATGGGTGTGCATTATACACAGGGGAGCATGCTATACATAGCAACATACAGTATTCTCTTTTTTTTTTAAAGATTTTATTTATTGATTTCCAGACAGAGAAGGGAAGAAAAAAGAGAGAGAAACATCAGTGTGTGGTTGCCTCTCACACTCCCCCCCACTGGGGACCCAGCATGCAACCCAAGCATGTGCCCTGACTGGGAATCGAACCGGTAACCATTTGGTTTGCAGGCCCACGATCAATCCACTGAGTCACAGCAGGCAGGGCCAATTTTTTTTAATATTGCTCTTATTAATAATCACCAACATCTTGTTGATAGGCAGGATGTCACAACACAGACAACTTACAGAGACAGGTAATAATAATACCGAACCAAATTATTTAGAATTATTAACATTTTATGCTCCTTATTACCTAGCTCTTCAATATCAACTTAATTTTCTTAATGTTTCTTGTCCCTAACCAATTGTCCACTGATTATACATATAAAGAATTAAAAAAAATGAAATAATATGACTAAGAGTTAACAAAACATATGACTAAGAATTAAAACAATTTAAAACCCTCATGGCAGACAGGAGCCAGCAGAATTATTAACTGGTTATGGCGCCACTATTTGGTCCAATATTTATTTGGTATCTCCTCATTAGGAAAAGAAAAAGTAGTTATTTTCTCTCTCTTTTCATAACCCCATCTAGCTCAATGTTTTAAAATAAAAACTTGAGAAGAAAACATTGGAGGCATCATCTTTCAATGCTGCTATAGCTTTCAGGAACAAATCTAATTTCTTTAGTTGTTATAGCACTGTCTAGTAGAATTTTTTTTTTTAATTCTCACATAAGGATATATTTACTGATTTTAGAGAGAGAGAAACATCGATGTGAGAAAGAAACATCAAATTGTTGCCTCCCAAATGCACCTTTACTGGGGATCAAACCGGCAACCTAGGTATGTGACCTGACTGGGCGGTTGGACTCCCAACCTTTAGGTGTATGCTATAGAACTCTCATGCAAGGATGGAAATGTTTTATATCTGCAATGCCCAATAAAGTAGTCCTTACCCAAATATGGCTACTAAGCACTTAAGATGTAGCTAAGCAGCCCTGGCTGGGTAGCTTAGTTGGTTAGAGCATCATCCCCATATACCAAGGTTGCAGGTTTGATCTCCAATCAGGGCACATATAAGAAGCAACCAATGAAGGCCTAAATAAGTGGAATGACAAATCAATGTTTCTCTTTCTCTCTCCCTCCCCTGCTCTCCAAAAATCAATTTTAAAAAAAAAGACACAGCTAAGTATAATTAAAGAACTGCATTTTAAATTTCATTTAATCTTAAGATTAAATAAAATTCTATCTTAATTGAATAAAATCTTAACTAATATTAAATAAAATTTAAAATGTCATGCAGCTAGTGGCTGCTGTATGGGACAGCACAGGCTTAGAATATAATCTGACTCTGATTCCAGGCAAAATGAAATAATGAGATTTACTTTCCCACCTGAAACAACAAAAAAACTGAACAATTGTTTTCAGATATTGGGCAAGAGCACAGAGGGGAAACGAAGCTGAGCCCTACAATTCCCCAGTTTACTACCTGGAGACAAATTTCAGACCCGCAGCACAGGGAAGAGGGACCCAGACAAAGCCTAGTGGTCCTCCCAAATTCAGAAGACAAGAATTGGGAGGCCAAGGCAACTGGACTTTTCAGGACAGAGTACTAGAGATGAGACAGCTGCACAAAGAGTGCCAGAGATTTAAACAAGGCCCCTTTCAAGTCTTCAGCTGATTAGCACATGCCTTCCCAGGAAACTACCCAAGGCTGAAGAAAGTAGCCTCCATGCCACCCCCACCCCCAGAAAGAAGTCAAGTTAAAGTCCCAATGCAATTCAGAGGCAGAAGATTGATTCCTAATCCCAATACCTACAGTAAGAAACATAATTCACAAGGCAATGGATACAATAGTCAGAAAATTCTTACTAGGTAGTGCAGAAAAATTAGCCCCTGAAGGTCCCACCTAATAAAACAAATCTCAAAAGGATCAAACTGTCTCCAAATAACATACAGTATTTTGCCCAAGTTTTTGTCCAGATTTTTGAGGGAGAAATAAGGGTGTGCATCATATATGGGTACAAAGATTACATACCATGGTTATAATAATCTCATGCGGCCTGGCTGGTGTAACAGCTCAGTGGATTGAGGGCGGGCCTGTGAATCAGAGGATCGTGGTTCGATTCCCAGTCAGGGCACATGCCTGGGTTGTAGGCCAGTTCCCGGCAGGGGATGCACAAGAGGCAACCATACATTGATATTTCTCTCCCTCTCTCCTTCCCTTCCCCTCTAAAGATAAATAAGTAAAAAATAAATAAACAAAAAAAAAAATCTCGTGTAAAGCATACAAAAATGTAGGTGCACATTATACATGGGAGCACACTGTATACACGGGAATAAAAGGTAACTTCATCCCCAAAACAAAGCTCAAAAATATTTTTTAAGATTTTATTTATTTTTAGAGAGAGGAGAAGGGAGGGAGAAAGAGAGACAAGCCAGCACTCAATCTATTGAGCCATGCCAGCCAGAGCAAACCTAAAAAAAAATGTTTATAGTACAAAACTATCTATTAATAAGGTAAAATTTCACAGACAAGGTATAAGTCATAATATCTACCACCTAATCAAAATTAATGAGGCATGCACAGAAGCAGGGAAGTATGACCCATAAAAAGCAGAAAAACCAAAGAGCAACAAACCTAGAAATGATAGATGATAGAATTAGTTGAGCAGAACCTTAAAAATTAGAGTCATTTTGACTTCCGCCAAGATGGAGGCATAGGTGGAAACACTGTGCCTTCTCCCACAACCAAGTTTGAATAAAACAAAGGTTTGGAGAAACAAAGACACAACCAAAGGACAGAAAATTGAATTATACGGAAGTCCGACTACATCTAACCGTTCAACGGGGACGGTAAGAGGGGCGGAGCCAGCAGCGAGCAGGGTCGGGCAGGACAGGGCCCCCGACCCAGGCGCGCAGGCAGACGGGAACCAGTTGGGGTGCGGGGCAGACCGCGGGCGCATATTCGCGCACAGTGAGACAGACCACGCAGGCCCCAGGGGGCGAGGGCTGACGGCGGTGGCACACTCGCGTGCAGTGGGACGAAACGCGTGGGCCAGGTGACGGCAGCAACTGCGGCACCGGTGAGGGCCGTGGCGGCAGGCGGCGGACAGGACGCCATAGTCCCTCTTTGACCCCGCCCCCACATACAACGTCACAACCCAGCGACTTAGTTGCCCTGTTCTAGTGAACACTTTAGGGCTCTGATCCTGCTATGGAACAGGCACGAACAACCCGAAAGATGGCGCAAGAAGAACTCAAAGTCCCAGAGCCAATAACTCTAAGCGACCAAGAAATTGCCAGCCTCTCAGAAGCACAATTCAGGACACTATTTATCAGGATGCTCACAGAACTGGTAGATTATAGTCACAAATTAGAGGAACAAAGTCACAAATTAGAGGAACATATGAAGGCTAAACTAATTGAAATGAAGGGAGATGCACAGGAAACCAATAGTGATGGAAAGGAAACTGGGACTCAAATCAATGGAATGGACCAGAAGGAAGAACAAAACATCCCACCAGAAAGGAATGAAGAAATGAGAATTCAAAAAAATGAGGAGAGGCTTAGGAACCTCCAGGACATCTTTAAACGTTCCAACATCCGAATTATAGGGGTACCAGAAGGGGGAAAGAAACAGCCACGAGTGGAAAACATATTTGAACAAATAATAAAGGAGAACTTCCCCAGTCTGGCAAAGGAAATAGACTTCCAGGAAATCCAGGAAGCTCAGAGAGTGCCAAAGAAGTTGGACCCAAGAAGGAACACACCAAGGCACATCATAATTACATTAGCCAAGACCAAAATGAAGGAGAGAATCCTAGAAGCATCAAGGGATAAGGGGACAGTCACCTACAAAGGAGTACCCATCAGACTGTCAGCGGATTTCTCAAAAGGGACCTTCCAGGCAAGAAGGGGCTGGAAAGAAGTATTCCAAGTCATGAAATCCAAAGACCTACAGCCAAGATTGCTTTATCCAGCAAAGCTTTCATTTAGAATGGAAGGACAGATAAAGTGCTTCTCAGATAAGGTCAAGTTCAAGGAGTTCATTATTACCAAGCCCTTATTATATGAAATGCTAAAGGGACTTATATAAGAAAAAGAAGATGAAAAATATTAACAGTGAAAGGACAGCAAACACACAGTTATTAACAACCACACCTAAAACAAAAGCAAACCAAGAGGACAGCTAGATCAGGAGTGGAACCATAGAAATGAAGAACACATGGAGGGTTAGAAACAGGGGGGTGGGAGGGGGAGAAGGGGGGAGAAGGCACAGAAAATAGCATAGATGGTAGGTAGAAAATAGATAGGGGGGAGGGTGAGAATAGTGGGGGAAATATAGAATCCAAAGAACTTGAGACACGTGGTTATAAACTAAGGGGGGCAGAATGGTGGGGGAGGGAGGGTGCGGGTGGAAGGGATTGAAGGGGGGGAATAGAACAACTGTAATAGTATAATCAATAAAATATATTTTAAAAAAAATTAGAGTCATTTTAACTGTATGCCATGTGCTCAAAATTGTTTTATGCACTTAGTAATAGAACTTAAAAATACATAAAGAAAAAAAACTGACAAAACTACAAAGAGAAACTGACAAAAGCATAATTATAGTCAGAGATTTCAAAAATTTACAAAACTAATAGAAAATCAATAAACAAGATTTGAACAACACTATCAAGTAACTTGTTAACATGTTTTAACTGATCAGAAACATTGTGAACCAACAACTGCCAAATAGGTAAAACAATCCTGATTTTTACCCCTGGTAATAATTCCAGATCCCCAAAAGAGTAGAATTCTGTGGTTCAAAATAGCATCTAGAGCACAAGAGACCTTACGAAATTCTCTATTCATGAGGATCACAATTCCGAATGTCTAGAGAAGCATACAGGAAAAATAAAAAAATTAAAAAGTGAACAAGGTTGGGACGGACCAAGAGCAAACTGGAGATTATTTCCCTACCTCCACTCCCAAAAGGAAGAAAGCCCTCTCACCTACAATCAATGATTGCCATGCCATAGTGGAATGTATACACTCACTGATAACTGTATAATTTTCTAGGGGGTGCCTAAAACCCCAATTTTTAAGTAAAGGATAGATTTTAAAACTCTGAACAAATTCAGTAAATTTTTAATCAAGCTGGAAAAAAATATCTAGGGGCCAAATTCACAACCAAATCTCCGCTCTTGTCCAATCAAATGAAACTAAGAGAAATTAAATAATCTGTCCAAGTCATCAAGGCACACAATCCTATCTGGCCATATTTAAAATACTGTGGACATGAACACAAAAGTCTACAGTTGTAGAAGAAACAAACTTGAGACCAAGAAGCCTTAGTGTGTTTACCTTCTCAGCAAACACATGAAAACTGTCTTCCAACAGTTGATGGATACAGTTTTATCAAAGGCTTTCTGAATTGTCCCAAAGGACAAAAAAAGAAAAAAAAATTCAACAGGAGACCATTGAAAAGAATGAGACTTGGGTAAATCGGAAGCAAAAGCTTTCTAAAGAAACCAACTTTTTAAAAGAAAGTTTATGGCTATTTCGCAGAGTAGAACTGAACTCCCTAACCTAGAGGTATTCAGAAAAGGCTTGGATGAACTTTCAAGAATATTACAAAAAGGATTATTTGATGTGAAGAAATAGCTGTATATATGATCCTTTCTGCCTAAGGTTGTATAAATTCTCATTATGAATAACCTAGTAGTGTCTTCCTTTTAAGGCCCATATAAAAGTTGAGCTGGTAAGCTCAATGACACCGTAAAGAGATCCATGAGACAGCCCACAGCTTCTGGTGAATATGACATAGTTATACCCTATGCCATACTGTGATGAAAACGTCCAGTCACAGGCTGGACAACCAACTGATTAACTGCAGAAGGATTCAGAATCCATCACAAAGATGCCTGAAGTAGAATGCCCCTTTCTAACCCTACATTCCTATATTACATATGGCCAGAGGTCCTAAACATCAGGCAGAGATTTAAACATCAAGGGAAAGACACAGAGAAATGTAAGCAAAACTAGAAAACAAGATATTGAAATATGACTTTTTAAAATAAAAAGATAAAGTTTAGAAAGTACACCAGAACTCGAAAAACAAATTTAAAGGAATCATACATAAAAGTAGCTAAGTACAGTGGACTCAGGAAAATGTCAACTGAGAAAAGCCAATACAGTAAGGCATTAACCAATGAAAGATGGCATGCTATAGATATGATCAACATGACCCCAAGTGCTGGTATGTGCACATACACACATACAAATGAAGAAAACAAAGAATTTAAAAAACTGATGTGCAAATTACCTTATTTTGCCATGTATAATGTGCTCCCGCATATAACGCACACCCACATTTTGTGTGCTTAATACGCAGGATTATTATGCCCATGGTATATAAGCAACCATGAATAATGCACATCCTTATTTTTTCCTCACAAATTGAAGCAAAAAACGTGCATATTCTAATGGCAAAATACAGTAATTTGAGAGACTGAAAACCACAACACCAAGACTCAGAAGACATGTTGTTTTACTATACCAAAAACATTAAAATTATTTTAAAATCAAAGTGTTTCTCACTAACCCCAATTCCCAACCACCATACATTTATTCAACATTGGCTCATCCTTCTCTTCATTCTCCTCAGGTACACATCTGATCTGCTCTAATTCCTATCTTAACTTCAACCTCTCTCACGCACCTGACCTCTCCAAAAGCCCACACCAAATTGCTAAATCACTGAAGAATATTTATTGGGCTGTCTTTATATTATTTCAAATCAGTCTATCTAAATTTTTCATATCCTGCCCTGGCTGGTTTAACTAGTAAGAGAGTGCCAGCCTGTAAACCAAAAGGTCACCAGTTCAATTCCCAGTCAGGGTACATGCCTGGGTTGTGGGCCAGGTCCCCCTAATTGGGGACTGTGAGAGGCAACCAATCTAAATATCACTTGCACAGAGATGTTTCTCTCCCTTTCTCCTTTCCTTCCCTTCTCTCTAAAAATCAATAAAATGGTTTTAAGTGCCTGCCATAAAAAAAGAAAATAAATTTTTCATATTCTTCCAAAACCAATGACTGCATTTGTGATATGAACTGAGTTACCTTTGCTCTTTCAATTTTTCTCATGCATCTGTATTAAACTACCAGGTTTTGTCAGTTCTTAAATATAATTCAGTATTTTATCAACTGTATATTATGTAAAAGCAATGAGCTAGATGTTTATAAATTTCAGAATAGGAAACGTCATTTAATCTATTCATAGTAAAATACACCAAACCATGGTAAAGTATAATACAGTGCATACCGAAGAATTAAAGTGCTTTGACACCCATAAGACAAAAATTTCCTTAGCATTATCTATGTTGTTCCCTTACCACTGCCACCACTATTCCATTATCAATCCCACATTCTACCCCCAAATCAATCTTTTCTAAAACACAATTTCAATTACATCACTTTCCTACTTCAAATGTCAGTGTCTAACCTGCGTCCAGCAGGTTGCTTCTAGCCCAGGATTGCTATGAATGCAGCCCAACACAAAATCGTAAATGTACTTAAACATTCTTTTTTTTACTCATCAATTTTTGTTAACATTTGTGTATTTAACATGTGGCCCAAAACAATGCTGCTTCTTACAGTGTGGCCAAAAAGTTGGACACCCCTTGGACAATGATGATTTGCAAATCCTCTGCCCCATATCAAGATGGGGAGTTAAAATGCAGATTACAAGGCCCTGCACACAGAAATTCTGATTCAATCAGTCTGATTTGATCATTGGGAATCTGAATTTTAGCAGGCCCTTTAGATTCTTTGATTTAAACAGCCTATAGAACACACTTTGGGAAGTGTAGGGGGACAAGTCTACAAGATAAACATCAAATTCCTTAGCCTGACATCAAAGCTCCCCTCACAAGGCCTCTGAGTAATCATTAAGAGCAAGGAGGCGCTCCTTCATGGATTCTTCATTACAAATAAACCTGATTTATTGCAGCCTCAACAAGTCAACTGTTCACCTCCCTCAAGCCTTAATGAAAATGAACACCTAACTTTGCCATTCCCTTTGGTCTCACTCAAGCCCCTACTTCCTGGATCTCACTAGACTGAAACAATTTCTCCTGCCTAATTCTACAGTACCACAAAGACTACTCTGAATGATTATTCAAATAATATTACTAACTTTTTAAAAAGTATTTTACTTTTACAGGGGAAGGGAGGGAGAGAAACATCAATGTGTGGCTGCCTCTCATGCACCCCTCACTGGGGACCCAGCCAGCAACCCAGGCATGCGCCAGCCCACGAATCCGACTGGCCACCCCTTAGTTCGCAGGCTGGCACTCAATCCACTGAACCATACCAGTCAGGGCGTATCATTAACTTTCTAGAACTAATTCTTACTATGCTAAAAAGGTAAACCATAAAAAGGATATTTTTCTTAGGAAAAGAAACCTAATCGTTAAACAGATACATGTGAAATAAAAGAAGTGTATCTACCATACAAATTATTATATATTGTTCTTCCTAACCAGCCCACTAGATAAATGCTCCCCACAGAATTCTTCCACCCTAGCAGATGTGACTCAGTTGCTTGGAGCGTCGAGTACAGAAAGGTTGCCGGGTTCAATTCCTGGTCAGAGTACTACTTAAGTTGTAATTCCATCCCTCGGCCAGGCACAAACAATCCCAGGTGAGGGCACATGGGATCCCAAGTAGGAAGGGCACAGGAGGCAACCAACTCGCCCATTGCATTTCTTTCTCTCTCCCCCTTATTCTCTCTCTAAAAGCAATGGAAATATGTCTTCTCTCGCCCATGACATTTCTTTCTCTCTCCCCCTTATTGTCTCTCTAAAAGCAATGGAAATATGTCCTCAGGCAAGGAGCAAAAAAAAAAAAAAAGAAAAAAGAAAAACAAGAATTCTTCCCATATCAGAGAAAACAGGCAAACTTAAGTTCCCTCATAAACCTGCTAAACCAAACTCTACTTGATGACCAGTCAGATTTACCCTAAACAATGAGGCAAACAATTGTTCAAAACAAATTATATGAAGGGAAATATATTTATAACTAATTTCCGAAATTTTTACATATGCAATAAAATTAATTTATAAATGATTCTATTATGATAGTTGAGATTTGGTATAACATTAAGTGCTTCTAACAATTGTTGGTTTACTTATCTGTCTTCTCCATAACACTAAGGAACATATGGGTAAGGGCCATGTGTCTTATTCACTTTTTTTATTCCAACACTTAGAACATCACAGGTGAATAATAAAGAGGTAATATGTGAGGTTTTCAAGATAAAAAGACAATGACTCTTCGAATATACAAATGACCAACAAGCATATGATCAACATCACTAATCATTACAGAAATGCAAATCAAAACCACAATGAGATACTGCCTCACACCCTTTACAATGGCGACTATCAATTTTTTTAAAAAAACAGAAAATACAACTATTGTTAAGGATGTGATGAATTTAAATGTTTAATCTGTTGGAAAGGATTGTAAAGTGGTGCAACCATTGTGAAAACCAATATAGAGGTTCCTCAAAAAATTAAAAACAGCCCTGGCCAGACAGCTCACTTGGTGAGAGCATCCTCCTGATGTGTCAAGGTTGTGGGTTCCATCCCCAATCAGAGCACATACAAGAGTCAACCAATGAATACATAAATAAGTGAAACAACAAATTGATGTTTCTCTCTCCCCTCCCACCTTCCTTCCCCTCCCTGTCCATTCCCCTCTCTAAAATCAATAAATGTTTTTTTTAATTTTTTAAAGATTTTACTTATTTATTTTTACAGAGAGGGGAAGAGAGAGGGAGAGAACATCAGTGTGTGGCTGCCTCTCATGTGCCCCCTACTGGGGACCTAGCCTGCAACCCAGGCATGTGCCCTGACTGGGAATCGAACCAGCAACCCTTTGCTTCTCAGGCTAACACTCAATCTACTGAACCATACCAGCTGGGCTTTTTTTAAAAAGTTTTAAAAAAAAAGAGAGAGAAATACCACAGAACATAGATATTTCACTTCTGGTTATATACCAAACAGAATTGAAAGCAGGGTCTCTAAGAGTTATTTGTACACTCATGTTCATACCAACATTATTCACAATAGCCAAGAAGTGAAGCAACTCAAATGTCCATCTTGGATGAGTGGATAAACTAAGTATAATACATACATACTACAGACTACTATTCAATCTTAAAAAGGAAGGAAATCCTGCCATGGCTACAACATGGATGAACCTTGAGAACAGAATGCTAAGTGAAATAAGCCAGTCAACAAAAAGATAAATACTGTATGATTCTACTCATATGAAGTATCTAGAGAGATCAAATTCTTAAGTAAATGAACTCAGGTTTGAGCAACATATGAAGTATTAATATAACACAATTATTCATACGACCTTTTAATTTAGCCTCCATCTAAAAGATGCATAGTTGAAAATAAGACACTGCAAGCTATATGTTCAAAGTTCACTTTAGAAGATTCTTGCTATTTATAAATTGTTTGCTCAGTCAAAAACCAAAGTTAATTCTGCTAAAAGAGAGAATTCAAAATTCGATTGGAAGAGATTCTTAAGATCTACTCCACTAATTCCAGTGGGGAGGGGAAAGTCTACAATGGTAAAATGAGACAAATAAAGGTAAGTTCATAAAGTAAAGGTAGTTCATAAAGTTAAATCTATTTGATTTTAAAGCAAATACTTTATTCTGAGAGCACATCCTTCATACTTTGAAACTTTGTCTTTTTAATGGTAACATCATCCATTCAACAAGCCAGTAAGTGTCAGGTACAGGCTACAACGATAAACAAGACAAAGAAAGCTCTCACCCTCTGGGAACCACCTACCTTCTAGTGGTACACTAGAAGTAGTTATCTTTTGTACACATAGGCAGTAGTAGAAAAAGATGATAGGGTTTTTGTCTTTAGTCCTCCATATTCAAAACAAAAACTTGTCGGCCTATGTCACCCTAAATCAGTGGAAAACACTAACCTCCACTCCCTTCCCATTTTATGTAAGGAGGTCCAAAACTACCAGGTAAATCAAAAGCCAGAACCACTTTGTTTCTAAACTCTAATTAAAACACCAAAAAATATTCATGTGCCCTGAGTAGAGATTTGATCATGATTAATTTACAGGACTCCAAATATCTCAGAGTAAAAGTTTTCCACTCAACAAGTCCTTCCAACTCTAACAGGATTTGATCCTACTTATGAAACTTGTTACATCAGCTGAGGACTTACAAGTGTAATGAAAAACTTAAAATCCCCAGGACATAATTTATCAAGTCCCATGACATTAAAAGAAATTATACTGTCTGGTAAGTGATAAAGCATGCCCCAATATTTACAGCAAGGGAGAAAAACTGACACAAAAAGTAGTGCCCACAGTAATTTCTGTTTCTGTGGCCTAGAAAGTACAGTAACTCTCTGGAGCATTGCTATCCCATCCACTAAAAGCTTCAGAAGGTTTAAATATACAAAGCAAATGAAAAACAGTGATAATCAGCTAATTAACATTTCAAAGAACAATGATAACAAAACCTGTAGTTCCAGAGAACAGTGTAGATTTGACAATAACTGACCTGACAGTTCGGTGTCTTCTCTCACCTCCTCCTCCCTCTCTCTAATTCTGTACCAAGGTGGGACATTAAGGACATAAAGTGTGCCAGACACTAAGTCCATAAACTTGTTCTCAGGGGTTCAAAAGGTTTTTTCCCCACTTAAAAATAAACCCACATGTAAAATAAATTTGGACAAACTAACTTGTAAAAGTAAGGTATAACCACCCCCTTTTGTAGATAAAGGAAGTTGAGGCAAAAAGTTAAAGCAACCTGTCTATACAAAAGTAGAAAAACCAAGATTTGTACCTAACTGCGAAGTTTGTAAGCCTTTTACTTTCCCTCCTTTACCTCCTCTCACTCTACTCCTGAGTGTCATAAACACCTACACGCAAGCCACTAGATAGAAGATAAAGGATAAGGAGGAACACAAAAATGTACCCAAAAGCAGTATTTTCCCTAATGTACCAGAAGAATCAGATATAAAAGCTGCACTGAAAGAGTTTTAAGTACCTAAGATTAGACAAAGAGTTACAGAGGTTCAAAGGACGAAGAGAACTTTTTATTGAAAGAAAGAAGAGGAAAACATAAAGCATATATGTATATTTGAAAAGGCAAAAACATCAACCTGGCTGAAGCAGAGTAATTATGTAAGAGAGCAGCTGAAAACAGGCTGAAAAGGTAGGACTGGGTCAGATGTTGGAAGGCCTGTTGAAACAAACTCCCTATCTACAGCATCAAGACAGGATTAAACTTTACTTTTATGTTATTATCTTCATGAAAGACAACTGCCCTAGTAATCTGAATGAGTGTATTATGTACTTCAACTAAAAGAGTCTAAGGCAGCACCTGATACAAAGTTGATTAAAAGCTGGATCTGAATTCAAATTAAGTAATTTTTTTCCTGTTGACAACCAGAGACATGGGGGGCAGGGGAAACTACATCATACTGCCAAAATTTTATGCCAACTACTCAGTTATAAGGGAGAAAAAGAATCCACAAATCTCTTCCTTAGGATGGTGGGGGAGGGTAGCTGAAGGAAAAAGAATAATTACAATGCTCCTCTGTCAGGAAAATTTCCCTTGTGTTGCCAAGACTGATTTTTAAAAAAAACTACTTTTTAATGTAGTATTATCCTTAATGTCTTTTTAATTCTGGTTAGAATCTGGGAAAATATTCAATTAGACCACAACTAACCTGAAGCCACTAATATGAATTTAGAATCCCAAGCATCTACATAATTCAAAACTACCACCTGCCCTTGAAATAGAGGGCTAAATCCCATCTATCTTGTAAAAAAGACTTTCCGGATCTTCCAGTGTTACCTGGATAACAATATCTAGCAAGTCAGGGTTGGCTGCCTCTCTCTTTCCCCTACATCACCATCATCATCACAGCAATCCCCCCAAAAGAAATGTTTATGGAGAAAAAAGATATACCAGCTCCATTTCCTTCATCCACAAACTACTAAAAGCTGTTAAGATTTTTAAAAGTCTCTTGTTTTATATTAAGAAACTGAGGCCCAGGGCAGTTAAGTGATTTGTCCAGGCTTGTGTTTCTCTATAAAGGTGTTAAGTGTCACCAGTCACAGAACTTAATCACATTCTAACACAGTTACTTAAATTTTTATGAGATTAAGTACCTGGTGTGCAAAAAAACCCCCACAATCTGCACTCCCTCAGTGCTTTGCCCCAGAACTATCAAGAAAATGCTAGCTGACTCTCAAATAGTCTCAAAATTACTCCTCTTTATCTAATTTAAGATCAAGTGAAAGCCTGAAATGCCTAAATTTACCAAGTTCTGACTAAAAGAGTGGATCAACAAAATCTCAAAATTTCTGGCAGAATAAGAATACGAAGTGGAATATATTATTGCCTCTTTTGGCCAATTGCCCTTTCCTTTGTATTAACACTTCGTCTAGGTTTTTTAAAAAAATTATGATACGTGCACAACTAATCCAAATTATCACTTTTGAGAAATTTCGATCTATTAGACAACTTAGATATTATCTTTATGTCTCAGAAATAACTTGAAAGTACGCCCCCAGCCCAAATTAACATTAAACACCTAAAACAACCCTCTAGCAGACCACAGTATATTAAAGCCACAAAAAAGTAAGAGATGTATTCCTGTAAAAATCCCATTAAAAAGCACTCGGTCCCCATCAAGTATTGCCTTGGCTCACTATCTACTATGCAACTATCAAAGCATTTGTGGAAGAACCTGGGGGGAAGTTCCGCACCGAGTTCACTAGCTGTGGGCATATCACATTCTTACCAGCACCCTCACATTAACAGTTTGCGGAAATGCAAACAGGCCACATGTCCATGTTTTAACCAAGGTTGGTATTAAGTCAACTCTTGTGTCGAAGTTAAAATTAAGAGGCAGCAGGATGCATGCTATTTCACCTTATTTTAAAAACCATCATCAGAAACGCTTAAGCAACTGGCTTAAGGCAAATTAAACAGTTTTGAACGTTCAGGCCACTGTACAAAGCGGTATGGAAATATTCTTTCTGAATGACGGGCAACAGTCCTTTGGCGAATTTCAAAACTAATGGCCGTAAACTACTGCACAAATAACATAAGCTTAATACAAACTACTATGTCATCGAACCGTTCCAGTTACCATTGCCCAGGTTTTTCAAAACAGGCCTTGAAAACGGAACAATAAAAAGCGTCTCACCGCAAACACAGCACGAGAGGGACTGTCGGAAGTAAGGCAAGAGCCTGTTAATCTCGGTAAACGCCTTGGGGTCTCCGGGGTCGTAGTTGAGCACTAGGCGGCTCGCGGAAATGTAGAGAGCAGTAGCATTCACGGGGTTCATTGCAGACACTTGGACACCGCTGACTCCCGGTTGAAAAAAAATTCCGGATCCAACTTTGTGAGCAGCCAGGGAACAATGGCGAATTTGCAACAATTCGAAGGAAATCGGAGCAGAACCACTGGCCAAAGTAGTAACCAAAATCCGTGCAAGTTTGTGAGGCTGAAGCAATCCTCCCACACATGGGGCCGTGGCGCCCCTCCTCCGTCCCTGAGACTTGCAGACAGGAAAAAAAAAGTAGAGGAACCGGCGTTCGAGTTTGTCCCGGACGGCCGCGGGGCGCAGAACGTGGCGACTTCGGCGCTCGGGCCACGACTTGGAGTCCAGTCTAGCCCCGCGGCTCCGCGGGCGGCCTCGGCTCCAGCTGCATGTCCGGACCTCCTCAGGTCGAGCTGGGTGGGAGCAGGCCCCGGCCCGGACTAAGGGGCGAGCACGCGTCTCAGTGCCTGCAGGGCCCTTACTCCATCACAGCGCCCAGCGCGGAGGCAGCAGCTACAGCAAAGACGACAGCACCGGCGTCAGCTTCCTCGATCTAGTGCACGAAGCCGCGGCAGCGACGAATGTTACTGTTGCGGCTGGCGAAGGCCGCCGCCACTCTCTCCATATCGGACGCGGGGCCCGGGCTGTGCCTGACTCTCTGCCCTGGTGGTTACAGCTCCGCTGTTCCCTGAGGTGGCGAAGCGGGAAAGTAAGTCCCGCACCCGGTAAGGGAGGGCCGGGGAGGAAGTGCGCGGGCCGGCCGCAGCAGCAGCAGCAGCGGGAGGGGGCGGGGAGCAGGCCCGGCCGGGCCGCGGCGGCGCCCCTCGCTCCTCAGTCGCTTACTTCGAGGTCACCAGGCGCAAGCGCCGCCCCTCACTGCCCGGCCATCTTCTCCGCGCTGCACACACGGACACCGCCTCCGCCAAGCACGACGGTCGCCGCCGCCCACGGAGCCCGCCCGGCCACGGTTGAGGCGAACGCTCACACAGCCAGGCCCCGCCGCCGCCCAGCGCACACAGCAGGCCCCGCTGTAGGCCCCTCCCCTCGTGCCTCGCTGTCCTCACCCGGACTCCACGAGCCACTCTAGCTCGGTAGAGCCCAGGTTGGTGCGGCCTTAACGGATCCCACGGGCTCTGTGGCACCTCAAGCCCTGCCGGAGACGACGACCGTTACCCCAACGGGCAAAGCCACTGTCATCCCCGAGACTCCCCCGCCGCCGTCGTCGCTGGCGCTCACACGCATGCGCAGGACACACTCTCACCCCTCCCCCCCGCCCTTTCCTTTTCCCTTCGCTTCCCTTTTCCCCTGCTTCTCCTCCAAGACCCCCCCCTCCACACCCTCCCAGAGCCACCCGCTCACTCAGCGCATGCGCATCCCACTACCAGCTCCGCCGCCTTTCGCCCTTAACGCGTGCGCTTTGACCGCCCACCCAGAAAACCGGATAAACACATCAGCCAGCTCACGCCAGCCCCTCCCCGTTGCCAACCCACCCCGGGCTCACAGCGCATGCCTGGCTCTCTGCTAAGGGCTCAGAACAGAGCATGCTCTGTGCGAGCCGCCTGCTCTCCCCGCCCCTCCCCCTTGTGCTCTCAAATTCCCTCTTAGGCTTGTAGGCTGTCGTGAAACCTTCGCTACTTGACCCATCTTTCCCTCTTGTGGTCTGTAGATTTCTCGCACAAACTGCTCGCTCGGTGCCCGCCAAAGCTCAGACCCGATTAGGTCGCGTTATGTGGCGCTCCTCTCTGACTTCAACTCAGCCACTCTGCACCCTGACTGACCACGATGTGAGGAAATAGCCCAGCGCACCCACAAGTCCCGCCCTCGTGGCCTTTATCCCGGAACATGGCTTCTTGACCACCGAAAAGGCGCGATCGGCGGTCCGCTCACACTGAGCCTGGAAAGCAGGCAGTATTTATGATGGTCTCACTCCCACAGGCGTTCTGGTGGTGCTTGCTAGGTTAGGGCCGCGGCCTTAAGTCGGCCGCGACCTGAGGTTTCGAAGGCCCCACCCGGCGGTCTGTGAGCTGTGGGGCCCGGCCCAACGCCCTCTCCCGCTCGTCGGAGCCGGACTCTTCCCATGGTCTCTGGTTCTCGGAGTCAGGCGAAATGAGGGAGGCCCGGCCTTACAGAGGCGCCAAGGAGCACCGCTCCGAGCTCCTACTAGGCGAATCCAGTTTTAAAAAACGAACCCCTTTTTTTAGCTCCGACGACAGGCCTAGCCTTTCTATGTAAATCAGTATCTTAAAGAATCCATGGTCCTGCCTTAGAACGGACTCAAATCCTTTCCAGTATTATGTTTTTAAACGAGCTTTTGTCTGATGGTTTTGCAGAAGTAAGGACTGTAAGACAAATAAACGTCTAATTTAACCTTATTCCCTTCTGTGAAGTTCAAAACCTTTGAGTAGCACAGGTAGAAACAGCAAAGGAACTCTTTCTTACCTCTGGATACATCAAAGCTGTTCACCAGAATTTTTTGCATACAGTAGATGCTCTGCAAGTTTACAAACTAAATTTATGACGTATGTAAACCATTTGCATGTAAAACTAACATGTATGTGTAACATGTTTTAGGGCCTTGTCACTTACAGTAGAAATCAATAGTTAAGAGATTGAGGGAACCTGGATAAATCTCTGATATATAATTTCTACTACATTTGAGAACAGATTTACTTTCTTTATAAGGCCTAGCATATTATCAGCACTTAAGTATTAAGCAGTAAGGATCTAACTTGCTAATTTTGTTAAGCACCAAAGCAGATATTAAACAAAATTGAGCAAAATATAAACATATTTTGTTGTATCTGGAAAATGGCAAGTATTCTAAAATTCACTCTCATTCTTTAAATTCTCATCTTTTTTTAATAAATTGTTTCTGAGCTCACCTTCAAATAAAACTGTTATAATATACAATTCTATTTTTATTCCGAACTCTAAGGTCTTCTACAACATACGGATTGTTCTTTCCCAAAGGAGCAACAAGAATAAAGTAATCAGCACTGTTTTCCATTCCGGCAGCATAAATTAGCAGTCACCCCAGACAAGTGATTACTTGCAGCACTTTCACCTTGGTGATTTCCTCATAACTGTATTTTTTAAAATCTCTTGAGATGTGCACAGCCCAAATTAAGATTAATTCTATTGATGGTTCACTTGGGGGATGACAGGAAATTCAAGCCAGTTCTTTTTTAGCTCCTGAAAGTGTTTGTAACTGGTAATAGGCTATATAACTTAGAGGCAAAGCATTTCCACACTGACGTATATTCTCTACCTAATAATTATTCGGTTGCTTGAGTCTTGCAAAAAAAATAAACTGTTTGTAGAAAACAAAAATGCTTGGAACAAATATGTAGGAGAAATTATACACAACTCAAATTCTTTATTCAATCAACTTAAGGTAATTTTCATAGTTTATGTTTAATTATTATTTGGAAGTAAAAACATTAGTGCTGTCAGATCTAACAAAAGTAGAAATTGCCAGTTTAAATTTTTTAATGATATTTTCATTCTAGAACACTTTTGGATTTACAGAATTATTACACAGATACTTCAAATAGTTCTAGTACATTCTACACCCAATTTCTCCTATTATTAATATCTTATAGTAGCATAGTACATTTGTCACAATTAAGGAACCAATAATAATACATATAATTAACTAAATTTCGTATTTTATTCCTATTTATTCAGGTTTTTCTCTAATGCCCTTTTCCTGAACCAGGATCCCATCAGGGGCCCACAACATTTAATCATGTCACCTTAGGCTCCTTTTGGCATCCAGTTAAATTTTCATTCAGAAAATGTTCCCTTCTAATTGTTTCTATTTCTTACCCATTTTGAATTAAAGCTCCTCATTTCTGCCCTCTAAGATTGCCAAGTGCTTACCTCTCATTGCACTTACCACAGTACCTGGCAATTCCTGATTTAGCACTGTCTTCTCCCCATTATATTGTAACTGCTAAAAGGTCAGAGTTTCTCCCTCTTTGCCTTTTATCATCACTGCCTATCAAAGGGGCTGACATGTAATGGGCACTAAGTAATTGTTAAAATAATAATGAATTCCTGGAATATAATAATGTAAAGAAAACCCCCAGTATAGTGTTTGGTACATCGTAGTCACGGACTAATGTTTGTTTTTCCTTGGGGAGAGGCATAAAATGTCTTGCAAATTTAAAGACAGTTTTTATTTCAGCTTGATCAATGTCAATTCTAAAATCTGTAATAAACCAGAAGTGTGGATTGATTTGAATCACTCAGAATAATCGATCAACAAGTAATTACTGGTTGTACTCTAGCACTTTGGGAACAATGAATTAAATGCAAAAGTAGTTGTAGTTATGCTTTCAAAGGACAATGATCAGATTGAGACTTTCTGACAAGTTAGGCCCTTTAAAAAATTGTGAAATAGAGGTTTGCCCCCACACACACTCTTTTACTCTCCTTCCTCTGCCCCTTCCTTTTTCTTCCTCCACCAAGAACTCTCTAGAGATAATGTTCCTTCTCCCATTTTCCTAGGTTGTGTTCTCCCTGACTGCTTAGTATCTACTTCACTGCCTTCATCAATATAGCCATCTGATATGGACTGAAGGTTTCTGTACCCTCTAAATTCAGATGTTGAAAAGAAACCCCAACCCCCCAATGCAATGGTATTACGAGGTGGAGCCTTTTGGATATAATTGGATCATGAGGGTGGAGCCATCATAAAAGGGATTAGTATCCTTATTAAAGAGACCCCAGAGAGCTCTCACGCTCTTGCCACGTGAGGATACAAGGAGAAATCACCCATCTTCAACCAAGACAGCTCTCATCAGGTGACCATGCTGGCATCCTAGTCTCAGATTTCCAGCATCCAGAACTGTGACAAATGCATGTTTGTTGTTTAAACCACCACAGTTGATAATATTGTGGTATAGCACCCGCCAAGTTGATGAAAATACCATCCCTATCAAATTTTAATAAGTGTGTAATATACTGTCATTGTGGAAAGAAATTACTATAATTAACTTCAATCTTACCTTAATTTAAACTCACAGCAAATCTTTGGAGACTGGCCAGAGGAAATACATTTTTACAGGGAACAGTAAATCAGATGAAATTAAATCAGAGCCTAATCCAGACCAGACCTTCTATTCTTTGCTGACCAGTCCTCTCTGACTGTTACCAACTTCCTCTTCCATTTTCTGTTCTTTGGCTGTGGTCGTACCTTCCCCACCCCTCAGTCCTAGAGCCCCTCAAAAGAATCCCTTCTCTTTGTTTATCAATTGCTATGGATATTTTTCTACTTTTTTTCTCCAAATCAATACATCCAAAAACGTTTATTTAGGCTTTGGCCCTGTAAGTCATTTGGATGGAGCATCATCCCTATATGCCAAGGTTACAGGTTCTATATTGAACAGCAGTTGGGGTCCTGCTGCCCACCACTACTCTCTAGGCAAACTTCCAGAGGCAAAGGCTTGGTGATATGGGAATGGAGTCTTTATTCAAAAGCTTCTCGATTTTGGAGTAACGGCTTTCCACTTTTATTAGTCACTTAAGCCTATCAATTAAGGCTAAACTCTTTAACTCTTTAGTTATATCTTTAATCACTTAAACCTATCAATTAAAGCTAAACTCTAACACTTGAGTTCTTCTATTATCCCCCTCCCCCCATCCGCTGTTTGGTTTTATCCTATTTCTATAGAGTTAGTTTACAAACTATAATAACATGATACCAAAGCTACACAACTTTGGAAGAATGGCAGGCTTCTTCCCCAGAGCTCATCCCTTCTAGAACACCCAAAGAAGAATAACCCTGCCACCCTCTGCCAGTCCAGTCCGACCCTAGGCTGCATAAGGAGTTTCTTCCCATCCAATGTACCGTCTGTTGGGAAACAGTCAGCTGGGGCACAATCATCCAGACATCTTCAAGGCAGAAGAAAGCCTGAGAGCCCCTCTTTTATTCCAAATCCTCTTGCCCATAATTCCACGCACTCTGGAGGCCTTCAGCTTCTCAGCCAATCCAGTCCTAGACTGTTTACCTTTGCCTCAACAAACTCCTGTGTACGGCCCCTCCCAACTTCTTCCCAGTGATCTGATCAGACCAGTTCCATCCCTGGTCAAGGCACATACAGGGATCAACCAATAAATACATAAGTAAGTGGACAAGAAAAATCAATGTTTCTCTATCGATCGTTCTCTCCCTCTCTCTTCCTCTCCTAAAAAAAATTAAAAAACAGTTATTTACTAACTCCAGCTTTCATTTATTTTATATCCCAAATATTAATATTGCTTTCAGCTTCTTCATCCCTAACTCTAGCATAAACAAAACATCTTGATTTATTAGTTATTCACCTAGCACAGTTCCAGACACATATTAAGGTATCCATTAAATGTTACTGTTTTTATTCCCTGAGACACTTCCAACATTATTCAAATGCCTATTAAATTTGTCCATTCATTTATGCAACCATCGTTTATTGCCTGTTATATGCCAGGCATTCAGAATACAAAAATGAATAATTCAACAGTTTCCAGCCCTCAAAGAGTTCACAGTCTAGTTGGGGTAGTAGCTATGTACGCAGCTAATTTATAATTCAGAGTGGTGAGAATTTAGAGATGTCTTTGATGCAAACCTAAAATGTCTTACCAGATATTGCTGTTACATTGTGAGTTAAACAATCTTGTGTGGACTTTGCTGGAAAAACAACTGCAATTATTCATAGCAATGTTTCCAAGGAAAAATGCATTCTGCATTCCAAATAATTTAAAATTAAATTTTTGGAACACAGCCAATTTGTCCCCAGGGATTGTCTATTTTTCCATCACTTAAGATCCTTATTGGTCATTTTAAGATTGAATTTATCAGGGTGATGTTTGTTCCAGGTGTACAATTCTATAATATCTTCTGTATATTATATTATGTATTCAGCACCCCAAGTCAAGTCTTCCATCACCATTTATCCCCCCTTTACCCTTTTCTACCCCCACTCCCACTTTCTCTCTGGTAATCACCATACTGTTGTCTGTGTTTATGAGTTTCTTTTCTTTGCTTAATCCTTTCATCTTTTTCACCCAGCCCCCATACTCTCCTCTCTAATAGTTATAAGTCTGTTCTCTGTATCTATGAGTTTATTCTATTTTCTTTATTACTTTATTTTGCTCATAACATCCCATTTATAAGTGAATTCGTATTGTACTTGTCTTTCTGACTGGCTTATTTCACTTACCATAATACTCTTTAGTTCCATCCATGCTGTCACAAAAGATAAGATTCCCTTTTTATGGTTGAGTAGTATTCCATTGCGTAAATGTACTACAGTGTTTGTACCCACTCAGCTACTGCTGGGTAGTTGGGCTGCTTCCAAATATTGGCTATTGTAAATAATGCTGCAGCGAACATAGATGTGCATATATTCTTTTGAATCAGCGTTTCAGTGTTCTTCAGATATATCCTCAGAAATGGAATCACTTGAATATAAGGCAGTTCTATTTTTAATTTTTTGATGTAACTCCATACTGCTTTCCACAGTGGCTGCACCAATCTGTATTTCTACCTACACTGCATGAGGGTTCCCTTTTCTCCACATCATCACCAACACTTATTTGCTGATTTATTGATGATAACCATTCTGACACATATGAGGTGATTCCTGATTGTGGTTTTAATTTGCATTTCTTTGATGACTAGTGACCTTAAGCATATTTTCATATGTCTATTGGCCACCTGTATGCCCTCTTCAGAGAAGTGTCTATTCAGGTTCTTTGCCCATTTTTTAAATTGGGTTATTTCTTTATTTGGTGTTGAATTTAATAAGTTTTTAATATATTTTGAATATTAACCCCTTACCAGATGGATCATTAGTGAGAATGTTCTCCCATTCAGTGGGTTGTCTTTTCAACTTTTTGATGGTTTCCTTTGCTGTGCAAAAACTTTTTAGTTTGATATGGTCTCATTTGTTTCTTTTTCTTTTGTTCCCCTTGCCCAAGGAAACATATCAGAAAAAAATACTGCTACAAGAAATGTCAGCGTGGGCCTGCAAACCACACGATCGCGATTCGATTACCCAGTTAGGGCATATGCTTGGGTTGCAGGCCAGTTCCCAGCAGGGGACTCACAAGATGCAACCATACATTGATATTTCTCTCCTTTTCTCCTTCCCTTCCCCTCTAAAGATAAATAAATAAAATCTAAAAAAAAAGAAATGTCAGGTATTTTACTACCTATTTATGTTCTTCCAGGGTTTTTATGGTGGCGAGTCTAATATTTAACTCTTTAATCCATTTGAATTTATTTTGTGTATGGTGTAAGAAAATGCCTAGTTTCATTTTTTATACGTATCTATCCAATTTCCCCAATATCATTTATTGGACAGACTATCTTTACCCCACTGTATGTTATGCATCCTTTGTCAAACATATTTTTTAAAGATTTTTTTTCTAGAGAGAAAGGGGAAGGGAGGGAGAAAGTGAGGGCAAGAAGCATCAGTGTGAGAGAGAAACATGGATTTATTGCTTCTCATGCATGTCCCAACTGGGGACTGAATCCACAACCCAGACATGTGCCCTGAATGGGAAATGAACCAACTACCTTTTGCTTTGCAGGATGATGCCCAACCAACTGAGTCACACTGATCAGGGCCTTTGTCAAATATTAATCAACCATAAAGGTGTGGGTTTATTTCTGGGCCCTCTATTCTATTTCATTGATCTATGTGTCTGTTTTTATGCCAGTACCTTGATGTTTTAATTACTATGGGCTTGTAGTACAGTTTGATGCCAGGTAGGGTGATACCTCAAACTTTGTTATTCTTTCTCAAGATTTCTGTGGCTATTGTGTCTTTTGTGGTTCCATATAAATTTTTGGAATACTAGTTCTAGTTCTGTGAAATACACCATTGGTATCTTGATAGGAATTGTATTGAATCTACAGTTTACTTTGGGTAATATGGACATTTTAATTAATTATGTTAAGTCTTCCTATCCATGAACACAGCATATACTTCCACTTATTTGTTTTTTTTTTTCAGTGTTTTTCTTCAGTGTCTTATAATTTTCCAAGTTCAGGTCTTTTACATCCTTCATTAAATTTACTTCTAGGTATTTTTTATCCAATTGTAAATGGGATGGTTTTTCTTAGTTTCTTTTTTGGATAATTCACTATTAGTATATAAAAGTGCAACTAATTTCTGGATACTGATTTTTTACTTGCTACTTTACTGAATTCATTTCTGTTCTAGCAGTGTGTGTGTGTGTGTGTGTGTGTGTAATCTTTGGGGTTCTCTATATACAGTATCATGTAATCTGGAAATAATGACAGTTTTACTTCTTCCTTTCCAATTTAGATGCTTTTTATTTCTTCTTCTTGTCTGATTGATGTGGCGAGGACTTTCAGTACTATGTTGAATAGAGTGGTGAAATCGGACATCCTTGCCTTGTTTCCTATCTTTAAGGAAACGCTTGCAGTTTTTGCCCATTGAATATGATGTTGGCTGTGGATTTGTCACATATGGCCTTTATTACACTAAGTATGTTTGCTCTATTCCCACTTTGCTGAGAGATTTTTATCACAAGCGGGTAGTGGATTTTATCAAATGCTTTTTCTGCATGTATTAATATGATTGTGTAATTTTTATCCTTCATTTATTTATGTACTGTATCATGTTTATTGATTTGCAGATATTGTACCAACTGTGTATCCCTAGAATAAATTCCACTTGTTCATGGTGTATGATCTTTTTAATGTGTTACTGGATCTGGTTTGCTAATATTTCCTGAGGCCTTTAGCATAAGTTCAGCAGGGATATTGGTCTATAAACTATTTTTTGCTGTAGCATCTCTATCTGTCTTTAAAATTAAGACAATGCTGGCCTTGTAAAATGAGCTTGAGAGTTAGCCCTCCTCTTGAAATTTTTGTAACAGTTGAAGAAGGATTTTTGTTAGTTCTTCCTTGAATGTTTGGTGAAACTTAACCGTGAAGCCACCTGATCCAGGACTTCTATTTGTTGGAAGTTTTTGTATTATTGCTTCAATCTCATTAGTTGTAATCTTTATGTTTCTTTCTGGTTTCATTTTAGAAGATTATGTGTTTCTAGGAATTTATCCATTTCATCCAGATTGTCCAAATTTGGCATATAGTTATTCATAATATTTTCTTACAACCCTTTGTGGGTTTTGGTGTCAGTTGTTACTTCTCCTCTTTCATTTGTAATTTTGTCTATTTTGATTCTCTCTTCTTCTTTTTTTTTTAAAATATTTTATTTATTTATTTATTTTTAGAGGGGAAGGAGAGAGGGAGAGAAACATCAATGTATGGTTGTCTTTTGTGCATCCCCTGCTGGTAGTTGGCCTGCAAGGAACCGGTTTGCAACCCAGGCATGTGCCCTGACTGGGAATCGAACCGCGATCGTCTGGTTCGCAGGCCCGCGCTCAATCCACTGAGCTACGCCAGCCAGGGCCTGATTCTCTCTTTTTCTTGATGAGTCTGCTGAATAGTTTGTCAATCTTGTTTATCTTCTCAATGAACCAGCTCTTGGTTTTGTTTTGTATTGTTTCGTATTATTTTGCAGACTCTATTTTCTTTATTTCTCCTCCGAATTACTTCCTTTCTTCTACTCACTTTGGGTTTTGATCTTCTAGTTTCTTTAAGTGCAAACTTAGATTGTTTATTTGAGATTTTTCTTGTTTCCTGAGGTAGGCCTGTAATGCTCTGAATTTCCCTGTTAGGACTGCTTTTACCATGTCCAGCAGATTTTTGGTTGTTGCGCTCTCATTTTCATTTGTTTCAAGGTATCTTTTGATTTCTTCCTTGGTCTCATTGATAACCCATTCACTGTTTAGTAACGTGTTATTTAGTCTCCATGTCTTTGTGTGTTTTTCACCTTTTTTCTAATTATTCTAGTTTCATACTATTGTGGTCAGAGAAGATGCTTGATATGATTTTAATCTTCTTAAATTTATTGAGACTTCTTTTGTGCCCTAACATGTGGTCTATCCCCCCAAAAGATTTCATTTGCAATTGAGAAGAATGTATATTCTGCTACTTTGGGGTGAAATGCTCTGAAGATATCTCACTGAGTCACCAGATAGGAGCAAGTGGTGTTCATCAGATTGATACAGCTTCAAACTTGGTGTCAGGCCACTCAGCAAATGTCTCAGGGTATACCACATTTAGCTGCTGCCATAGGTGGGTGCTCACACACCTTTATGGTGGGATGGGGTGTCAGAGGGTCACCAGGTGAGACTAGTAGGGTTTATCAGGCCCAAACAGTCCAAGTTTTTGTCACATGAAGGGAGGGCTCTGTACTGATTGTGTGTGTGAGAGAGAAATGGCCCCCATCCTAAAGCCATACAACTCAGTCTATCCCAGATTCTGCCAGGAGCCTGATGGCAACAGGATGGGGCTGCCCTGGAGTTGGGAGGAGAGGGCTAATGTCTCTCTTATGAGAGTGAGGTGCTGGTCAGGCTTGAGAGAAGGTGGGTGGAGTGGCACCAGAACCACAGACAGTCTGCCCCAGACTCTGCCTAGACTTTGGCAGGGCTGAACCACCAGGAGTCTCATCTAAGAGTCAGGAGCCCAGGGAATGGGGCTAGTGGATCTCCCATGAGGGGAAGGCACAAGTCAAGTTCATGGGAAAGTGGTGGGTATAGCCCCTGCCCCAAAGCCACACAACTCAGTCATTGACACCCTATGAGTCTGCTCAGATCTCTACACCACAGCCTAGGTAGCTGACTCCTCAGCAGGTTTCAAGCTCTGCCAGGTGGGCTACAGGGAGTCCGGAGGGTAAAGTTTTCCTTCAGACTGATGCCATATGGAGGGGGTGTTTCACCCAAGAAAGATGGAGTAACTCAGCACTGGCTGTCCCTTCAGTTCTTTACCCAGAGCCACTAGTCCCAGTATCTCCTAATGAGACTCTAGTCCACTCTGCCATCCCTCCACTGGTGCTCAGGGTTAGTGGCTGCAAACAAGATTTTGTACATTTTACCTTTAAAAGGGCACCTGTGTCTCTAGGGAACTACCGTCTCTATCTGACAGACAGAATCCCTGCTGATTTCCTTAGCCAGATGTCATGTGGGTGCCTCTTCCTGATTCCGGTGCTCCAGGCTGGAGAGCCAGTTTCAGGGTTGAGACCCCACTCTTCTCAGGGGGAACATCTGCAGTTGAGATATCCCTTCAGGATCTCAGCTACTGCCCATGGGAGGGGGACCAGCACTTTTTGCATCTCTGCCCATCCTACCAATCTCAACATGGCTCCTTCTGTAAATCCCTGCTTATGAGACTTTTCAGCTAGTCTTCAATTGGTTATTCAGGTTGATTGCTCCATATTTTACTTTAATTCCAGTTTGGTCCCAGAAGAAGGCAAGTATAGCATTTAACTACTCTGCTGCCATCTTGCATCTCCTAGATTTTTATTGGTCTTAGGACAATTTAGGTCTCTTTACAATTCCCATGTATTTCATATGGCCTGTGATACTACCTGAGGGTTGTAACTAGTCTCAGGGTCAACCAACATATTCTCCAGAGCTCAGCACTATGTATCAGAGAGGTAGTCCTCTGGTCAAGCAGGTTAAGTTCAGCAGGAGCTTCATCAAAGGAACCTCATTCGTGCCCTGGCCAGTGTGGCTCCTTTGGTTGGAGCGTAGGTTCACAACTAGTAAGTTGCTGGTTTGATTCCTGGTCATGGCACGTGGTCAGGTTGCAGGCTCAGAGGCAGCCAATTAGTGTTTCTCTCTGGCATCAGTATTTCTCTCTCTCTCTCTCTCTCTCTCTCTCTGGAATGAGAATAAAATAAGCCTTTAAAAAATTTTAAAAAGGATCCTCACTCCTAAATGTAACTGTTCAACATTTTACTATTAGGAAAAGTCCATCAAGTGAATGTTGAAAGTTTGGAATTACTGCCATGTGAAATGAGAGAGGTAGCTGCTTAGGGACAGAAGAAGAGGTCGCTGGAGTAGTATCTAAAAGGGTACATTTCTTAAATAAAATAGGATCCCCAAAGATAGCAAAGTATCCCCTCCTGGACAATAAAGTTTTTTTTTAAATGATCTTTGAAAGTCTTAAGGGCTAAGAATGAAAATTTTTAACCTGAAGTTGAGCAAAGTCGACTCTGTGAGCCAAACTATTTTTGTTACTCCTGAGCTATGGGAGGTAACACGAGGTAGCAGAATGAGCATGAACTAATTTTTATTCAGATACTTTGTACATTTCAAAAAAAAATATTCAAGCTCTCTGAGCCCTGGTTTTCTCATCTGTAAAGTGGGGATAATAACACTTTCTGTGAAGGATTACCATGGGGTGTCATATCTTCACCAAACATGTTTTTGACACAGGCACTGTGGATACACAGGTGGAAAAGGCAGTCTCAAGGAGTTCCAGTCTGCCTTCTCCTTGAATAACTAATATATCAACACTTCTACTTTGAGATCTCTTCCTAGCTGCAGATTTGTATCTTTAGCTTGTTGTAGTCACACAAAAAGGTATATATCTAGAACCAAAATCATCATCACTTCCCCAGTATCCAGATCTCACATCAGTCTTCTCTGTTCTGTCACGCCATTGCTCTCTATTTCTCTAAAGCTGTTAACCTTGGAGTTACAACTTTGACTATATTCCCTAACAAGTCTAATTCTTTTAAAAAACCCAGCTCATTACAATTATCATGATTCCAATTATATGAGGTATTTAGAATAGTTAAACTCATAAAGACTGAAAGTTAATGGTGGTTGGGGGGGGGGGGGGCTGGTGGGAGAGGATAATGGCAAGCTGTTGTTTAATGGGTGTAGAGTTTCAGTTTTACAAGATGAAAAGAGTTCTGAGGATGGATGGTGGTGAGGGTGGCCCAGGAGGGTGAAAGCCACTGTTCTACAATATGACTTTTTAACAGTGATGATATCCCATTGGATAGTAATTCCACAATCTACTTAGGTATCCTGCAATTGTACCCTGAAGTCATTGATTTTTCAGCATTGAAATAGCACTTCTGTTGCCCGGACGGGTGGCTCAGTTGGCATCATCCAGCAAAGTGAGAAGTTGTTGGTTCCATTCCTGGTCAGGCCCATGACTGGGTGACAGGTGTGGGACATGTCTCCCAATGTCCCTACAGGGAGAGGCAATCAATTGATGTGTCTCTCTTACATTGATGTTTCTTACCCTGTCTTTCTCCCTCCTTTCCCCTCTCTCTAAAAATAAGTAAATAAAATATTTTAAAAAATAAACATTCCAGTGAATGTTGTTGCAGGTAAACTTTGAAGACATTTATGAGAAAGAAATAAACTTCTATTTTATTTAGGCCATTTATTTAGGGGTCCCTTTATAAAGATTTTATTTATTTATTTTTTAGAGAGAGGGCAAGGAAGAGAGAAATAGAAGGAGAGAAGCATTGATTGGTTGCCTCTCACACGCCTCCAACCAGACACCTGGCCTGCAACATAGGCATGAGCCCTGACTGGGAATCAAACCAGCAATCTTTTGGTTTGTGGGACAACAACCAACCCACTGAGCTACACTAGTCAGGGCATATGATCATTTTATACAGCAACTTAGCCTTATCCATAATGTACCTTCTTTATTCAAACACAATTGACTTCTAGTTGCACCCTCTAATGTAAGTGTCCCAGACCTGTAATCCACCTTACTCAGTACTGCCTAAAGCTAAGACTCTGTTTCACACAGACATCACCACTTCCCTCTGCTCAAGAACTAATAATATTCATTCATTCATGCATTTATTTGTTAAGGTACTATGCTAAGTATATGTCAGTCACTGTCCTAAGTGATATAAGAGAAATAAAAATATAGACACAGTCCTTGCCCTTTATAGCACAGTTGGAAAGATTGAGAAGACTAATATTAATCAAATATTCACATAAATATGAAATGATAACTTTGATAATTACAAATAAAAGGAATATGGTTCTAGGATACAGATAACAGAAGGATATAATTTAGTTGAAGAAGTCAAGGAAGGCTTCTTTAAGGAAGTGTCAGGCTGAAATATGAAAAGGGAAGAATTCTTTCTATCCAGTCAAGGTAAAGTCCCTACAAAAGGAGAAACATGGTGACTTTGAGGGGCTGACAGAAGACCAGTGGAGCTGAAGTAAAAATACCGGGGGGATGGTACTAGATGAGTCAGAGAGATTGATAGGGTCTAGGCCTTGCAGAGTCTTATATGCCATGATAAGGATGTTATATGCCATGATAAGAATGTTATATACCATGATAAGAATGTTATATAACATGATAAGAATGTTTATTATATGAACATTGAGAAGACATTAAAGAGTTTAGGTTTGAGAGTGGCATAACATGAACTATTTGCCCAGATGGGTTAATTAATTAACTAATTAATTAACTTTACTGGGAATGAGTGACCAGTGATACAGAAGGAATTCTATGAGTATGTTACCTCAAAGAAGCCAAGATAATTTTTCATGAAGGAGGAAGTGAAAAAGGAGAGTATGATCATTAGTATTCAATGCTACTTAGAGAGTAGGCAAAATGCAGGTTTAAAATGTCCATGGCTTGCCAATGCCTATAGGATAGAGTGTAAATTTCTTACCCTGGTACTTGAGGCCCGTGAAAATTCTATCTTTACCTACCTTTCCATCAGTTTGTCCCATGACACTACTAAACTTAATCTTTTAGATAAGGTGCCCTTCAGGTAAGGTGTCCTATTTATTTTACCCAACACAAATTGTATACTCTGCCTCCCTATCATCATTGGATATATCTTGTGCCCATCACCACTTATCTAAACCCAATATATTTTCTAGGCCCTGATCCTATTTCACTTCCTCCAGGAAGATTACTATGGTGGCCATGAGAATGTACCTCTGATAACTCTGATTGCAATGATCATGACTGACTGTGGGCCCCAGCTACTGCCTTCTGAACATTATTACTATGTTGTACTGAGGCTTTGCTTCTATTGGCTGCTTCCAGACAATGACTGAGTGTGGTAGAGAAACTAAAGCACATTCCTGAGAGATGCTAGACTCCTCTGACAGGTGACTTTGGAAATCCCAAACAACCTTGTCAAACTTTCCTCGGGGCTGCAATGGGGTATAAGATGCTTCCATCCAGTCTTCCTTCTTTCATTTCTTCACTTGGGGGCAGACCTGCATTATAGTCCAATGGCTCCCCCAGCCTCCCTATTTGCCTCCCCATTTTTCCTCATAGGCATTTCCTCTAATACATTTCTTGCATTGATAATCTTATGCATCTACTTCTCAGAGACCCAGATTAACACAAGTGGTACTGGGAGTGGTCCCAGAAAACACATAGTAAGACAGAAATTCAGACCGGCTCATCTACTACTATCAGGCAAAGAGGATGTCATCCTGGTAAGTAGGTGTCACTCAGGTAGTTCCTGACACAAGGTGGTAGCTCAACTGCTAAAGATTTCACCAGTGTTAACCTGAGGAAATGTCCCAGTAGAAGGAAATGCTGTGGCATTATCACAGATGTGATGATGCAAACATTTGAAAAACATGGAAGGAACAATGCCTACACAGATAGTAAAATCTGGTGGTTACTACTAAGTTGTATTGACTCTCTATAGAGGAATCATAAGAGACTGAAAGCCATGAACAACAAGCAGTTTTGGCTAAGAGAGAGAGCCATAAGGCCTTTGGGATACCTTACAGAGAGACCCTTTTCTCAGTCAGGGGAAAGGAATACACAGCTGAGTGGCAGGGTAGAGACCTGCTTGTTAGAGTAGCAGAGCTCCAGAGACATTAGAATGCTCGGCAAAGCAGGTCTGGAATGGTCCTTTAAAGGCACTGAAGTCCAGTACGGAAGGCGCAATCTGGATGGATGAGGTGCCCTCCTTCAGGACACAGTGTATGTATTAAATCAAAAAACTCTTTATGGTGCTGTGTCCTGAATAGGAAGAATTCAAGGATTTGGGAAACGAGATAGAAGCAGGGGTGACCCTACTCACTATCACACCCAGTGTCCCACTGAAGGATTTTGTGCTTTCTGTCCTCACAACTCTTGACACTGCAGCGTTAGAGATCCTGCTCCCCAAAAGACCACACTTTTGCCAAGAGATCTGGCAAAAAATTCCATTGAATTACAAGCTGCAGCTGCTGCCAGAGCACTTTGATGTCTCTGTCCAGGAACCAGCAGGTAAGAAGAATTAGCATCCAGCAAGGGCAATTGACCCTGATCAGCAGAAGGGCTGCTTTTGCCCAGTGGGACAAGGAGGAACACAAGTGGAAAGCTACGTGACCCACTTGGGTGTTCTAGGCACTCTCCTGCTCTGTGGTAACCATGAATAGACATAAGAAGAAACCCTGGACTGAAAAATATATTACCAATGGTTCAGACCCTTACAGAATAAAGGTTGGTTCACATCACCAGGTAAGTCACTAAGATCTGCCTAGTTGATCGCTGAGGGTGAGGGGATTTGAAAATGGAGAGCGAAGGAGGCAGAAAATATGTACTAGGTGTAGTGCTGAGATCAACCGCATCAACAGAGTTTGTTCCTCTTCTGAGTTTCCTCTCAGGAAGAAAGCTCACAGGGACGAGGGAGGAACTGCTTCCCAAACCTCTGCAGAAAGGTAGACCTGTGTGTGTCAAAAGATAGACTTTGGTGTCTATGAGAATGTATCTTTCAGATCTCCAACTGCACGAAGTACAATTGACCGACTGCAAGAAGTCTAAGTGCCCCAGCTGCTGCTCTCTGAAATCCATAGCTGTATTCACTCTGAGGCCATGCATTCTGCAGGCTGCCCCCAGCCAGTGACTGAGTGTTGCAGGGAAACTGAAGCAGGCACCTTCCTGAGAGAAGTAGGGGTCATCTGGTGGGTGACTTTGCTCAAAGATTCCCTGATGATCTTGCTTAATTTGCCTTAACCTGCTCTACAGTCTAAAATGCTTCTACTGGGCCTGCCTTCCATCCTTCCCTCTCTCCCTCACTTGGGCAGATTTACCTGCTAATCACAGTCTGAAGGCTCTCCCAGACTCCTCTGGTTCTCTGCCCATTTTCTCTCACAGGCATTTACCCTAATAAATTTCTTACCCATTTAATCCTATCTGGGTATCAGCTCCTTGGAGGACCTGGACTAAAGAGCTTCCCTTACCGCCCCCTCCCCGCCCCCCCCCCNCCCCCCCCCCCCCCCCCCCCCCCCCCCGCCGCTGTCAGTGATAACTTCTGACTTTGAACTCTTACAGCACTTCCCCCTACCACTCACTTGATACTTCACAAATTCTACCCAGAAAATAAAATCTATTTTTCTGTGTACACGCTTTCCCAATTAGTTTAGAAGTCTTCTGGAGATAGACACCATTGTATTATTCTCACAAACCTCTGTTCTTCACCAAGTGCCCTGCACAGAGAAGGAGCTTAATTCAACTATAATAGAAAAGAAGTTGTCAGGGGTACTGAGCTGTTCAAACAATCCTGCACCCCAGAATTCCTGTTCCCCACTTACTTCAACTTCCTAGTGTGTTATCTCTTTACCCACTCCTCAAACTCCCTATTCAAAATGGTTCCCCATCTTCTCGCGTCCTTTTAATCCTCGGTTTCCTGCCTTATTCCCAATACATTTTACCACATGGGCCCAGTAGAGAGTATGGTATAAGCAACTATCAAAAGTTTGTCACATCCCATTTTGTAGCATGGAGTTTTTGCTAGAAAGCAGTTGGCCAGCAGAGACTGCATTGCCGAGCTTGTCCCACTATTCAGGGTCAGTATTTCAGAAGCAGGACTCCTACTTGTCTCCTCCCCCCACCACCCCCACATTTGCCAGTCAAATCCCAGGGATTCTAGGGGTGGTGAGGTCACAAGATGAAAGAGGCCTGGGTCCCTGAACCACCAGATGGAGGGACACTTACACTGAAGTGCTATATAATTGAACACTGAGTTTCTATTATGTTAGGTCACTGGAATTTGAAGGTTTGTTAGTTATAGTTACTAGCACTATTTTAAATAATACAGAAATCATTTTTTTGCCTGTTCATCATATTAACTCCCTTCCATCTAGAAGGAGTCTCCCATTATAGGGCTCTTGGTATCAAGCAAGTTAGATACTTCTCATGCTAGGGTTCAGGCATGTTCCTTAGTCTCTGACAATCTGATGCTTTCCCACTTAAAATCTGAAATGTGGGAGATCCAAAGATACACGATAACCTAGAAACTATTCACCATGGTTACGTGACCTTGAGGACCCAGGGACGGGGCAGCAAGGCTCAGCCACAGTGGTGTTTATGTCAGTGCACTAACCAGGGTGCCCTTGTGCCATGTCCTTTGCTGTGTTTTTCTTCTTACAGATTAATGTGCTTTTTCACTCTGCTGTGGCCTTCTTGACAATTCCTTCCTTTGAATAATTAATTTTTTCCTTTATATGTCCAGAATCAGTTTCCATCTAATCTTTCCCATCTACCCTGAATTCGGCTCCCAAACTGGACTCAATGGGATCTCCATTTCTTAAGCACCTAGTCCACACCCAACTCTGGGGTAGGCACTTTTTATATGCCATCACACTTAATTTCATCATTCCAACTATTCTATGGGGTCAGTATTATGTAATATTGTCATTTACAAAAGGAAAAAACTGTAGGTCAAAGAGATTAACTAATTTGCCCAGTCACACAGCTTGTGAGTGTCACTTGGAATTCAGTTTTGATTGCATGAAAGCATGTTTTTCATTGCACCAGAAACCCTTCACCAAATTTTTTAAAAAAAAATTTATTCACCTCTAGAGGGGAAGGGAAGGAAGGAGGGAGATAAACATCAATGTTTGGTTGCCTCTCATGGGTCCCCTGCTGGGAACTGGCCTGCAACCCAGGCATGCGCCCTGACCGGGAATTGAACTGCAATCGTCTTGTTTGCAGGCTCGAGCTCAATCCACTGAGCCACACCAGCCAGGGCCCTTCACCAACTCTTAATTATAGCAGTGCTTTTTTCTAGGGCCTCCTCTATAACTGATTCTGGAAGTGAGGACTACACCTATATATACTTAATCCCTTCCTACATATAGAGAGTTATAAATAAAGTTGTTGTTATAGCTGCTTTCTTTGTTTTTAATTTTTTAAAAATTTATTTACTGATTTTAGAGAATGAGAGGAAGGGGGTGGGAGGGAAAGAGAGAGAGACAGAGAGAGAGAGAGAGAGAGAGAGAGAGAGATTTGTTGTTCCATCCATATATGCATTCACTGGTTGCTTTTTGTATGCACCCTGACCGGGGATCAAACCTGCAACCTTGAGGTATTGGGATGATGCTCTAACCAACTGAGCTACCTGGCTAGGGCTGTCGTAGCTGTTTTTGAAGACTTCAAACAGTATGTGTTTTTCTTGTCCTTTTCAGTCTTTTCCTTCTACTTCTTTCCCTTCTTTCTTGCTTTCTCTTTGTCTCTTATGCTCCCTTCTTTCTCCCTCCCCTCCTCCCTGACAAAATAACAGCAGAGAGTACATGGCAGCATCACCTCATCCATCTCTCTTGCTGAATTTCCTTGGACTGTACTGCAGTCTCAGATGCTTCTTCCCAACCTTTCTTCCTTCTTTCTCTCACTCGCTTGGAGTCACACTTGCATCAATCATAAAGGTTGAAATTTGGGGACAGTTGGATGGAGTGAACTGTTCCCTAATTAACTTTATTACTTTTGATGTTCCCAGTAAGTTCATCTCAAATGTTAGTGACACCCTCAGGAAACTACAAATTTCCTGTGCTCCAGGAGGAAGAAGCTGCCTCTAGTGATGGAGCTGAGGGTCAGATAATTCCATTTTTCCACAGAAACTGGGGTAGGGAGAAACAGAGTTCCTTTAGCGATTGAATGAGCACTTTCCATGTATTAGGAACATAGAAATAAAAATTATAGGATCCTTACCCTAAACAAGTTTATAATCCAGGGAAGAGTCCTATATGAATAATTTTTCAGTTTCTAGATGTTAACCTGAATTGCTTTAGAACAGCATACCAAATACTTAAAATCATCCATTATAATAGAAATAATTGTGAAATTAGCATAATTCATATAGCCTGTTGGACTTACAGCAGAAATTGTTTTCTAAAAAAGTTGTTTCAATGCAAACCAGATGATCACGGTTCATTTCCCAGTCAGGGCACATGCCTGGGCGCAGGCCAGTTCCCAGCAGGGGATGCATGAGAGGCAACCATACATTGATATTTCTCTCCCTCTCTTCTTCCCTTCCCCTCTAAAGATAAATAAATAAAATCTTTTTAAAAAGCTGTTACAAGGAGAAGCTGCTAATTTAAAAAGAAATATTTCTTAACCTGGTACCGTGATGCTTATCAGAATTTTCTAAGTAGTTGGAACAGGACTACAAAGGAGGAGTATGAGGGGAAAAAGCAAGAATATTTCTTGTGTCTTGGCTGCATTTTAGCTTAAATTCAACTCAATATCCAGAAATGGAAAGAACTGCTAGACTCTTTTGGTTAAAATGGGAAAGAGCATTCTCAAGGGTGGTAGAGTCAGTGTGTTCAGAAGGCAATACTAAAAGTGTTCTTGTGAGCTCAAAAGCTCTTTAAATTCACATCCTTTTTCATACCTTCTACCAATCCAGTTAGGCATACCCAGTATATCACAGTTCTGAACACATATATTCCAAAGCTATTAGGTGTGAGTAAAAGCAGGGTTGGAGTGTAATGTGGCGGGAAAGGTGAAGACAAATAAACCTGAACAAGTAATTTTTATCCAACATATCAAGCAGATACTCACAGAAGTAGGGGGATGGAAAAGAAGAATGCAGTGATTTTGTGAGTTAGAGTGAGTATTGGAGTGGCCGAGAAGGTGGCACAGCAGACTGTGACCCCGGGGTAGTGCCCGTGTTGCGGCCTGTGTGACCACACTGCTACCACTCGGCCAGCCCCAAAGAGCTCCTGCTGCTGCCACCACGTAGATCAAGGTTATGAAGGTGATTTCTGGTGAAATTGGATTGGAAAAAATGTATGATCTTTATATGGATATTTGTACATATATGTATTTTAAAATTTTGCATTTGACTTAAAGTGCCATAAGAAAATTTGCATATTGCAAGGTGGTCCTAGCCACCTCCTTGATTTGGGTGCTATTGGATATGTTCCTGATGCTTTACTTCAGTGAATGCAACAAATGTGATGAAGCAAAAGAGAGAGGACTTCCTGCTGGGGATGTTCCAGAGCCAGCACAGAAGCCTCATGAAGATCTTGGAGAAGTGGGGAAACCACTCCTTATTACTAAAAGGGTCAAGATGAAAGAGATGTTTAAAATCAATCAGTTCAATTTAATGGCAAGTAAGAGGATCTTTGGGCTGGATGGGTGTAAAACAAAGGTGTATCCAGATAATCTTTCTCCAAGTGCGGTGGTTATTTCCCACAATGAGGCCGGGAGCACACTTCTGTGAACTATCCATACTGTCATTCGTTGCTCATCAAGACACATGCTAGAGGAACTTGTCCTCGTAGATGAAGCCAGTGAAAGAGACTTTTTGAGAACACCTCTGGAGATTTATGTGAAAAAATTAAAAGTACCAGTTCATGTAATTTTCATTTTTTAAATATTTTCTTTATTTATTTTAGAGAAAGAGGAAGAGAGGGAGAGAAACATCAATGTGTGGTTGGTGTGGGTTGCCCACAAGCCAGGCATGTGCCCTGACTGGGAATTGAACCAGCAACACTTTGGTTTGCAGGCGTTTGTTCATTGTGAAATGAAACCACATTCTGGATTGATCAGAGCTAGAATAAAAGGAGCTGCTGTGTCTAAAAGCCAAGTGATCACTTTCGTAGAGGCCCACTGTGAGTGCACAGTGGGATGGCCAGAACCTTTCTTAGTCAGGATCAATCAAAACAGGAAAATGGTGGTATGTCCTATCATTGATGTGATCAATAATGGTACTTTTGAGTACATGGCAGATTCTGATATGATTTATGGTGGATTCAACTAGAAGCTCGGTTTTCACTGGTAACCTATTCCCCAAAGAGAAACAGATAGAAGGAAAACTAATCAGACTTTCCTTGTCAGAACACCTAAAATGGGCAGGAGGCCTTTTTTCACCAGAAAGAGATTACTGTCAGGAAATTGGAACATATGATGATGGAATGGATGTTTGGAGAGGAGAAAACCTATAAGTTTCTGTTCGGATTTGGTGGCGTGGAGAAACTTTGGAGATTGTTACTTGCTCACATGTTAGACATGTGTTTTGGAAAGCAACACCTTATACATTTCCAGGAGGCACAGGACAGATTATTAATAGAAATAATAGATGACTTGCAGAAGTGTGGATGGATGAATTCAAGAATGTCTTCAATATAATTTGTCCAGGTGTTATGAAGATAGATTATGGAGATATAGCTAGGATCAAGAATTGGTCTAAGACACAAACTCTAATGGAAGCCTTTCTCTTGGTACCTAGACAATATTTATCCAGATTCTCAAATTCCACATCACTATTTCTCTTTAGGAGAGGTAAAAAACATGTATTCTATGTGGTTACTACATTCTCACTTATATACCAAAATCAGTAGAGGTTAAACTTCCAACAGAGGAGTCCTTTCATATTAAGATTACATAACCAGCCCTGGTTGGTGTGGCTCAGTGGATTGAGTGCTGGCCTGCAAACCAAAGCGTTGCTGGTTCAATTCCCAGGCACATGCCTGACTTGTGGGCAACCCACACCGTGAAACACATTGATGTTTCTCTCCCTCTCTTCCTCTTTCTCTAAAATGAATGAAAAATATTTAAAAAATAAAATTACATAGCCACAAATTGGGGGAAATTCTTGTTAGTTGATAGTCTACCTTATAACTTGAAACTTTGTTAACTTTTTTATCATGTTATATTTTTCTTAAAATAAGAATGCTCTAACCGACTGAAAAGAAAAGAAAATGTGTTGGGTACTAGAAGGAAGGGAATTAATGCCATCAGGAAAAGCAAGAAGTGAAGGGAGTGTTCTTGGAGAAAGTTAAGGATATCTAGTGGGCCAGAGGGGAGGTTAGGAAAAAGCCTCAAATAAAGGACTAAACTGGTAGAAGAGAGAATAGAAAGCAATTGGTGGTCTGAGAAGCAGAACTGGGCTTCATGGGGCCGAATAAGGCGGGAGACTGGGAGGTGGAAGTAAAGAAGGAGCAGGTTGCTGAGCAGATGACTGAGGAAAAGAAGAATCTAAGAGGAAGAAAGACAGGGAACTGGTTAGGGAAGGCTTGTTTTTGGCTAAAAAAGACAAAAAGATCCTTAGGGTGGAGGGTCAGAGTAGCCTGTTCAGCAGTAGCAGGAGCAACATAAATGATTCTAGTGAGACCAACAAGTCAAAAGTGGTCTCCTGATGAGACATTTGGGTGGAACTTTCTGCAACTCAGGTAACCAGAGAAAATGTAATGCTTGCATACATAGATCGATAGCCCCAATAAAAGGCAGACATTGACAAAAGCTATAAATGAGGAACAAAAAGCAGATGGGAATTTAGAGAAAGAAGAGGCTGCTTATAATGGGAAACTGTGGAAATGCTGTGTGGAAGAAATGGTGTGTGGAATTAGATGCAGGAGGTTTGGACATGCAGAGATTGGAATATCGAGGAACAGCAAGACTATGCAGTGATCTAGTATAATGTATCACATTGTATCCCCAAATAAGAATGTTCAAGCCCTAATCCCTTGTATCTGTGAATGTGACCTTATTTGGAGAGTCTTACATGTGTAATTACATTAATGATCTCCTGGTGAGGTCATCCTGTACTTAGGGTGGGCTCTAAATCCAAAGACTGGTATCTTAATAAGAAAAGGAGAGGCAGAACACAGACATGGAGACACTGGGAAGAGGCCATGTGAAGACTGAGGCATAGGTTGAAGTTATACTGCCACATGCAACACTAGGAAGCACCAGCAGCTGGGAGAGGCAAGAAAAAACTCTCCCCTAGAGCCTTTGAAAGGAGAATGGCTCTGCCAACACTTGATTTGGGACTCAAGGCCTCCAGAACTGAGAGAATAAATTATTGTCGTTTTAGGGAATAATTTTGTGGTAATATGGTATAGTAGGTCTAGGAGATCAATACTCCTGGTATGATTTGTGTGACTCCTGCCAGCAACTGTAGGTAGTTTGTGAACAGAATTGGAGTGATCCAAAAGAAGGGGTGACCCAGGACAGGGCCTTAGCATGGAGATATTGATGGAAATATAGGGGTCTAGAGAGGCCAGAATGCTAGAATAGGGAGAAATGAAATATTTACACTGAAGGAATTGAAAATTTACATTGAGGGCATGGACGAGATGCTGTATAAGTAAGAGTGTGGGAAGGGAAGTGGTACAGAGAACAGCCTCTGTACCATTTTCAGGTTTCAGCTCCTGGAAATGGAGCAATTCTTAGTGATTATAAGGCCCAGTATGTGGATGGGTGAAGTGGAACAGAGTTCAAAGCCCTTCACATTGAGGAAGCTGAGGCATTCTGAGGCCAGGAAGTCGGAATATCAGCATGAAGGCTGATGGTTTCTCTGCGAATGGTGGTAGAAGGCAGATGTGATGGCTAATTTTGAGCCAATGTGGTTGGGCTAACAGATGCCCAGATAGCTGCTGAAACATTTTGGGGTATATCTGTCAGAGTTTCTCTGGAAGAGATTAGTATTTGACTTAGTAGACAGGGTAAAAAGGCTCACCCTTGCCAATGCAGGTGTACATTACATTAACAATCCATCGAGGGCTTGAACAGAACAAAAAGGCAGAGGAAGGCCAAATTCCCACTCTCTACTTGAGCTGAGACATCCATCTTATCCTGGCCTTGGACATATATGCTTCTAGTTCTAGGGCTTTAGGACACAGATCCAAACTTACATGATTAACCCTTCAGCCCTCCTTTCTTAGACCTTTGGACTTGGACTGAATCACACCATAGGCTTTCATAATTCTCCAGCTTGCAGACAGTGGGTCATGGGACTTCTCAGTCTCCATTACCATGTGAGCCAATTGCTATAATAAATCTCTCTATATATACTAATGGTCTGTTTCTCTAGAGAACCCTGAATAATACAACAGGGAAAAGGGGGGAAGCAAGCCTAATGTGAACATCTCAGAAGTGAGAGGAAGGTGGATTGTAAAGGTCAGGGAATGCTGAAAGGGTGGTAACAAAAGATGACAAAAAACCTCAAAGGAAGAGCAGCCTGGCAATGTGGAAGAATGGTCTGGAAGTGCCTGCGGAAAAAAGGGGCAGGTCAGCCCTGCTCATTTCCCACAGAACCTAAGGAGTCAGAAAAGATGAGGATTTTCCTAGATGGCCTGGAAAATGTGGATGGTCTAGGGAATACAGGGTTCCAGTTTTTAATAACAATTTTAACTGGAATTTAAGGCAGGGTTTTTGTAACTCAATTACACAGTCAGAGAAACACAGTCCAGCACACACACATAAAGTGAATTTACAGTATTTCATTTTTTTCCTTCAGTGTTTACAATAAAACACTAAGGGGAGATGTACATTCAGAATGCATGAGAAAATCTTAAAAATCTTTTCTCCTCACATGGATGACAATCACTTTCCAAAATTTCCTGTTTCACACCCTTTACTCCTAACCACCCAACACTCTCTGAAAGAAGACACCTGAATTGCACTAAGTGTAATTGCCTCAGAGTCCCATCTGTTGGCTCTGAAATTCATTGTCAAATTTGCCCGGAGGTCACACCACTCAAGGGCTGCTCTCAGATGAGCTGCAGCAGGTGCACTGTGGGTCCAGGACTCCTTGACAACCCTGCCGAACTTTCCTTCAGCCAGCACAGTAGTCTATGAGGCTGCCACACTTTACTTTCTTCCAAGTCTCCTTGACTGGGGGTCAGACTTGTATTGTAATCTAAGTGTTCCCAGACTTTCTCAGGTGGTTCCCTCTAATTGATTTCTTTCTTCTGTAATTCCCCTCTTGGTAGCTTCTCAGAAGATCCTGACCAACATACTCTCCCAAATTTACTTCTTCCTTCCATTGCACCCCTTCTTTCTGACAGTGGTCACTGACTAGGATAGAATTGCCAGATCAGAGTGACTCCTGTCTCAAAATGGAGAAAAGCTCAAACATAGCAACCCAGGAAGAGGTCTTATGAATGGCAAAACATCCCAGGGCATGGGATTCTAGAAGGCCATTACTGGATAATTCAACCCTCCTCCAACTCCCACCCACTCCAGGCCGGGACTTGCACCTGAGGTGAGAGGAATAATATTGTAGATCTATAGAACTATGTATGGATACACACAGGCAGGGCATTAGGACAGTGAGGAGGAAAAATGGCAGGAGCGGGGAGAAGGGCAGGCAGCGTGAACTAGATAGGAGGGTCACTAAGTTCCGCTGACTAGTCATTTATGGATCTCTCTTGTGTCGGGCTTTCAAAGTTAAGAAAAAAATCCTTGTTTCCCTGAGGAACCAATACTTATCATTGTCTAAGCAGAGAGGAGATCAGGGTAGACTGCTTTGAGGAGATGATACCTGAATCAGGTATCATAGGTATAGAAGATGCATATTTGTAGAAAACCTCCAGAACCACATGCAATTGCCTATTTGCTAATTCAATTCCATAAGTACATTCTGAAGGCCTCCTATGTGTTGGGACTTGTTCCAAGTGCAGGGGCCACAATGGTGAGTGAGCCAGCCATGGTCCTGTCCTCTGGCTTAGAAACCTACTTGAGGAGAGAGTTAAACAATCTTAATATCCTGTAAGATGTGCCATTGGAGAGGATCTACACAGCACTTTAGGACAAAAGAGTCCCACTGTGCCCAGCCCCAGACAAGTCCCGATTTCTAAACATGGTAAAATTCTTCACAATCTTAACTCCATTATTGCTTTCCAGTCTCATTTACCACTGTTCCTCCAGAAGCTGGAGGTACAACTGTGTCTGTATGAATCTGAATGTGCCAGGCCTTTGCTAACACTGCTCATGTTCCCTGGCATGTAGTTACCTCCTCAGAGATACTCTCCTTGACACACCCAGCCTTGCTCAAATTCCACCCATTGCTACCAGGCCAGTCCCTTGTCCTTATGCAGGGACTGAAATGCAGAGCCAACAGTTCCCACTATGCAGTCAGTCAGGCAGATGCAGATGGGCTTTGTCCAATTACATGACTCCAGGCTTTGGACCCTTGGCGTCCCTAAATTAGCTACATGAACCATTCCTAGAAGCATAGTAAGTACTGGTAGATAGTTCTTAGCACATAGTAGGTCCTCAAAAATGTTTGCTGAATTGAGCTGCGTTGATATTGAAGTCCCAGGTCAAAGTTTAGACTTTATAAAGGCCCTGGTTATGAGCTGGAGTTCAGAGGGGATAATGATCACCTTTAGCAATTTTCTGTGTCTAAAAATGTGAAATACACATTTTGTTTTTTGCTTTGAAGACCTGCCTTTTTGTTGGGGAAATATATGGACAAGCTCCCAACAGTTCGGCTCTAAATTTCCTGAGAAATGATTGTCAAACTCAGAAAGCATCAGAATCATCTAGAGGTCATCTGCTGAAATAAATTCCTGGCTGCACCCCTAGAATTTCCGATTCAGTAGGTCTGGTGCAGACTCTGGGAATTTGCAAGACTGCATTTCCAACTCCCTCCTGGGTTATGCTGAAACTGCTGGGCCCACACTTTGAGAACCAGTCACCAGCGGTTAAAAGCCCTGTACTCAGTGACACATACATGTGTGTTTGAATTCTGGCTCCACCGCATCTTTAGTCCTGATCAAATCACTCTACTTCTCTGTATTTCATTTACTTTATCTGTGAAATCAGGACAATAAGCTAATTCAAGTGCTTAAAGCCACACACTGGGTCCAGCGTTCAATAAATGTTGGTTAATTCATTATTTACTTATTTTCTGGAGCAAGGTGGGGCGGTGAGAAAACCAAAGGTCTAGGACCAGAGAATAGCAAAGGCAATAGTTATCGTCTAAGTGTAGCAAGGAGGGTACGAGATCGGGGGACGACTCCCCATTCTCTGGATGACGCTGCAGAGCAGCCTGGCATCTAGGACTCGAGGCGTTCCTCCCAAGCACACTCGGTATTCCAGCCCACAAACTCCCCACGTCCCGCCGACGTTGCGCAGGCGCGGACCTCGTTGTGCTCAGCTAGACGCACTCGCGTACTTAGGTGGTCAGGTCGGGACCGCGCCGGCAGAGCAAATATGGCGGCGGCAGTGCGCGTGCTGGCGGCTGGAGCTACGCTCAGCAATGTGGTGAGTGGTCTCCGCGTCGCTGCTCGCAGCCTGTGCAGCCAGCCAGTGTCCATTAACCAGCGCTTAGAAGAAAAGCGCCGTGCCGCGCTGATGGGAGGGGGCCAGCGCCGCATTGACGCCCAGCACAAACGAGTAAGTCTGGGGGGCGCCGAACCTTTCCCGCCCCGCCCCAGCGTTCGCGACCTATCAAAACGTGTTGGGCTCGCGCCGCCCGAGACCTCCCGACCAATCCGCACAAAGCTGGGGGGGGGGGGCGAGATTGTTCACCTGGAAAACTTGTTGCTTACCCCCAAGAGGCCAGTAATAGGAAGAAAGCACTTCTGTGCTTTATCACTTTCTGCTTTACCTTGGGAATTTTAGGCGGACCTGGCTGGGCTCCAGCTGGCTTAGCATTTAACAACTATAAACTTTTGGACAAGTTACTAATCTTTAGGAGTCAATTTATTCTAAACAGAAGATGGTAATAATACTCCCTTTACAACCTCGTTGTTAGAATAGAGATAGTGAAGCAATGATAGGCACTTAATTTAAAAAAAATCTTCCTATTCTTCTCATGCCCCATGAAAGAATGGTTCTTGCTCCATTATGGAAGCAGTAAAATCAAGGCATATGACTGGTAAAGTAGCACAGGCAAACTCTCACGTTAATCGGGGGTGGGGTAGGGTACTTGGGGAACTCGGCCCCCAGAACACCAGCTAAAACCCCTTTAGGGTCTCAGGTTGTCAGCGTGCATCGACCTGCTGGTTAAGGAAAGGCTTGCATCCAAAGCAGGTTGTTTTTGTGGTAGTATTTATGTTAGTTTATATGTTTGGAGGGAGTGAGCATCTGAAGCACTGCTACGCATCGCCCAGGTGGTGACGGAGGTATGTTCGGTGAGCCACTTAGTAGCAGAGGAAACAGAGGCCCAAATGGCTTGGCTACTTGGGACTTGCGTCCCTGACACCTGTGAGTCTGGACCAATTTGCTGGATGCAGTGCAGAAGGGAAATTCTTAGAGGTGAAGGGCACTGAGGCGCAGCTCTCAAGTGTACCGGAGGTGACTTAGGGTGAAACTCTGGGATCATCAGTGAGGAGATTTGAACCACCCCTTTAAGTCTAAATTGAATGTTGATTTAGGTGTTGTAAAATTCCCATCTGACAAAGGTCTACAGGTGACAGTTCCTTTTTGACTTTGGGGAATGAGATGCAAATTAGGTTGTTAGTGTGTGGTGCCAGGAGTGCGTGGCTGTGTCTGGGGTGAAGAAATTTTAGATCATCCTCTGGAAAGGCCCAGGCTCCTCGGGACTCTTTTTGTTGGTGCTCCTGCTCAGTTTCTCCCTGGAACATCACCTGTCCTTTCCAGTAGGCAGGTCCTACTGGGTTTAGATACAGTTTCCAGACTTAGTCAGGAGGCCAACTCGATTTAAATCCTCACTTCACTTTCTTTTAAAATATTTTTGGACTACTTCCCTAGGATAGATTCCCAGTAATGGAATTACTGGGTCAAAAGTGAATATTTTAACACTCATCTATGTATTGCCAAGTTGCTTTCCCAAAAACTTCTACTTTACACAGCAGTGTGTAGGATTGCCTGTTTTAACATTACCTCACTGGCTTTGGCTACTTTCTTAAGGGAAGAAAATACAGCCAATCTGAGGTGTTTTTGGAGGAGAGGGGGATGGTGGACCTGAATATTGGGTGTGATCTAAAGGCTTGGGAGCCTTGGCAATAGAGGCTTTTGATAGGTTGAGAGCTCCAAACTCACCCTGTCTGAGAAACATTTTTTTTATTTCTCTTAAGTGAGTTCTTTTTAAAAAAAAATCCTTACCCAAAGATATGCTTATTGATTTTAGAGAGAGGGAGGGAGGGAGGAGGAGAGAAAGAGAGGGAGGGAGGGAGAAAAACATCAATCAGTTGCCTCCCATATGCCCCCCTACTGGGAATCAAACCTGTAACCTAGGTATGTACCCTGACTAGGAATTGAACCTGCAGCCTTTTGGTGTATGGGATGACACTCCAACCAAATGAGCCACTTGGTCAGGGCCCAAGTGAGTTTTTTAGCACTCTGTCCCACTCCTTTTCTCAGGCACTCTCTGCTGTGGAGTTGTCTGCGTATCATAGCATCATTGTCAAGAGTAGAGTCCCTAAATAGGGCCCTTAAAGTAGGTTAGTAGGGAGAAGCCTATAATGGTGGCAGGAGAAGAACCAGAAAGTAGTCCTCCTGGAAGGGTTCTTGGGACTGGGCTGTAGTGATGTGAGTTTCTGTAGAGTTCCCAGGAAGAAGCCCGTGAATGTAGAGGTATAGCCTCAGACTCTTCACTAAGCCCACTTTAGTTTTTTGCCTCCTGTTTCTCCATTCTTTTTATTAATGCTCTTTAGGTCTACAGTAAATGTTTGTGGAACTAGTTATCTTGTTCCAGGGTCAGGCTCTACTTAGCCCCCACTTCTCCTTGCCACCCTTTCCACCTTCTACATACTTATTTGCCTTCCACAGTTGGTGGCTCCTGAAGTACCCTGTCTACCCTGATTTCCTAACTAGGCGAAGTCTACTGATAACACCTGTCTCTTGGGCAGGTTGGTGGACTAGAAGCTTTCACATGGGGTGAAGGGGCAAAACCAGTTCTTCTGGCCCTCCTATGAGCCCTCCTTGCTTACTGACTTGGTCTGTGATGACATCACTGAATGATTTTTGTTGCACTTTAGGGAAAGCTAACAGCCAGAGAGCGGATCAGTCTCTTGCTGGACCCTGACAGTTTTGTTGAGAGCGACATGTTTGTGGAACACAGATGTGCAGATTTTGGAATGGCTGCTGATAAGAATAAGGTATCTGTTCCCAATGGTGTTGTGAGCCTCTAAGTGGTACTTTTCCTGCTGTGGCCCTGCTGGCCTACCCACTAGACCACAGGTGACAAACAAGGCCCACGGGCCAAATTCAGCCCTCCACCTTGTTATATCTGGCCCAGCACCTTGTTTCTACCTGGAGGTGGTGCTGAGCTCTCGCTTAACTGTTAAGGAGTAACTAAAATTACATTCAGCCCTTTGAAGGCAACCGTGAAGCTGATGTGGCCCCTGGTGAAAATGAGTTTGACACCCTTGCACTGGACTAATGCAATCCTTCTGAGACTCGGGGTACATTGGAAAGTTTTCATGTTTGGGGCCCTGGAATACAAGAGTGCCTCTGGAGCGGCACTACTGTAGCCTCCACTTACCTTTGTCTGCAGATGAAGGAATGTGAGTGGACTGCTTATACCTTGTGCTGTGTGTGACTCTGGCTCTGTCCCCAGGGCTCTGGATGTGGGTTCAGAGTTCTCGCAGGTATAAAATGACAAATTTGGAAAAAAAGGCTGAGAAAGTCTTTTAGTCGAGTTCTGGCTGTCTGGTCACCAGAGACTAAAGCCTAAAGGCTCACCACTTGTGCCTCTTTGATACACTTAAGTTTATGCCTTGGATTTTTTTAGGTCAGAGGCACTGATACTTCTTCCTTTGATTGGGTGTTCTCCGTGAGTGTGCAGAGTTCTTTGGACTCACTTTGATTGATTTTTTTTCAGTTCTGCATATACACTGTAACCAAAGATTTGTAAACTTGGCACCAAACCAGCTGGCTCCATTTGGGCTGTTACGGGCCACACTGTGATTGCCAAGATTCCAAGCAAAGTGATGGGTTTGCCTTTTTACGGTTTGTGGGTGGGGTGTGGGGCTTTGTAGAAGTTGCCATGTTTTTTAATATGTCCTTTTAGTGCCTGTGAGCATCTGGTAGTAACAACCCTAGAAGGTCTTTTAATTATCCTGCTTTTGGGAAGGAGAATGAGGCCTACGACTACAGCAACCTTCATTTCTGTTAAAGCAGTGTCCCCATGCTTGCTGTTGCAGACCTGAGCAGGGGAAAGGAAATTTCTTTGTGCTCCTAATTAATAATTGAATTTTAAAGAATTTGGGGTGGTTTTGGGGGGGGAATCTTTCATTGGGGCACAATTGCTAAGTTTATTAAAAGAAACACGTATGTATTTTAACCTTTATTTATCTATATCTTATTATTTTATTTTTCTGGTAGTTTCCCGGAGACAGTGTGGTCACTGGACGGGGCCGAATCAATGGAAGATTGGTTTATGTCTTCAGCCAGGTATTTCATAACTCCAGGAGGTGTGCCTTCCTTGAGGGCAGAACCAGGAGCCAAATATGTGAGAAGAAAATAGTCTGGGGGTGTGACAACTTGCATATAGTTTGGGGCAAGAAAAGGCAAGAAAACAGATGAGGGGTTTACTTTCTCTTTTTCAGTGCATATGTCCACAGTATCATACTGTGTGTTTTTTCTGAGGGAGACAGAATCTAAGCAGGTAAGTCTTGGCAGGTTGGTTGTATGTTTGGAGGGCAGCTGTGTCCTAGGCAGGGTGTGTGGACCTGAGAGACCTTGATGTAGCCTGGGCAGAGGGTACTTGACTCTCAGAAACACGGGCCCTGATTTTGAGCTTTCACGAAAGTGTTCAAGCATGTTTTATCAGGCTGACTCAAAACAGGTACAGTTTCTTCACACTAAGATTATAGTAGAATGTAGTTGGCAGAATAATGTCCCCCAAAGGTGTCCAAGTCTTAATCCCTGAAACCTGTGAGTATGTTACCTTACATGGCAAAGGGGAATTAAGCTTGCCCTTGGAATTCATGTTGCTCGTCAGCTGACCTTAAAATAGAGTAGCATGGCTCTGACCAGGTGGCTCAGTTGGTTGGAACATTGTCCCTTGCATTAAAAAGTTCAATTCCTGGTCAGGGCACATACCTAGGTTTTAGGTTTCCCTGGGGGGGTCAGGGGTGGGGCATGTACTGGGGGCAGCTGATAGATGTTTCTCTTTCTCCTTCCTGCTTGCTCTCTCTCTAAAATCAATAAAAAAGGACAACATATCCTTGGTGAGGATTAAAGTTAATAAAATAGGGTAGCCTGGGTCACCCAGGTGTGCCCAGTGTGATCACAAGGATCCCTAAAAGTGGCAGAGAGAGGCAGAGGAGATGTGAGAATGACTTGACCTGCTGTCACTGGCGTAGAAGGCGGAGGAAGTGGGGGTGGGTCATGAGTGAAGGAATGCAGGTGTCTAAAAGCTGGAAAAGGCAAGAAAACAGATTGTTCCCTGGAGCCTCCAGAAAGGAGTGCAGCCCTCCCTGCTAGCCTTGATATTAACCCAGTGACACCCATGTAATACTTTTAAATTACAGAACTATAGGGTAATCAATTTATGTTGTCTCAAGCCACTGAATTTATGGTAATTTGTTACAGCAGCAACAGAAAACGAACACAAACCCATATAGTTGCTATTTTGTGTTTGATTTTTTTCCTCTCCTTCTGAGAGGTAAGAAGTATATGTATAATTATAAGTATTAGACCTAAAGTTACAGAACTTATTTGGGAAACTAAAACGTTTTCTAGATTTGATAGTAAAATAATTATACCTGGCTAATTTTAAATGTATTGTATTAAGACAATACTCATTTGTTAATTGAGTTACACTTGAAATGTTTTAAAACTGTTTTAAATGGCTCTACCAAATGCTTAACTAGAAGGAATCATGTCTTTGTGTGTATGTATAATTAATGAGAACCAGGCAAAAGCTTGTATAGAAGGAACTATTTAAAAAATGTTTATTGATTTTTAGAGAGAGAGAGAGAGAGGGAAACATTGACTGGCTGCCTCCCATATGTGCCCCAACTGGGAATAGAACCCGCAGTGCAGGCATGTGCCCTGACAGGGGACCAATCAACGGAGCCACACCAGCCAGTGCCAGAAGGAACTATTAATGATAGTTAGAATAAAGAAAGTTGTGCATTGTGGATGCAGTGTTCTCCTAACTATTAAGTAGATACAAAAATGTATCAAATTATTACTTTTGAGCCCCGCTCCTGTGCATGAAGTAAGGACGGGTGGGGGAGCGGGTGGTGATGACTGAGATAGAGTTGCTGCCCTGAGCAAGCCAATCATTTTGTAGAGAGAGTGGGCGAGAACAGAAGTGATTACAGATAGAGTGAGAGAGGGTCTGGGCAGGTGTTGCGGGCTCAGGACAAGGGAAGCTCACATCTAGGCCTGAGAAAAGTTTTAGGGAAAATGAGGCATTTGAAATAGGCCCTGAAGGATAATGAGGGTGGAGAGTGATGAGCCAGCTTTTTAGTAGTGATCCCCAAAATGTTAATATTGATTGGCCTGTTTCCTGGGGAGCTTCTGTTTTTCCAGAAGAACAGCCTCAGTCTTTTGCCTGATAATTGGCTGTGGGTGTGTTTTGTAGGGAGAGGAGTAAGGGGAAAGAGGGGCCATTGTGGGTTCATCATTTAGTGTACAGGCTCCTAATTTCACTTGTCTTCAGCTTCATTTTTGCCTTTGTTTGCTGCTGTTGATTGTGAGTCCAGGGCCCCTGGTTAAGTTTCTTTAGAGAATAAACCTTTCTTCTCTCAAAGTGAAGGAGAGGCCAGTGGGATCTAACTGCTCCTAACACAGACTTTCTATTAATTTGTTTTTCTTCCCCGCCCCCTTCACTCTCCAGGGTTCCTGGATTATCCTTTCCTTGTGTTTACTCACTCTGCATGTGTATAGGTTTCTATTTTGCTTCAAGTCAGATATTTTTATGTTTGCAATTCTCCTCAAATTTGTTCAGTTTCTCTTCTGTTGTTTCCTCTCCCTTGTTGTGCCCTCATGTGCTGAATCTGTTTTTAATTCCCCACTTTCTTTGGCGGGGTGGTTTAGGAAGAAGGTCATTTCTACAACAATCTCTTTGCATCAGAAGGTAATGAAAATCCATAAGCAAGAGGAAGCAGTGAGGGCTTTGATATACTTTTCACCTCCTTTGTCAAAACAGCAAATGTTTCCTAGTTATGGTAATGCCTGACCATTGGACATCCATACAATCTGATTTTTGTAGCTTGCATGAAAAATTTTCATTTCCTTCTGAGCTACAAATTATTTTGTATTGCAAAAACTAGATCTTTTGGTCTTGACAATACATAAACTTCCTTTAAGATATTCACTATTCTGTGGAATAATTTATAAAATCAGACTTAACATTTTTTTAACTTCTAAAAATACTTTAAAATTTTTATGAATTAAATTATTGATTGATTTTACAGAGAGAAGAAGAGAGAGAGAGAGGTAGAGAGAAATGTCAACTTGTTGTTCACTTATTTATGCATTCATTGGTTGATTCTTGTATGTGCCCTGACCTGGGATGGAACTCACAACCTTGGTTCTAATTAGTTGAGCTACCCGGCCAAGGCTGCCTATGAATTTTCTGTTTCCTCCTCCTATTGGCTCTTCATGTCTGGCTAGTCATATTTTATTTCCTGATTTGTTTTCTTTTTAGGATTTTACAGTTTTTGGAGGCAGTCTGTCAGGAGCACATGCCCAAAAGATCTGCAAAGTAAGTATTTAATAGTAACAATGCACCCTCTTACATAGTGCATGTTGGTTTGGGGTGAAAGACACTTAGCTGAGTACGTGCAGGTGGGATAGAGGTACCTTCAGAAGGTACCACTAAGGTACCACTGCCACCACTAAGAAGTGGTGCCTTTAGTCCAGGACAGGAGTTTTTAACATTTTTTGTTCTAAGGATCTCTTTAGCAGGCTGGTGAAGCGTGGACTCTCTTTTTTACATGCTTAAAATAAAATAGGCAGGACTACAAAGGATTACACATATTTAAAAAAACTACATTTGTAATATATGTGCTTCTTCATTAACGCATTAAATACAAGACTTGGCAGTGGATCTCAAGTGCTATAATTTCCAATGGGCATGCGTGAAAATTATATTACATGATATTTGCAACAACTTTAATGTGACACAGAAATATCTGTGGCTGCTATTAATGACAGGTCACAGGTATTTCAAATACTTATGTGGGTTGGTTTTTTTTTTTGCCTGTGTCCATAATTGAAGGAAGTACTAAAGATCAGATTAATAAAGATAAGGATGTAAATTTTTTCCCATCCAAGTTCATGGACTCCCTAAAATCTATTCACGGATGCTTTGGGGTTCTGAGAACCCCAGGTAAAGAACCCAAGGTGTCTGTGGGGAGTCTAGGTGCTAAAAGATAAAGAGCAGTGAAAGGATTATGTGATGGTATTTTAATAACACTGCTAGAGATGAGATGCTCTGGAGATAAATAAGAGTGGAGGTCGTATTTGGAGAATTTTGGAGATAAAAGTAGAATTGATTATTAGTAGCAAGGCAGGGGTTTCCTGTGTAATGAAACACCTGGATTTTCAACATGGTCCTGTCATTTATTACTCCTGAAACCTTGAGCCAATCACTTAACTTCTAAACCTTCTAATTTTTCCCTATTACTGCTTCTGTTATGATTGTTAAATGAGATAATGAAAATGAAAGTGCTTTGTAAACTGTCAGTGTCCATTAGGAATATTGCTCATTATACTGTTAACTATTGACCCATGAGGAAAATCCATCTCAGAAATAAAAGCAGGCCTGGGCCTGGCCTCAGGTTAACAGATGGGTCCACATTTACTTGCATGAAAATACTTTGCCATTCCATCTACTATCTGTTTTTTTTTTTTTTTTAAGAATAACTGGAAACAAAACTGGCTGCCAAAAAAATATTACTGTCACATGCCACTTAACAATAGGGGTATGTTCTGAGAAGTGCATTATTTGGGGGTTTTATTGTTGGGCAAACATCAGAGTGTACTTATGCAAATCTAGATGTTATGGGCTACTACATACCTAGGCTATACAGCAGGGGCATCAGACTCATTGTCACCAGGGACCACATCAGCCTCTCGGTTGCCTTCAAAGGGCCGAATGTAATTTTAGGACTGTATAAATGTAATTACTACTTAACTAGGGGCAAGGAGCTCGGCGTTGCTGCTGGGTAGAAACAAGGTGCTGGGCCAGATAAAACAAGGTGGAGGGCCGGATTTGGCCCTCGGGCCTTGTGTTTGCCACCTGTGCTGTATGGTATAGCCTATTGCCCCAAGGCTACAAGTCTGCGCAGCATGTTACTGTACAAAACACCATGAGATTAAACCAAGCACAAGAGAAAATGGTATAATCAAGAGATGCGGTAAACACAAGATGTAACACAACAGTGTTTTGTAGCAAACTCTTTAAAAAATAAGATTACACTCTAAAATAATAGGGGCAGTATAGTAAATACATAAGTCAGTGACATAGTCATTCATTGTCAAATATTATATATCGTGCGTGCTATATTTTTATAGGACTGTCAGCTGAGTAGGTTTGTTTACACCAGCATCACCACAAACACATAATGCATTGTGCTATCAAATTAAGAAAATGATGACATCACTAGGCAATAGCAATTTTTCAGCTGCATTATAATCTCATGGTTGTGTATGTGGTCCATCACTGACTGAAATGTCATTATGTGGCACATGGCTACAGCCTGGGCCTGTTGCTCTGGAAATGGTTGCCATGAGCAGTCTTACCCCTGTCAAGGGGAAGTACTTTGGCTCTTGCATGTTTGGGGGTCTTTAGCCCTTTAAATATTTGGTTCTCTATCTTCTATGAATCTACCCAGTCATCATGGGGAATAAAGCCAATGTTACTCTGTTTTTGAAAAGTGCTCTCAGAACATTGTCCAGAAAACACAGTGGTGCTTTGTAAATGCTGTTGTTGATAACAGGATCATTTGTCTCACAAAAGATTTCTCTGCTGTCTCAGATCATGGACCAGGCCATGACGGTGGGGGCTCCAGTGATTGGACTGAATGACTCTGGGGGAGCACGGATCCAAGAGGGAGTGGAGTCTTTGGCTGGTTATGCAGACATCTTTCTGGTGAGAAACCTGTCAGTAGAGAATAGAAAGTCAAAAAAACACAGGGCTCAGTCCTCTCAGCTGTGTTCTGATCAGAGCTTTCCTATATTTCATCGTCCTCTGCACCATGGTGTCTGTTCTGTGGCTGCTTCCTACGTCACCAGCAGTGGCACGAAGGGTGGATGAAAAGCAAGAGAGAGTATGTAGGGAGGTTTTTAAATTTTTCCATAGAGGGCTACTCATAGGGGAAAACAAAATTCAGAATCAATCATAAGGGAAAGTTGCTTAAATATATATATTTTTTCAAAAGTAAGGGTGAGAGAATATAAAAGGTTCAAATGAACTGATTTGCTAGAATTAGGAATTAAAAAACTGCAGTGCTTTTTGTTTTTTGGTTAAAATACAAGGAGGTCATTATACAAAGTTCAAGCTATAATACAAAGAAGAAAGAAATCACCCCAAATCCTACTATTCAGAAATATTTGCCGAACATCATTTCAGGTACTCATGACTAAATTAAAGGGAAAGAAATGAAAAGAAACAGAAATAAATGAGGTTTTTATAGTAGGAAGTCAACTGTGAGAGGTGTAGTAAGGGAGATTGGGGAGAGGGGAGAGATACTGCCAGATGGAAACTTGAGAAAAGGGACAGATCAGCATTTCCAGGGAGGGGAGGAAAGAGGGAGAAGGAAGGAAGGAGACAGACAGACATTGTTTATCATCAGGGCAGATGTTCGTCATCCCTGGCCTGTGGGCTTATGAGAGTTTTTATCCTTGGCTATTGCCCTTTGTGATCAGTGAGAAAAAATGTGTGTTTATTTTGTGTAAACTATTCTGCTAGTTGTGGGAGCGCTTGTGTTAGTTGAGAAGCCACTTTGTAGATCTTAAACCTACTTTTTAATCTTTAAACTTGACCTTCTGGGATAACCCTCTGGGGAGAATTAGTCTTTTGGGGTGGCTTGGCTAGAACAGTTTAGGACTGGAAGGCCTGCTTTGGCCCCTAGTCCAGAAGTCATGCCCGTGTTAGAAACGAAGGAAAGCTGGAGTGGGCCTCAGGGAAGTGGCAGCGAACCGCCGCATTTCAGGATATCATCTAGTTTAACTCATCTGGGACAGTTGGGGGTTTTTCCCTGCCCCCCAGGGGTTAGGCTTTAGCACCTTTAAGATCCACATTGCTTAATTAATTGCTTGCTAGTGCTGCTTGTCATATCTACACCTCCACCCACTTGTTCCCGCCTGTACTGTTATTTTTATGATTTTTTGTAACTTTATTTCGATATAATTTCAAACATTACGGAAAAATTGCAAAAATAGTATGAAGCATCCCCATATGTTCGTTACCTAGATTCATTAGTTATTTATATTTTGCCCGTTTGCGCTATCATTCTCTCTCCATATGTACATATTTACATGTTATATTTTTTTGAAACATTTGAGAATAAACTGGAGATTGTGCCTGCTTTATCTCTTAAAACCTTCATTGTGTGTTTCCTAAGAAAGGACATTCTCTTGTAAAATCAGGGTATAGTAATAAAAATCAGGAAACGTAACATTGATTCATCAGTATTATTCTTATCCATGGTCCTTATTCAGATTTCATGAAATGACCCTAATAAAGCTCACTACAGCTATTTTTCCCCTCACTGGCTCGGATCCAGTCCAGTATTAAGTACTAGTGCCACTGATTGTCATATCTCTTTAATCTCCTTTAATCTGGAGTAGTTCCTCAGTTGTTTTTTTTTGTTCTTCATGACCTTGAAATTTTTTTTAAAACAGCTTTATTGAAGTATAATTTATTGGGTTGGCCAAAAAGGTGGTTGGTTTGTTTCTGTGAGATGGCTCTTAGTTGTCTTTAATTTCATTCAAAACAATTTTGTTAAATTGTACTGTGACAGCTATCAATCATATCAGTGTACATATAAAAAATCTTATCAAAATTGGTGAATTTTTGTGAAGCCATTTTAATATTGAAAATGGAAGAAAATACTCAACATTTTTGGCATATTATGCTTTATTATTTCAAGAAAGGTAAAAACACAACTGAAATGCAAAAAAAGATTTGTGCAGTATATGCAGAAGGTGCTGTGACTGATTAAATGTGTCAAAAGTGATTTGTGCCCTGGCTGGTGTGGCTCAGTGGACTGAGTACCAGCCTGTGAACTGATAGGTTGTCAGTTCGATTCCCAGTCTGGGTACATGCCTGGGTTGCAGGCTGAGTCCCCAGCTGTGGGTATTGGAGAGGCAACAGATCAGTGTATCTCTCACACATTGACGTTTCTCCCCGTCTCTTCCTCCCTCCCCCTCTCTCTAAAAATAAATAAATAGAATTTAAAAAAAATAGTTTGTGAAGTTTTGTCTTGAGATTTCTTGCTGGATGATACTCCATGGTCCTGTAGACCAGTTAAAGTTGACAGCAATCAAACTGAGATATTAATTGAGAACAATCAATGTTATACCAGCTAGGAGATAGCTGACATATTCAAAATATCCAAATCAATGAAGTTATTGGTGAAAAATATGCCTTTTATTTTATGGAAAAAACTAAACTAATTTTTTGGCTAACCCAATATATACCATAAAATCAATCTGTTGTAAGAATACAGTTCAATGATTTTCAATAAATTTACAGAGTTGTAACCATTGCCACAACCCAATTTCAGAACTTTCCTTCCAAAAAGACTCCTCCTGACCCACTGAAGGCAACCATTGTCAGGTCGCTCTCTAGTTTCTGCAGCTGACTCTTTTTGTTGACATTCAGTCGTGTTATACTCTCTGTCAGTGGTTCATTCCTTCTTATTGATGAATGATATTCTGTTATATGGATATGATAATTTTGGAGAAATGAAAATCAAAACCACAATGAGATTCCACTTCATACCTTCGGAATGGCTATTATTAAGAATTCAACAAATGGTGAGTGCTGGCAATGATGTGAAGAAAAGGGAACCCTCATGCACTGTTGGTGGGATTGTAAACTGTTGTAGTCACTATGGAAAACAGTATGGAGATTCCTCAAAAACTTAAAAATAGCCCTGGCTGATGTAGCTCAGTGGATTGAGCACGGGCCTGTGAACCACACGATTGTGGTTCGATTCCCAGTTAGGGGACATGCCTGGGTTGCAGGCCAGTTCCTAGCAGGGGACTCACGAGAGGCAACCATACATTGATGTTTCTCTCCTTCTCTCCTTCCTTTCCTCTCTAAAGATAAATAAATAAAATCTTTTAAAAAACCCCTTAAAAATAGAACTACCATATGACCTAGCAGTTCCATTTCTGGTAATATATCTGAAGAAAATGAAAACACTAATTCGAAAAGATACATGCACCTCTGTGATTATTGCAACATTATTTACAACAGCCAAGATTTGCAAGCAACCTAGGTATTCATCGATAGATGAATGCATAAAAAGGATATGAGAAATGCATATATTTATACACACACACATACATACAATGGAATACTGTATTGAAAAGAATGAAATCTTGCCTTGTGACAACATGGATGGGCCTAGAGGCTACTATGCTAAGTGGGATAAATCAGATAAAGACAAACACCATATGATCTCATGTGGAATCTAAAAAGCAAAACAAATGAACAAACAACGCAAAACATATCTAAAAACAGAAAAAATTGATGGTTGCCAGAGGGAAGCAGGAGTTGGGGAATGGGTGGAAAAGGTGAAGGGGAATAAAAAGTATAAATGTTTTGTAGAATTCAGTAGTGAAAAGAAAAGAACTGCAAGGAGTTGTACAAGATGGAAACTTTCATAGGCATGAGCAGGAACGAGAATGTTACACTAGGAGGAAAAGCAAATTGATTGTGTTTGCTTTAGGGGATGGCAAGGGGTCCATCAGGCAGATTACCTACTTAGTGCTGGTCAGGTGGGGGGCAAAAGTAAAATAAAGAATGTTTTATAAGTTACTAGATAAGAAGATGAACTCAAGAGTTGATGGTATGAACAATAAAGCAAGAATCAGATACTATAAACCATAAATTAAAAATGGGCTTTGGGATGAGAAGGCTGGCAGGGTGAAAATGTTTAACTATTACTATGAAGGAGACATACCAGCTCTCTATGGACAGTTGCATAATAATTGTATAGTTTGTTATTATTTATTCAAGAATATGTGTGATTACAAATATATACAATACAATAATTGTACTTTTCAAACAAAAATGCCGCTGTGAATATTTGTGTATAACTATTGGTGTGAACATATGTTTTCATTACTCTTGGGCAGATACTGAAGAGTGAGGATCTTTGTTTTGTTTTGTTTTCAAGTCAAATCCACAACCCTAGTATGTACCCTGACTGGGAATCATTCTGCCGCCTTTTGGCCTACGGATGACTCTCCAACCAACCTAGCCATCTGGCCAGGGAGGGTATCTTTATTTTTTAAATTTGTTTTTCAATTATAGTTGACATAAAATATTATATTAGTTTCTCGTGTACAACATAGTGATTAGATATTTATATGCCTTGCAAAGCAATCACCCCGGTTGAGTCCAGTACCCATCTAACACCGTACGTAGTGACTACAATATTATTGACTATATTCTGTATGCTGTATTTCACAGCCCCATGACTTTTTATAACTGATAATTTGTTCTTCTTAAACCGTTTCACCTCTTTAACTTGTTTCTTCACCCCTCCCCACAAGAGTATGTGTCTTATTTAAATGTGGATCTTTTAAGCTTGTATATAATTTTTTAAAGAAATTGCCAAGCCCTGGCTGGTGTGGCTTGGGTTGCTGGTGTGGTCCCTGGTCTGGGCGCATGTGGGAGGCAGCCAATCAATGTTTCTCTCCCTCTTTCTCCCTCTTTCTCCCTCTTTCTTCTTCTCTCTCTTCCTCTCTTTCCTTCTCTAAGCATGTCCTCAGGTGAGAATAAAAAAAACTGCCACTTTTTTTCCTTAAAATATGCTGTTTTACATTACTACAAGAAATGTATTGAGCATTTCAAGTTCTTGACAACCTCGTCAACACTTAGTATTGTCTGTCTTTTTCATTATAGCCATTTTAGGGGTATGTACTGCTATTACACTATTTTTTAAATGATATTATTTATTTATTTTTAAAGAGAGGGGAAGGGTGGAGAAAGAGAGGGAGAGAAACAGTGATCAGTTGCCTTTTGCATGTCCCCAACTGGGAACCTGGTCTGCAACACAGGCATGTGCCCTGACCAGAATCGAACCGTGACCTTTTGCTTTGTGGGATGATACCCAACCAACTAACCAACACCAGTCAGGCCTCACTGTGGTTTTAATTTTCATTTCTCTGCTGATTAATCATGATGAGCATGTTTAAGGTACCTGTTAGTCATTTGGATGTTTTCTTTGCTGAAATTTATATTTGGATCTTTTATTCTTTTTATAATTACCATATTTTGCTGTGTATAATGTGCATGTTTGTTGCCCAAATTTTTGAGGCAAAAATGAGGATATGCATTACACATGAGTAATTCTCATTCTGTATCTATGTAAATGGTTTTAATTCTCTTATTTATGCTTATGCATGAAAAGTGTAACTCTAGAAAGCATTAATGGTATATGTATGCAAAATAATACCCTGGAATATGATCATCAGTTTTGTTTCTAAATATAAATATGAAATTGAATTTAAAAATTGAAATGAAATATTTTTTTTCTTAAAGTTTGGGCCAAAAACGTGGGTGTTCATTGTACATGGGGGCACACTGTACATGAAAAATACAGTAGATTTTTAATTTAATTTTATTTATTTATCTTTAGAGGGGAAGGGAAGGGAAGGAGAGAGGAAGAGAAACATCAATGTGTGGTTGCTTCTTGTGCATCCCCTGCTGGGAACTGGCCTGCAACCCAGGCATGTGCCCTGACTGGGAATCGAACCGCAATCATCTGGTTCGCAGGCCCGAGTTCAATCCACTGAGCTACACCAGCCAGGGCTACAGTAGATTTTTGAGTTGTAAGATTTCTTCATATATTCTGGGTTTAAGTCCTTTATCAGATACATTATTTGTAAATGTTTTCTCTGATTCTAGGGCTTGTCTTTTATTTCTTAATGGTAGCATTTGGAGTGCAAAAGTTTTTTTTTTTTAATTCTCACCTGAGAACATGCTTATTGATTTTAGAGAGAAGGGGAAGGGAGGGAGAGAAACATTGATGTCAGAGAGAAACATCCATCACTTGCCTCTCATGTGTGCCCCAACTGGGGGACAAATCCTGCAACCCAGGGAATTGAACTCACAACTTTTTGGTTTATGGGGTGAAGCTCCCACCCAACAGAGCCATACCAGCCAGGGCAAAGTTCAAAATGTTTCAAATTTTGAAGTTCAATTTACCAGTTATTTTCTTTTGTGGATTATGCTTTTATTGTCCTATGTAAGAATAGTGCCCAATACAAAGTCATGAAGGTTTTGTGTACATTTTTTTCATGGCATTTTCTAGGGTTGGGTCCTTTATATCAAGTCTATAATCTATTTGGAGATAATTTTTGCATATGGTGTAAGGTCAGGGTCTAAATTCATATTTGTCTCACCACTGTTTATTGACATGACTATTCTTCCTTATTGCATTATTTTGGAATGTTGGAAAATCTGTAGACCATAAATATAAGGGTTTATTTCTGGACTCAAGTTTTTTCCTTTGATCTATATGCTTATCCTTACCTCACAACCACCCGGTGTAGATTACTGTGACTTACTAGTAGTTTTAAAGTGTGCATAATCTTACAACATTGTTGTTCTTTCTAAAAATTGTTTTGACTATTCTGAGTCCTTTACATTTTCATATAAAATTTTACTATATAAAATTATACAAAAATGGCTGCTGAGATTTTGTAGGAACTATATTAAGTCTGTACATCAATTTAGTAAAAATTGATATTTAATATTTTGACTCCTCTATTCCATGTAGTTGGAATGTTTTGCCATTTATTTTGGTCTTTAATTTATGTCCACAATATTTTGTAATTTTTAACATATATGTATCATACTTTTGTTATTTATACTTAAGTATTTTACTATTTTTGATGCTATTGTGAATGCAGTTGTTTTCTTTTTTAATTGTATTTTGTTGATTATGCTATTACAGTTGCCCTGATTTTTCCCCTTTTGTCCCCCTCCATCCAGCACCCATCACTCCCTAGGCAATCCCCCCACCATTTTTCATGTCCATGGGTCATACAAATAAGTTTTGGGGCCACTCCATTTCCTATACTATGCTTTGCATCCCATGGCTATTCTGTAACTACCTGTTTGTACTTTTTAATCCCCTCACCTCTTCACCCATTTCCCCACATCCCCTTCCCATCTGGCAACCATCAAAATGTTGTCTGCATCCAGGATTCTGTCTCTGTTCTTCTTGTTGCCCTAGTTTGTTTTTTAGATCCAGCTGTTGATCTATACATATTATTGCCATTTTTTTGTCCATAGTTTTGATCTTCATTTTTTTAAGTAAGCCCCTTTATCATTTCATATAATATTGGTTTAGTGATGATGAACTCCATCATCATAGTTTTAAAAAAACTATGTAGTTTTTTTTAGTTTTTTCTTGTCTGGAGAAATTTTTATCTGCCATTCAATTCTGAATGATGGCTTTGCTGGATAGAGCAACCTTGGCTGTAGGTCCTTGCTTTTCGTGATTTTGAATATTTCTTGCCAATTCCTTCTATCCTGCGAAGTTTCTTTTGAGAAATCTGCTGACAGTCTTATGGGAACTCCCCTGTAGGTAACTACCTGCTTTTCTCTTGCTCCTTTTAAGATTCTCTCTTTATCATTAAGCTTTGATATTTTAATTATGATGTGTCTTGGAGTGGGCCTCTTTGCATAAATCTTGTTTGGAACTCTCTGCTTCTTGGATTTGTATGTCTGTTTCCTTCACCAAATTAGGGAAGTTTTCTTTCACTATTTTTTCAAATAGATTTCCAATTTCTTGCTGTTTCTCTTCTCCTTTTGGTATGCCTATGATGCAAATGTTGGAATGCTTAAGTTGTCCTGAACTCCTTATACTATCGTCATTTCTTTGGATTTTTTTCTTCTATTCTCCATGGCTGTTTTGTGCTTCCTTACGTTTCAAATCATTGATTTGGTTCTTAGCTTCATTCAGTTTACTGCTGCTTCCCTGTAAATTGTTCTTTATTTTAATTAGTGAAGCCTTACTTTCCAACTGGATCTGTTTTATGCTGTTGAGGTCCTCAATAATTTCCTTAGGCATCTTTATAACCAATGTTTTAAACTCTGCATCTGATGGATAGCTTATCTTCATTTCCTTTAGTTCTTTTTCTGGAGTTTTTGATCTGTTCTTTCATTTGGGTCATGTGTCTTTGTCTCCATGTTTTGGTGGTCTCCCTTTATTTGTTTCTATGTATTAAGTAGAGGTGCTTTGACTCCATGTCTTGGTAGCATGGCCTAATGTAGTAGGTGTACTGTGGGGTCCAGTGGCACAGCCTTCTCTGTCACCCAAGCACAGTACTCAAGGTATGTCCTCATTGTGGACTGAGCTACACCTTCCTCTTGTAGTTGAGCCTTGATTGCTGTTGGTGTGTCAGTGGGAGGGATTTGCACAGGCCAGTCAGCTGCAAGGACTGGCTGTGACCACTGACCATCAACTTCTGCTCTCCATGGAGGATCAGCTATGCAGGTGCAGGGTGGTATTGCTCTGACATGGTGTTTAGCTGTCCACTGGTGTGCAGGCTCTGGGGTTTCCCATGTAGTGCAGTCTAGGTCAACCTCTGCCTCAGGGTACCCTGCAAGAGCTATAAAGTAATCTGCAGATGGCTGCTGTTTATACTAGGCTTGGAGATTCCTAGGTGAAGCCAAGCTGTGAACCTAGGCTGACTGCTGCTAGCGCTGGGTCCTGGACCACTTAGCAATAGGCATGGGGACGGGAGATTTACTCGGTCTGACTGTTGTTTATTTGAGAGGAGTTAGGAAGTTGTGAAACATGAACCAAGACCAGCCATTCATATGGAAAAGTCACTGGGTGGGCTAAAGCCCCAGGGTATCTCCACAGGAGGGCTATAGGGTTAGCCAGGTTGATGGAGACTCCAGTAAGGCACCCAGGTTCCTATCTGCCAGTCCTGTGGCTTTTGTGGGGACGGTTCAGAAAAGGGACAATGGCCTCTGCCCTTCTTTCTGTCTGGGAGAAAGCTGTCCCTCAGCTCTCACCATGATGCCAGACAATTCAGTTCCTTCCCATATGCCACTGGTGCCTTTCAAGCTGCTACTGTGGTGCTAGAGATCAGAGGGAATGAGTCTGAGTAAGTCCATGTGTGGGTTCTTGAAAGGGAACCTTTCAGACTCCCAACAGTTTCTTCCACTGACTCAGTCCCCACTGAATTTTGCAGCCAGAAGTTATGGGGACTTACCTTACTGGCATTGGAATCCTGGGATAGGGGGGCCTAGTTTGGGGCTGGGTCTCCTCATTCCCTAGATATCCCTCCTGAATTTTTATTCACCGTACATGGATGTGGGGCCTGCCCCATCCATGTCTGTGCCCCCCCATACCAGTCTGGAGGGATGCTGTGGTAGTTTCTTTAATTCTTTAGTTGTTGGACTTAACATTCAATATGATTTCTGTTGGTTCTGAGTGATGGTTATTCTACAGTTTAGTTGTAATTTTGTTGTGGTTGTGTGAGGAGGTGGGCTGTGTTTACCTACATCTTCATCTTGATCTAAAGTCCTGGAATTGTTTTGTTAACTTCCTCTTGGCTTCTTTGCAAGTGTAGGAACATGATAGATTTTTATGTACTGATCTTATAACCTTGCTGAACTTGTTTATTATCTCAGCTTGTTTATTAACTTGATACATTTTTTCGTGTGCAAATTCCTTAGTTTTTTTCCCTGTATACCGTACATGGTCATGTCTTCTGCAACTATAGATAGTTGTATTTGTTCCTTTCTAATCTGAGTGCCTTTTATTTATTTTTGCTTAATTGCCCTAGCTAGAACATGCAGTGTAATGTTAAATAAGAGCATGAGAATAGACACCCTTGTCTTGTTCCTGAACTCGAGAACAAAGCGTTCATTCTTTCACCATTAAGTATAATGTTAGTAGATGCCCTTTCTCAGGTTGAGGAAGTTACCTTTTCTTTTTGTTTGTTAAGTTTTCTTTTCTTTTTTTTTTTATCATGAAAGGGTGTTTAATGTTGTCAAAAGCTTTTTCTGCATGTATAAGATAATCATATGGTTTTTGCCTTTTTGAACTTTATTTTGTATTACATTAATTGATTTTTGGATGTTGAACTCACTTTGTATTTCTGTGATAAATCACTCTTGGTCATGCTTATAATTTTAGTAAGTTGCTGGATTTTGTTCATATTTTATTGAGTACTTTTAAATCTATATTGATAACATTTCTTTTTAAAAATATTTTAAAAGAAAAAATACTTCATTTATTTATTTTTAGAGGGGAAGGGAGGGAGAAAGAGAAGGAGAAAAACATTGATGTGAGAGAGAAACATAGATCAGCTGTCTTTTGCATACACCCAAACCATGCTCCCAAATGGGGATCTGACCCATAACCCAAGCATGTGCCCTGACCAGGAATCAAACTAGTGACCCCTGGACCTGCAGAATGACACTCAACCTGCTGAACCACACCACTCAGGGCCAGATATATCTGTTGTTGTGATGTCTTTCTTTTCTTCTATAATTTTTTTGCTGCTGTGAATTTATCCCCCAGTTTTATTGAGTTTTGTGGTATCTTTGGCTGGTTTTGGTATCATAATTATGGCCTCATGGAAGGAGTTGGAAGTGTTGCTACCTCTTCAGTGTTTTGTGAAGAACTTGTCAAAGATCGACGTTAAATTTTCTTGAAATGTTTAACAAAATTCATCAGTGAAGCAGTCTGGGCCCTTAGTTGTTTTTGTAGGTAGTTTTTATTTCTTTTTTATTACTGATTCAATGTCTTTATTTGTTACAGGTTTATCAGGTTTTCAATTTCTTCTTGATTCTGTTTCAGTAGTTTGTGTTTTTATAGCAATTAGTTAATTTAATCTAAGTGACCTTATTTGTTGCCATACAGCTGTTTGTTATTTTCTTATAATTTTTATTTCTATAGTTATGTCTCCTATCATTTCTAATTTTAGTAATATTATTTTTCTTGTCAGTCTATTTAAAGGTTTATAAATTTCATGGTCTTTTTACAGAACCAGTTTTTGTTTTTCTTTAAAAATTAATTAAAAAAAATTTTCGAGAGAAGGGGAGGGAGGGAGAAAGAAACATCAATGTGTGGTTGCCTGTCACTCCCACCCAACTGGGGACCCAGCCTGCAACCCAGGCATGTGCCCGGACTGGGAATCAAACTGGCAACCCTGTGCTTCATGGTCTGACACTCAATCCACTGAGCTACACCAGCCAGGGCCAATTTGGATTTTATTTTTTCTCTATTGTCTTTATATTCTGTTTCACGTACTTCCACTTTTACTTTTATTTCTTTTTTTGTTTGCTGTATTTTACTTGTTCTAGTTTCTTGAGGTGGAAAGTTGGATAATTTAAGATGTTTCTTTTAATAACGTGCAGTTAGAGCTGTAAAATTTCCTCTTAGCTGTGTTTTCACTGCATTCCTTCAGTTTTGGTATGTTACCAAAACATTGATCTCAAAGTATTTTTTTAAGAATTATTATTCTGTTACAGTTGTTACAGTTTTTCCCACTTGGCTCTCCTCTGCCTAGCCTGTCCCCTGCTCCCACAGTCATCCCACACCATTGCCCATATCCATGGGTCATTCATATATGACTAGTCCCTTCCCCTCTTTCCATGATTATACCCCCCCACCTCCCTTCTGGCCGCTGTCAGTCTGTTCCATGTTTCCATGTCTCTGGTTCCGTTTGCTTGTTAGTTTATTTTGTTCATTAGAGTCCTCTTCTAGGTGAGATCATATGGTATTTGTCTTTCACTTACTGGCATATTTCACTTAGAATAATATGCTCCAGCTTCATCCATGCTGTCACAAAAGGTAGGAGTTCCTTCTCTCTTTTAGCTATGTAGTATTCCACTGTGTAAGTGTACCAGAGTATTTAAAAATTATATATTATTGATTATGCCATTACATTTGCCCTGATTTCCTTTGTCCCTCTCCATCCAGCACCCATCATTCCCTCAGGCAATCCCACCACCATTTTTTGTGTCCACACCCATTGTTGAGGATCCGCTGTGCAGGGGCAGGGTTATGGAGTCCACTGTGTGTGCAGTTTCTGGGATCTCCCAGGTATGGCAGACCAAGATCAGCCCCAACCTGTGTTCAACCCATGGCCACCCTGCATGAGAACAGTCTGAGATGTCCACTACTTGTTCTGGGATTGTAGATTCCCATCCAAAACCGAGCTGTGGATCTAAGCTGGGGGCTGCTTGTGCTGGGCCTGGGGCTCAATGAGGCCAGTTGTTGCTCATTTGATAGGATTTAGGAAAATGTGAAGCATGAGCCAAGACCAGCCATTCATATGGAAAAAGCGACTTTGGTGGGTCTGCAAGTTGGGTGGGGTGGAGTCTCTGGGGATCTCCAAGGTAGTTGTTAGTTGCCTTGGAGCAGTGTTAGCCAGATGGGTGGAGTCAGATATGGCATCAATTTGCCAGCTTTGTAGGGGGAAGGTTTAGAAAAGGGACAACGGCTTCTGCTTTTGATGCTAGACTTTCAGTTTTTTCCTATGTGCCACTAGGAAAAAAGCTACTTTTTTCAAGAGCTACTCTGGTGCTGGAGTTCAAAGGGAGTGAGTCTGAAAAGGTGAGTCTATGTGTGGTTTCTTTAAGAGGAACTGCTTGGGGCTCCCAAAGTTTCTCCCACTGACTCAATCCCCACTGTCTTTTGTAGCCAGATATTTTGGTGACTGGAATTCTGGGCCTGCTGTCTTAGTGTGGGACTGGGTCTCCTTGCTCCTGAGTTATCCCTCCCAAATTTTCACCCACCACAGGTGGGTGTGGGACCAGCCTGTTCCACGTCTGTGTCCCTCCTACCAGCCTGGGTGAATGTGGTTTCTTTAATTCTATAGTTATCAGACTTCTATTCACTTTGATATGTGATGATTCTGAGTGATGGTTCTATATTTTGTTGTTTTGGTTGTCATTTTGATGTGGTTGTATGAAGAGATGAAGCCATTTCTGCCTATGGTGCCATCTTGACCAGAAGTCCCTGGACCACTGTTTTTTAATGCATTCATCTACTGATGGGCACTGTTTCCAGCATTTGGCTATTATAAATAGTGCTGCTATTAATGTAGTGGTACATAAGTTCTTTTGAATGGATGTTTCAGTTCCTAAGGGTATATTCCCAGCAGTGGAATTGCTAGGTGAAAAGATAGTTCCATTTTTACTTTTTGTCGTGATTCCACTCTGTTTTTCACAGTGACCACAAAATCCTGTATTTCCACTAACAGTGCACTAGGGTTCCCTTTTATTCACTTCCTCACTGGCACTTGTTGTTTGTTGGTTTATTAATGATTGCCATTCTGACAAGTGTGAAGTGCTATCTCATTGTGGTTTTAATCTGCATTTTTCTGATGGCTAGTCATGTTGAGCATCTTTTCATATGTTTATGGGCCATCTGTATGTCCTCCTTGGAGAAGTGTCTATTCAGGTCCTTTGTCCATTTCTTAATTGGGTTGTTTGTCTTCCTGGCATTGCATTGTATGAGTTCTTATATATTTTGGAGATTAAACCCTTGTCTGGTGTATCATTGGCAAGTATGTTCTTCTACACCGTCAGTTCTCTTTTCATTTTGATGATGGTTTCTTTGTAGAAGTTTTTAATTTGATATAATCCCATTTGTTTTTTTCCTTTGTTTCCCTTGCCTTTGGAGACATATTAGCAGAAATATTGCTACATGGGGTATATGAAATTTTATTGCCTCTATTTTATGCTAGCACTTTTTTTTAAAATCTGAGAATGAACACCTTTATTACATGAGCCTTTTGGTTTTTTTTAAAATGCCAGCTTTAAAGAAAGGAGGGAGGAGGATTTATTTGCCTTTCTGGGCCTTAATTTTCCTCAGGTAGAATTCCAGCTCCTTGCTTTCTAGCACATAGCCATCTGCTCAGTCATACTGGTCTGGTCTTGAAGCAGTGGGTGCAGGAAGCTTCCCTTGCTGAAACTGCGCCTTCAGAAGGCTGCTGATTTTGGCATTTTTTTTTCCTTTCATCATATTTCTTCTGAATTTTCTTAGATTGTTTTTTGTTTAAAATCTCTTCCTCCTCAGGAGTCAGCTTGGCCTCCTTCTTGCATCTCAGGGGCAGTGTAGGGTAGAATTCATACCACTGTCAGGTCTTGGTATGGACCAGTTTGTTGCTGGATGTGTTGTAGACAACATCAATAATCCTTGTTTTGCATGTATAACACCCTGAGCCCCAGGAGAAGTTGCCTACATTTAGTTTGAAGGCTCTGTACTTCTTGTTGCCTCCTCACACACAAACCATGTGTATGTGTCAGGGGCCAGTTTTAATGTTGGCAGCAGGGTGCCCCAGCTCATATTTTTGCTTCTTGTGGCAGGGCTTCCTGTTGCCCCTGGTCTTGTGGCACTGGTGCCAGTTGTCTTTTTTTTTATATTATTATTTTTATTTCTTTTTTAAAATATATTTTATTGATTATACCATTACAGTTGTTCTATTCCCCCCCTTCATTCCCCTCCACCCGCACACTCCCTCCCCCACTATACCTTCCCCCTTAGTTTATAACCACGTGTCTCAAGTTCTTTAGATTCTATATTTCTCCCACTATTCTCGCCCTCCCCCTATCTATTTTCTACCTACCATCTATACTATTTTCTGTGCCTTCTCCCCACTTCTCCTCCTCCCACCCCCCTGTTTCTAACCCTCCATGTGTTCTTCATTTCTATGGTTCCACTCCTGATCTAGCTGTCCTCTTGGTTTGCTTTTGTTTTAGGTGTGGTTGTTAATAACTGTGTGTTTGCTGTCCTTTCACTGTTCATATTTTTCATCTTCTTTTTCTTATATAAGTCCCTTTAGCATTTCATATAATAAGGGCTTAGTGATGATGAACTCCTTGAACTTGACCTTATCTGAGAAGCACTTTATCTGTCCTTCCATTCTAAATGAAAGTTTTGCTGGATAAAGCAATCTTGGCTGTAGGTCTTTGGATTTCATGACTTGGAATACTTCTTTCCAGCCCCTTCTTGCCTGTACGGTCCCTTTTGAGAAATCCGCTGACAGTCTGATGGGTACTCCTTTGTAGGTGACTGTCCCCTTATCCATTGATGCTTCTAGGATTCTCTCCTTCATTTTAGTTTTGGCTAATGTAATGATGATGTGCCTTGGTGTGTTCCTTCTTGGGTCCAACTTCTTTGGCACTCTCTGAGCTTCTTGGATTTCCTGGAAGTCTATTTCCTTTGCCAGACTGGGGAAGTTCTCCTTTATTATTTGTTCAAATACATTTTCCACTCGTGGCTGTTTCTTTCCCCCTTCTGGTACCCCTATAATCCGGATGTTGGAACATTTAAAGATGTCCTGGAGTTTCCTAAGCCTCTTCTCATTTTTTTGAATTCTCATTTCATCATTCCTTTCTGGTCAGATGTTTCGTTCTTCCTTCTGGTCCATTCCATTGATTTGAGTCCCAGTTTCCTTTCCATCACTATTGGTTTCCCGGACATCTCCATTCATTTCAATTAGTTTAGCCTTCATATGTTCCTCCAATTTGTGACTGTAATCTACCAATTCTCTGAGCATCCTGATAAATAGTGTTTTAAATTGGGCTTCTGAGAGGCTGGCAATCTGTTGGTCGCTTAGAGTTATTGGCTCTGGGACTTTGAGTTCCTCTTGCGCCATCTTTTGGGCTGTTTGTGCCTGTTAAGTAGCAGGATCAGAGCCTAGGTTTTCACTAGAGCAGGGCAACTAAGTCTCTGGGTTGTGACGTTGTATGTAGGGGCGGGGTCAAAGAGGGACAATGGCTTCCCTCTGCCGCCTGCTGCCACGACCCTCACCAGCACCACAGCACCACCAGGCCCACGCGTTTGGTTCCACTGCACGTGAGTGTGCCACCGCCGGCAGCCCTCCACCGCTGGGTTCGCCCCCTGGGGCCTGCGTGGTCTGTCTCACTGTGCGCGAATGTGCGACCGTGGTCAGTCTGCCCCGCACCCCGACTAGTTCTGGGCTGCCTGCTCGCCTGGGTCGGGGGATCTTTCCTGCCCAACCCAGCTCCGCTGCTGGCTCCGCCTCTCTTACCGTCCCCGTTGAACGGTTCGTAGTTGTCGGACTTCCGTATAATTCCGTTTTCTGGTCTTTGGGTGTGTCCTAGTTCTCCAAAACTTTTGTTGTAGTCAAACTTGGTTGTGGGAGAAGGCACAGTGTTTCCACCTATGCCTCCATCTTGGCGGAAGTCCGCCAGTTGTCTTAAGAGGTGCCCATGGCTTGGTGCCGCTGGAAAGTCGGCTAGTAATTTTATGTATCACAACTTATATTTGTCTTTTATCCATTTTGAGTTTATTCTGATGTATGATGTAAGTTGGTGGTCTAGTTTCCTTTTTTGGGGGTGTACCAGTCCAGTCCTTTGAACACTGTTTATTGAAGAGACTGTTTTTGCTACATTGTATGCTCATGCTCCCGTTGTCAAATATTAATTGACCATAGAGTCATGGGTTTATTTATGGGCTCTCTATTCTGTTCCATTGATCTATGGATGTGTTCTTATGCCAGTGCCAGACTGTTTTGATTATAGTGGCCTTGTAGTATAGTTTTATATCAGGCATTGTGATCCCTCCAACTTTGTTCTTCTTTCTCAAGATTGCTGTGGCTATTCAGTCTTTTTTGGTTCTTTATACATTTTTGGAGTATTTGTTTCAGATCAGTCAACTGTGCCATTGGTATTGTAACAGGGATTGTGTTGAATCTATAGATTGCTTTGGGTAGTATGAACATTTTAATGATGTTAATTATTCCAGTCCATGAACAGTGTATATGCTTCCATTTATTTGTGTCTTCCTCAATATCTTTCTGTAGTTCTGTAGCTTTCTGAGTACAGGTCTTTTACCTCTTTGGTTAAATTTATTCCTAGGAACTTTATATTTTTGTGGCTATAGCAAGTGGGATTTTTTTCTTTGTAATATTTTCTCTCACCTTTTGGTTGGTTATTTAGGAGTGTTTTGAATAATTTCAGTATTTTTGTGAATTTTTTAGTTTCTTGCATTAGTTTGATTCCATCGTGATTGGAAAAGATACTTTGTATGATATCAGTCATTTGAAATTTACTGAGACTTATTTTGTGGCCTAACATGTTGTCTTGTAGAGAATGTTCATGTGCACTTGAAAAGAATGCATGCTCTGTTCTAGTTGGGAGCAGCCAACTTTGTTGTCATTTTACTGTTCATAGTTTTGGTCTTTTCCTTTTTCTTTGATAAGTCCCTTTAACATTTTATCTAATAAGGACTTGGTGATAATGAACTCCTTTAACTTGAACTTATCTGGGAAGCACTTTATCTTCCCTTCCATTCTAAATGATAGCTTTGCTGTATAGAGTAACCTTGGATGTAGGTCCTTGCCTTTCATGACTTCAAATACTTCTTTAAAGCCCCTTCTTGCCTGTAAGTCTCTTTTGAGAAATCAGATGAGAGTCCCATGGGAACTCCTTGGCAGGTAACTGCCTCCTTTTCTCTTGCTGCTTCTAAGATTCTCTCCTTCTTTTTCATATTGGGTAATGTAATTATGATGTGCCTTGGTGTGTGCTTCCTTGGGACTCTCTGAGCTTCCTGGACTTCCTGGAAGTCCATTTCCTTTGCCAGAGTAGAGAAGTTCTTCTTCATTATTTTTCAAATAAGTTTTCCATTTCTTGCTCTTCCTCTTCTCCTTTATGCAGCCCCATGATTCAGATGTTGGAACATTTAAAGTTGTCCCGGAGGTTCCTAAGCTTCTGCTCAGTTTTTTGAATTCTTGTTTCTTCGTTTTGTTCTGGTGGAATGTTTATTTCTTCCATTTGTTCCAAACTGTTGATTTGAGTCCTGGTTTCCTTCCTTTCTCTCTTGGTTCCCTGTATATTTTTTTATTTCAATTTGTATAGACTTCACTTTTTCTTGTATTTTGTGACCATACTTAACTAATTCTGTGAGCATCCTGACTACTAGTGTTTTGAACTCTGCATCTGATAGGTTGGCTATCTCTTCATCACTTAGTTCTGTTTTGGAGCTTTGATCTCTTCTTTCATTTGGGCCATATATATTTTTTTTGTCTTGGCACACTCTTAGGTAGTAAGGGATGGAGCCTTGAACCTTAGGTATTTGCTGGGGTGGGGCAACCCAGGTCACTGCATTGTGGAGCTGTATGTTGGGGAGGGGTCTAAGAGTAAACAGTGTGGCTTGCTTACCTCTCAGCTATCTTTCAGTCACTTCCCCCACTATCCACAAGCAAATTGGGCTCTTCTGGTGCTGATTCCCAAGTGGTTCTGTTTGTGTACATTCTAGAACCCTGTAGGTCCCTCCAACGAACTATCCTGGGGGTCTGGGAGTTTCTCCTGCCACCACAACCCCCACAGGTTTTTTTTTCCTACATTTTTTATTGTTGTTCAAGTACAGTTGTCTCCATTTTCCTCCCACCGCTGCCCCCTACCCCAGATATCTCTACTTCCCACCCTTGATCCTACCACCCTTTGGTTTTGTCTGTGTGTCCTTTATACATGTTCCTGAAAACCCTTCCCCCACCCCATTATCCCTTCCCACCTCCCCTCTGGTTACTCTCAGTTTGTTCTTTATTTCCATGTCTCTGGTTTTATTTTGCTCACTTGTTTGTTTTGTTGATTAGGTTCCACTTACAGGTGAGATCATATGGTATTTGTCTTTCACTGCCTGGCTAATTTCACTTAGCATAATGCTCTTCAGTCCCATCCATGCTGTCCCAAAGGGTAGTTTTTACAGCCAGAAGTTTTGAGGCTTTATTTCCCTATGCTGGAACCCTATGTTGTGCAGTCTGTCTTGCTCCTGAGTTGTTTCTCCTGGTTTATCTGCATGCAGATGTGGGATTTCCCAGTCTGCCAGCCACCACCTCATCCACCCAGTCCTCTAGCCGCTGACTTTCCATGCATACTGTGCCCTGGCTGCCCATGCTTGCCCCACCTACCAATCTGAATGAATGTTTCTTTAACTCCTTGGTTGTTGGACTTCCATACAGTTTGATTTTCTGGCAGGTATAGTTATTTTTTGTTTTTAAATTTGTTGTTGTTCTTTTGGTTGTGTGAGGGGCGCTAAATGTATCTATCTACGCCTCCATCTTGGCCAGAAGTCTAGGTATATTGAAATGTTTTTGACAAATTTTTCAAAGATTTTATTTATTTATTTTTAGACAGAGGGGAAGTGAGGGAGAAAGACAGGGAGAGAAACATCAATGTGTGGTTGCCTCTTGTGCTCCCCACATTGGGGAACCTGGCCTGCAACCCAGGCATGTGCCCTGATTGGGAATCGAACCAGTGACCCTCTGCTTTGCAGTCTAGTGCTCAATCCACTGAGCCACACCAGCCAGGGCTGTTTTTAACAATTTTATTCAGTTTTATAGTTGTTTGGGGGACAGAGAGTGTTTTTAACTAGTCACTCTGTGATAGTTAGAAGTCCACTCAGCCATTGTGATATTTTTTGCAGAATGAAGACAGATTTTTTCAACTTTCTCTAAATTTAAAAAAAAATAAATTTATGGGGGGGTGACATTGGTTAATAGAATTATATGGGGTTTAAGTGTACAGTTGTGTAATATATCATCTGTATATTGTATTGTGTGTTCACCATCCAAAATTAAGTCTCTTTTGGCCCCTTTTACCCTCTTGTACTTACCCCCTCCCTTTCCTTCTTATAATCACACTGTTGTCTATATCTGAGGTTTTGTTACTTAATTCCTTCACCTTTTTTACCTTAGCCTCTGTCCCGTCTGACAGCTTATAGGCTGTTTTCTGTATTTACAAATCTGTTTCTACTTTGTTTGTTTATTTTGTTTATTAGATTCCACACGTATGTAAAATTGTATGGAATTTGTCTTTCTCTAGTGGCTTATTTCACTTAACATAATCCTCTCCTGGTCCACCCATGCTCTTGCAAAAAATAAAGTTTCCTTTTTTCCTTTTTTACAGCTGTGTAGTGGTCCATTGTGTAAATGTACCATAGCTTTTTTGTCCACTCATCTACTAATGGGCATTTGGGATGCTTCCAGATCTTGGGTATTGTAAATAATGCTGCAGTGAACATATCTAGCTTTTCTTTATTGTGGTAAAATACATATAATACACAATTTAGCAATTAAACATTTTTAAATGTGCAGTTCAATGGTATTAAAAACTTTCATAATATTGTGCAGCCATTACCACTGTCCATCTACATAACACTTTTCATTGTACAAACAAACTCTATATTCCTTAAGTAATTACTTCCCATTACCCCCTCCCACCAACCCATAGCAAGCACCAATCTACTTTCTGTCTCAGAGATTTTGACTAATCACTTCATATACGTGTTTCTCTTTGCATGGATGGCTTATTACACTTAGCATATGTCTTCTTCAAGTTTTACCCATGTTGTAGCATGTAGTAGATATCCTTTATAAGGCTGAAAAGTATTCCATTATGTATATATATTACATTTTGTTTATCCATTTATCTGTTAATGGGCATTTGAGTTGTTCCCTCATTTTAGCTACTGTTAATTTTAGTGCTGCTATGAACATGGGTGTTCAAATAGCTCTTTGAGGTCCTGCTTTACATTCTTTTGCTATATCCCTAGCAGTGGAATCTTCTGGATCGTATGACAATTCTGTTTGAAAATTCTTGAAGAACCTTCATACTGTTTTCTATAGCAGTCATGTCATTTTATATTCCTACCAACAATGGGTTCCAGTTTCCGCATGTCCTCACCGACACTACTTGTTTTCTGTTTTTTTAAAGTAGTTCTTTTTTTAAAAGATTTTATTTATTTATCTTTAGAGAGGAAGAGAAGGAGAGAAGGAGCGAAACATCAATGTATGGTTGCCTCTTGTGAGTTCCCTGCTGGGAACTGGCCTGCAACCCAGGCATGTGCCCTGACTGGGAATTGAACCGTGATCATGTGGTTTGTAGTCCCAAGCTCAATCCACTGAGCTATACCAGCCAGGTGTTTTTTTTTATAGTAGCAATCCTGATACATATGATGTGGTATCTCGTTTCAGTTTTAATTTGCATTTCCATGATTGGTGATATTGAGCTGGAGGAGGACAGGCTTGCAACAACAGTGGGAGGTATAACAATGGCCACCCACCTCTCTAATTACACCTCTGAGATTAGAATCAGAAATCGAGGATCAAAACACAGATTCCTGATATATTCAGGACAGAGTCCTATTTAACTTAACTCTTACTTTTTTAAAATAAGGATTTTATTTATTTTTTAGATGGGAAGGGAGGGAGAAAGAGGGAGAAAAACATCGATCGGTTGCCTCATATATACCCCAAACTGGGGATCCAGCTTGCGATGTAGGCATATGTCCTGACTGGGAACTGAACTGGTGACTTTTCAGTTTGCAGGCTGGTCCTCAGCCCCCTGGGCCACATTATTCAAGGCCCTACTCTGGCTTTTGAAAGCTCTGTGTAAGGTGCTCCCTGCCTATGGCTGGGGTGCAAGATGGGTAGCTACTGTATGCTTAAGAGGTGAAATTGATGGAAGTTAACCACAGTTTACCCTCCAGATTTCCCCGCTGGAAGTTGCAAGCCTTCAATATTGGTGTCCAGAGTTCCCAAAAGTTATTATCAGACAGATTATGCAAGTGCAGTTGTTTTCTCGGTGGACAGATTCCTGGTGCTTCCGACTCCATCATGTTCCCTGAATCCTCTTTTTATAGATATATGCCCTTTTGTACTGTTCTGAACTAAGTCCTGTGACTTTTAGAAATTAGTTTTAGAGCCAAGGCAGTGATAAAAGTGGATTTTCTTCTTTTAAGATGATGGGACACAAGGGAAGGAAAGAAGTTGAGCATTGGGCAAGGATCAGTGGGCCCTTATCTTGCCTGGGTCCTCCAGCCCCAGTCTTGTCTTTCCTAGGAGGTGGACTGGGGCTTGGCCCTTCACAACCCCTTTGTCCTCATGGAGCCTTTCTGGCTCCTACTACCTACATCTTCCTTATACGCCCTGCCTGGGCGTGGGCAGACCTTGAAGACTTAGAGTGAAGTAGCATCTGCCTCTTGGCCTTGCCTTGTCACTACTGGTACTCTGTGTGGAGGTTGTCAAAGAACTCCAAACAAAGGTAATGGCTCCAGGATAAGCGGTGTTCCCGTGTGTTCTGCCGAAGGTTTTCATTCATTCTTCTAGACAGCTTTGTGAAGATGGGGTGCTAGGCCTCAGGTGTGCTTGGAGCTGGGGTGAGAGCTGTGGGATTCTGTATGAGCTCATGTAGAAAAGTCCTGGTAGAACTTTCGGAGAACTGCTGCCAAGGAGGGAGAGGAAAGAGGGTATTTGCCGCAGAAAGTAATATGCCAACCAGCCCACTTGTTATGGGAACAAATTGTGTGTATAGTTTTGGAAGGTCTCTTTCCTCTAGGATAGAATTTCTGTGAAAGAAAAGCCAGGTGTAATTTTATTATTGCCTTTATCTTTCTGCAAATAATGCCTCAGATACCCTGTAACCAGATACCTTTGCCTTTCTCTTTCGGCAGAGGAATGTCATGGCATCCGGAGTCATCCCTCAGATTTCTCTGATCATGGGCCCATGTGCTGGGGGGGCTGTCTACTCCCCAGCCCTAACAGACTTCACGTTCATGGTAAAGGTAAGAAAGAAAGACCTGTTTCTCCTGCCCTTAGAGAGTTGTGCAGTACCTCACCTGAAATAAAAATAATTCCTGACCCAGATCTGGGTTGTTATCTGCATTCTCATTGGCTTTCAGCTTAGTGATGATAAGGTCTTAGTGGAGAAAAGGGTTTGGCACAAAACCTGTAGCTTGTGGGTGTTCAGTGGCAGAATGCACTTGTGTACTTCATTGGTGGGTGATTTTACCTGTTGATCTGAATTGCAAATGATTTTCAGGTAATCAAAGGATCCTGTCCTGGGCCCAGACAGATAATTGTTTACTGACTCCTATTCAGAAAGTTTCTCATGGAAGGCTTTTCTATAATCTTCATTGGGAAGTTGTTCTGTGTTCCACCTTTATTCCTTTGGCTGTTTGCCATTTTATTACATTTTGTGTATAATGGTAATGCTAAACCTGATCCCCAACTTCATTTTGAAAGGTGCATATCTTTGTGACATGATTTGATGGAATGATATTTTAAAATGATTTTTAAATGAAGCCTTCTTGAATTTACACATGGGTAGTTACCCTTAACTTAATATCATTTTAAAAAATCAGTCTTTTTCTTTTAAAATATTTTAACCATAATGAGCAGTAAATGCCAAGACAGAACGACTGGAGGGTGGAGGAGTAGACAGTCATTCAAAAAGTGAACAGTGTAATAGGAATAGTATAAATAGGAAACCCATTTTTCTCGAGGAGAGTTTAGCAGTGGGACTTCAGAGGTTTAGAAAAGTGTTCACCCTTTGATCTAAGTCATCTTTTTTTTAGTGACAGATTGAAAGCAACCTAAATATTCAGCAACAGGTGAGTTTTAAAAGTTAAGATGACCACGTCTCTTCCTGAACAAAGCAGAACTCCCTGAGCTTTGCCCACTTATCTGTGTATTCCGTGGTTACCTTGTGCTACCACAGTCCTCTTCTCCTTCCTCCTGCTAGGAATGAGGTGTGGTATCCATTCCCCTGGCTGAGGCCCATGTTTCCCCCCTTTGCACATACGTGTACATTACTGTGCACAACTCTTTCACCTTTTCAGTGGCCTTGTCCTGTTCTCTTTTCTCTTATGTGCTGTCTTCAGCCTCTCCCTTGGTCTTAGATCCTCCCATCAGAACTCACCCATGTTCAGGTCTTTTCCTATTTTCAGAACAAAGACAAAAGCCCTCCCTTAGTCTGCATCTCCCCGTGGCTGACGTCCTGTTTCTGTCTTCCCATCCTCTCCTTAACGTATTTCAGTTTACCGCTATCCCCTCAGTCCGTTAAACCTGTTGTTCTAAGGTCATCAGTGACTTCTGTATCACTGTAAATGCTTCTTAACTCTCATTTTTCTCAAGTTTTAGCCATATTTTCCTTTGGCTTCCATGATGCCACACTCTGGCATTTCCTTCCATATTTCTGTCCATACTGTCTTGGTTTCCATTGTCATTTCACTTTAAACTGCTTTCTCTTATTTATTTTCAATTTTTTCCAGCTTTATTGTGATGTAATTGACAGAAATCATTGTGTAAGTTTAAGGTGTACTATGTGTTTAGGCCTGTGATTCATTTTGAGTTAAATTTTGTATATGGTGTAATGCAAAGTCCAGCTTTGTTCTGCATGTAGATACCCGGTGTTCCCAGCACCATTTGTTGTGAAAGATTGCCCTTTCTGCCATTGAACGGTCTAGGTATCATTGTCAGAAACCATTCGATCAAAATATGAGGGTTTATTTCTGGGCCCTCTGTCCTCTTCCATTGGTTTATATTTCTGTCTTTTTGCCAGTACCACATTATTGTGATTTCTGTAGCTTTGTAGTAGGTTTTTACATCAGGAAGAGTGGGATCTCCAACTTTGTTCTTTTTCAAGATTGTTTTGGCTGTACAGAGTCCCTTGAGATTCTGCATCAATTTTAGGATGGATTTCTCTATTTCTGCAAAAAATGTTACTGGGATTTAATCTGTATATTGCTTTTTGTAGTGTTGTTGAAATCTTTTTTTTTAAATGTTTTTTTTTTTTTTTGTTTTTTAGATTTTATTTATTTATTTATCTTTAGAGGGGGAGGAGAGGGAGAGAAACATCAATGTATGGTTGCCTTTTGTGCATCCCCTGCTGGGAGTTGGCCTGCAGGGAACCAGTCTGCAACCCAGGCATGTGCCCTGACTGGGAATCGAACCTCGATCCTCTGGTTCGCAGGCCTGTGCTCAATCCACTGAGCTACACCAGCCAGGGCTTGTTGTTGAAATCTTAACAGTATTTAGTCCTTCCATTTATTTGTGTCTTTAAATTTCTTTCACCTATGTTTTATAATTTTCAGTGTACGAGTCTTTTGTCTTATTGGTTAAGTTATTCCTAAGTACTTTATTCTTTTAGAAGCTGTTGTGAATAAAATTGTTTTTATAATTTGTTTTTCAGATTGTTATTAATGTTTAGAAATGCAACTGATATTCATTTTTGTGTCCTACAACTTTGCTTAATTTATTTATTAGTTCAAACTTTTTTGTGGAATCATTAAAGTTTTCTAAATATAAAATGTCATCTGCAGACAGATAATTTTACTTCTTCTTTTTCTATTTGAATGCCTTTCTTTGTCATGATATTAACATTTTTGAAGGCCATGCAACAAATTATTTTATAGATTGTTCCTGAGTTTGAGTTTATCCAATGTCTTCTCCTGACTAGATTCAGATTAGGTATCTGAACCTGTCCACTGCATAAATGATATGCAGATTGTCCTGCTCAGATTGTCACACCTGGGGTCAAGTGGAGTCCATCTGCCCCCTCCTTAGTGATATCAGTCTCATCATTGTTCAAGGTATTGTCTGGTTTCTCCATTCTATAATTATTATTTTTCTTTTTGCAGCTAATAAGTACTCATTGGGGAGATACTTTGAAAGCATGCAATATGCTGCTCTGCATTACACTTTTCCTCCTTGATTTAGCTTTTATTGATGATTCTTGTCTGAACCAATCTTTAGAAAATTGTTATTTTCCAACTCTGCCCCTTGCTTCATTATCAGTTGGCATTGTACTCTAAGGAAGAACTCTGCTTTCTTGGGCATTTGCTTATTTGATGGATTTGTTATTATTATGGGTCCCTGGATTTCCTGGTGTACTCTCGGTGGTTTATAATCCATTATGATCATTATTTGGATGCTCACATTGCCCTTCACTTAGCCAGTGTGAGTCCCTTTAAGCTGGCTTCTTTGCCTTTTTGAGAAGGAATGTCAAATGTATACTTATGGGTAGTGTGTTTTAATTCTTGAAGAACTTTTTCCTACCTCAAATTCACCAAGACTGTTTCTTTGTTCTAAAAGCTTTATTATTTTGCTTTTCACATTTACACCTGCAATTCAGTTGGAATTGATTTTTACTCATAGTTTGAAATATAGGCTACTTTTCTTTTCTTTTTTTTTGTTTGTCTCAGATATTTTCCTAGAGCCTCCTTATTGAAAAGAACATTCTTGCTTTGTAATGACTCATATTATCATGAATCAGAGTTAAATAAATTATCCTGTACTGGTATGGAATGATCCTCAAGAAGTTTCAGAACAGTGTGTGTAGGACACTGTGCTGGAAAGAACATAAGAAGGCAGGTATACATGTATATGTATAGTTTTAGTTTATGTCTATTTTGATGCTTGTATACAGGGTCTGGTATAAATAATGCCCTTTCTTTATTACAGAATCATAGCCATGTAACTCTGTAACCTAACAATATCACACTGGAGCACACCATATGACATTTTAGGTGAAATGTTCAAGTTAAAAGTCTAAATTACTGCACCCATATCATTGCCCTACCAACCATCCTCAAGCAGGCCTTACTTCTGCAGGACCCTGTGTGCATGGATCACTTTGGAGGGGGGGAGGCAGTGACTGTGGTTGCCTTTGGGTGGGGAAATTGGAAGCCTGGAAATAAGGGCTGGGATGTAGATTTACTTTCCACTGGATCTTCTATTCTTAGGTTTACTTTTTTTTTTTTACAGTATGCCCTTAATTGTTTTTAAGTTAGAAACTAAACATTAAAAGCCTGTCACCCTCAGACTCTAACCTTTGTTATTTGAGCACTGTCCTGCAAAGCAAAAGGTCTCCAGTTTGATTCCCAGTCAGGACACGTGCTTGAGTTGCAGGCTGATTCCTGGTTGGGGGCATGTAAGAGGCAGCCGATCTGTGTTTCTTTCATACATCAATGTTTCTCTCCCTCTCTTTCTCCCTCCCTTCCCCTTTCACTAAAAATAAAGAAATAAAATATTTAAAAAATAATTTGGAAAAAGCCTGTCACCTTCTGAAAACACAATTGATTATCATCGTCTGTCTTCCAATTGGTTTCATTTAAGGTAGCTGGTTTATTTTAGCCAAACTGCATACCATCACAGTGCCTCTGTTTCCTCATCTGTCAGTTGTGGTGGTGGCGGGAGTGGGATAATAATCCCTAGGCTTTAATGACACATTTTCATAAAGTGCTTAGAAAAAGGCTTGATGTACTGCAAGTTAAGAATAAGGGTCACCTGTAGGGTGTTCTACAGATGAATGGACCAGAAATGTTGGGCACACTACAAGTCATTTTGATGAGATATAACCATGCAACGAAGATTGTTTTATCTTTATTTTATTTTGTTTGATTTGATTTGATTTTGAAGATTGATTGATTGATTTTTAGAGAGGGAAAAGGGAGGAAGAAAGAGAAAGAGAGAAACATCAGTTTGTGGTTGCCTCTTGTGTACCTCGTTCTGGAGACCTGGCCTGCAACCCAGGCATGTGCTGTGACTGGGAATTGAACTGGTGACCCTTTGGTTCGAAGGCTGGCACTCAATCTGCTGAGCCACACCAACTAGGGCTGAAGATTTTTTTTTTAAACAGACAGGCAGGGAAAACTTGGGTGTTTAGTTTGGATCGGCATCTTTGAGCTGCCTGCTACACTGATTCTACTTTGTGTCACTACCATTTCTGTTTTTGTCTTTTCAGCTGTGTGAACCCTGAAAGTCCATCTGGCTCTGCTGCTCTGAAATTGATCCTCTGGAATTCTCTGATTTCAGGATACCTCCTACCTGTTCATCACTGGCCCTGATGTTGTCAAGTCTGTCACCAATGAGGATGTTACCCAGGAGGAGCTTGGTGGGGCCAAGACACATACCACCGTGTCAGGTTAGAGGCCTCAAGGCTCACCTTAATGTTTTTAAACACTGAGAAGAGGGCATTGCCATTGAGAATGTTGACAGTGTTTTATAGATATCAATTTTGGCAGAATTTATTTGAGAAGACTGTAGTATGGTATATTGACTACAGGTATAGTAATAAAAATGGATTTAGTATCAAATTTGTTAAAACAGTACTAATGCTTTAATATGAAGAATTTTAAAGCTAACCCAAGTATGTTATAAGAGGTATGACTTACAAATATATAATTGAATCTTTTAAAAGACCGCTGTATCTTATTATGACTTTCTTTTACTCTAAAGTTGGGGTGTGTCTCAGAGTAGGTGGCATTTTATAAATCACCATTGGCCAGGTACAGTTGTAATGTGATGATCATTGTCAAGTTCATGACTCATGAGCTTGGTCATAGCCTTTTACCTCTTGGGTAATATTTGTCACACATGCCGACTTTAAAATGTATAAAGATTGTTTGGTACTTTGGCATCAAAAGAAAAAGTTACTGTTTATACCGAGAGGTATGAAATTGGGAGCAGGGCATGCATCTGATATCAGTGAGAATATTTGTTGTTGGAGTAATGATTGGAATTCCATATTTTCTTGGAAAAAGAAATCAAGCTGTGAAAGAATTGTCTACCACACAAAAAGCAGCAATGTGAGACTGGTATGACCGATTTGTACACTGCATCATACTGTGGTTAACTCATTGAGTCATCATTTCCTTCTTAGTGTGCATATTTTAGACCTGTGTCTTACTATTAGTGAAGTCTTAGATTTTATTTTTTACTTTAAATAATTTTTATTTTTCAACTGCAGTTGACATACAATATTATATTAGCTTGAGATGTACAACCCCATCGATCAGACGCAACATAACTTACTATTCATGTGGTATCCTACATCACAGGTGGCAAACACAAGGCCCTCAGGCCGAATCCAGCCCTCCACCTTGTTTCTACCCGGTGGCAACGATGAGCCCCTTGCCACTAGTTAAGGAGTAGTTACATTTATACAGTCCTAAAATTACATTCGGCCCCTTGAAGGCAGCCACTGGGCTGATGTGATCCCCAGTGAAAAAGTTTGACACACCTGCCCTACATAGTTACCACAATACTATTGACTGTATTCTCTATGCTGTACTTTATAGCCCCCTGACTATTCTGTAACAACCAATTTGTATTTCTTAATCCCTTCACCTTTTTTGCCCATCCCCTCAACCTCCCCATCCCCATCTGGCAATCATCAAAATGTTCTCTGTATCCATGAGTCTATTCTGCTTGTTTATTTTGCTCTTTAGATTCAGTTGTTGATAGATATGTATTTATTGCCATTTTATTATTCATATTTTTGATACACGTTTTTTCTTCTTAAAGAAGACCCCTTTAACTTTTCATATAGTACTGGTTTGGGGGTGATGAACTCCTTTAGCTATTTCTTCTCTGGGAAGCTCTTTATATGTCCTTTAGTCTAAATGATAGCTTTGCTGGGTAGAGTAATCTTGGTTGTAGGTCCTTGCTTTTCAAGACTTTGAATATTTTTTGCCAATCCCTTGTGCCCTGTAAAGTTTCTGTTGCGATATCAGCTGACAGTCTTATAGGAGCTCCCTTGTAGTAAACTAAACTCCTTTCTCTTGCTGTTTTTAAGATTCCCTTGTTGTCTTTAACATTTTAATTATAATTTGTTTTGGTGTGGGCCTCTTTGTATTCATCTTGCTTGGCACTCTCTGTGTTTCCTGGACTTGTATATCTGTTTCTTTCACCTGGTTAGGGAAGTTTCTGTCATTATTTTTTACCATAGGTTTTCAGTTCCTTGCTGTCTTCTCCTCCTGGCATCCACAGGATGTAAATATTGGTATGCTTGCAGTTGTCCTAGAGGCTCCATGTATTATCCTCATCTTTTTGGATTTTTTTTCGCTTTGCTATTCTGATTGGGTGTTTTCTGCTGCCTTATCTTCCAAATCTCTGACTTGATCCTTTACTTCATCTAAAACACTATTGATTCTCTGTAATGTATTCTTCACCACAGTTAATGTATTCTTCACTTATGACTTGTTCTTTTTTATGCTTTCTAGTTTCATTTTATCTCTTTGCTGAAGTTCTCACTAAGTTTACCTACTCTCTTTCTAAGTTCATTGAGCATCCTTATAACCAGTGTAGTGAACTCTACATCTAGTAAATTGGCTAACTCTGTTTTGTTTAGTTCTTTCTCTGGAGTTTTGTTCTTGTTTTTCATTTGGGATGTGTTTCTATGTCTCCTTATTTGGCAGCTTCCCTGTGTTTGTTCCTATGTATTATATAGAGCTGCCATGTCTCCCAGGCTTGGTAGAGTTGTCTAATGTATTAGGTGTTCTCTAGGGTCCAGTGACACAGCCTCCCCAGTCACCCAAGCTGGGCACTCCAGGTGTGCCTCCTTCACTCCCCGTGTGGGCTGTGTATACCCTCCTGTTGTAATTGAGCCTTGGTTGCTGTTGGCATATCAGTGGGAGGGATTGATCCCCCAGGCTGATTGGCGGCAAGGACTGACTGTGGCCAATGTGAAGCATCTGCTGTGCAGGAACCCACTTCAGGGAGCAGGAATTCAGTGGGGCTGTGGTGCCTGCTGAGTCTGCCCCTTGAGTGTGTTGCCTGTGGAAGTGGTTGAGTGGTGCTTTGATGTGGCCCGAAGCCTTCCACTGAGACCACTGTTCTGGCTCTGAGACCTCCTGGGAGGTGCAGGCCAAGGTCAGCCACCACCCGTGTTCCACCTGGGGCCACCTGGCATGAACTACAAAGCAATCTGCAGATGGCTGCTACTTGTGCTGGGCTTGGAAGTGCTCAGGAGAGGTCAAGCTGCAAACTAAGGCTGGTTGCCATTAGTACTGGTTCTGGTGCCACTTATCAAGAGGTATTGGGCATGTGGAGACCAGATGCTGCTTGTTTGATCAAATTTAGGACCTAAGTCTGAAGCATGAGCCAAGATAGGCTATTCATATGGCAAAGCCACTGAAAACACCTTGGGTGAGTCTGCAAGTTGGGTGGGGCAGGGTCTCAGGAAATCACCAGGGTGGGGTGAACAGTGTTAGCCAGGTTCATGAAGATCCAGATACGGTGTGCACCTATCAGCTCTGCTGGGGTGGAGAGGGCTCAGAAAAGGAACAGTGGCCTCTACTAGCACTTTTGTCTGGGAGAAAGCTGCCCCTCCAGCTCTTGTCCAGGTGCCAGAACATGCATTTCCTCCCCATATGCCCCTGATGCCTTTTGATATGCTGCCCCAGAGCTGGAGCTTAGAGCAAGTGGATCTGAGTGAGTCCATGTCCTGGACCCTCAAGAAGAATTTCTGGGACTCCAGAAGACCTCTTTCTCACTCAGTCACAATCCCCACTTGTTTTTATAGCCAGAAGTTTCGGAATCTTCTCTTCCTGGTACTGGAACTCTGGGTTAGGGGCCCTGGTGTATGGCTGGGACACCTGTCTCCTCAGCAGGGACCTCTGAGCTCAGCTATTACTTGATTTTTATCTGCCACATCTGGGCGTGGGACCAACTAGCCTGCATCTCTGCCCCTCCTACCAGTTTCACATGGCTTCTTTTTATACTTAGTTTAGGACTCCAGCTAAACTTCCGGGTGGTTCTGGATTATAGTTGTTCGGTGATCTATTTGTAATTCTGATGTGGTTGTGGGAGGATGCGAGTACTGCATTCACCTATGCCGCCACCTTGACTGGAAAACTCATGAAGCCTTAGATTTGCTAAAATACGGTTTATTTAAAAAAATGTCAGAGCCCCTGGACAGGTGTCTCATTTGGTTGGAATGTCATCTCATACACTAAAAGGTTGTGAGTTCAATTCCTGTCAGGCCACAAACCTAGACTGTGGGTTTGATTCCCAGTCAGGATGCATATGGTGGGATAACACATCGATGTTTCTCTCTGACACTGATATTTCTCTCTCTCTCTCTCTCTTTATTTCTCTCTTCCTCCCTTTCTTTCTGACATCAATAAACATACCCTTGGGTGAGGATTAAAAAAAAACCCAAAAGTGAGAGCTCTTGAACCCCCCCACCCACAAAAATGTTTCCTCCCCAGTATCAGGTTGGCGTCAACCTTGAGTCATTCTTTTCCCTTTCTTATCAGCTCCGTTCAGCTCTATCTCCAGTTCACACTTAGTGTCAGAATGTTTCTCATTGTTGATTCCCCCACAGCTTGTCATCTTCTCCTGTCTCAGGGTTTAATTGGCAGAAATTTTTGTTTCTCATTGGGACATAAAATAATATTGAGTCTTGATTGGATCTTAGACTTGATGAAATATCTTTTTCCTGATTTCATAATATCACGTTTATGGTAGACAATTTAGAAAACACAGGAATAAAAACCATTAGGAATTCCAGTATTCACAGATAATCACCAAATTTTTTTGGTTACACCCTTGCAGCTTTTCCGTACAGCTGGTTGTGTATATACATATATACACTCAAACATAGGCACATAATTCTCTTTTGGAGCCTGTTTTTTCTCTCTCGGCAGCTTAAAAGGATGAGTATTTGCCTGTGTCATTAAATTTCCTTCTGCAGCATAGTTTTAGTTTTAAAGGCAGCATTTGGTGTTCTTCGTAGGCTGAGGCTCTTTGATGGGCCATGGCTGAGGCACTTACTTAGCTCTGTATCCTTAGAGAGATCCAAAAGAGGCTATGTACCTGCACGCATCCCCCGGCACACACACACACTTTTAGTAACAGCTTTATTGAGATATAGTTCACATACCGTGCATGTGAAATACCCATTTCAAATATGCAAGTCAGTGGTTTTAGTATATTCACAGGCTGTTCAATGATCACCACAGTCAATTTTAGAACATTTTCTTCCCCTCAGAAACACTCCGCCTGTTAGCATTTGCTCCTCATTTCCTCCCAAGTACTCTGGCTCTAGGCAATCACTAATCTACTTTTCTTTTTTTAAATTTTTATTTATTTATCTCTAGAGGGGAGGGGAAGGAGAGAGGGAGAGAAATATCAATGTATGGTTGCCTCTCATGTGTCCCCTGATAGGAACTGGCCTGCAACCCAGGCATGTGCCCTGACTGGGAATCGAACCGCGATCATGTGGTTCGCAGACCTGAGCTCAATCCACTGAATTACACCAGCCAGGGCTAATCTACTTTTCTTTTTATGGATTTGTCTATTCTGAATATATATGTAATAGACATAAATGAAATCAGCAACATGTGGTGTTTTGCAATAGATTTGTTATACTTAGTATAATAATATATACTTAACTGTATTGTAGCACAGATCAGTAATTCATCCTTTTTGACTGAATAATATTTCAATGTATGGATATACCACATTTTGTTTATCCATTGATCAGCCAAACATTTGGATTATTTCTACTTTTTTGGCTTTCCTGAATGTGCTTTCATAAACATGCATGTATAAGTTTTTGTGTGGACATGTGTTTTTGTTTCTTTTGGTGTGTACCTAGATGCGGAATTTCTGGGTCAGAGGGTAATTCTAACTTTTGGGGGAACTGCTATCTCCAAAATGCTATCTGCCAATTTATAAGTCTTGAATGAAAGAATTTTGTTACGTTGAACATACTTTTTATTCATCATCAAATACAGGGTGGGCAAACGTAGGTTTATAGTTCATATAAAAAAGAATGCAATAATTAATAATACAGGAATGAACTTTTTGTGTACTCACCACGGTAAACATACTTTTGCCCACCCCTGTAGTTATTTAATGCCTGTGTGCTGAGCGTTGTTCTACCCGCTAGGAATACGTTTGTGAAAGAAACGGAAGGATCCCTGCCTATATGGGGTTTATATTCCAGCAGAGAAGATAGACAGTAAGCAACAGGCTTAATAAAAGGAGGTGATATGTGCTGTGGAATCTGTAGAATAGACTGAAGGCTGTTGGGATTGTTGTAGTTTTCAGTTGGGTGGTGAGAGCAGGCCTCATTATGAGGATACCAGTGAAACGTATATTTTTTTAAAGATTTTATTTACTTATTTTTAAAGAGAGGGGAAGGGAGAAAGAAAGAGAGGGAGAGAAACATTGATGCATGAGAAAATCATCCTTCAGTTGCCTCTCTCACACCCTGACCTGGGGACCTGGCCTGCAACTAAGGCATGTGCTGCCCTGACTGGGAGTAGAACTGTGGACTCTGATTTATAGGATGACGCCCAACCCACTGAGCCACACCTGCCCATGCAAGGCCCTGAGGAAGGAGAGTGAGTGGCTGGCGTGCCTAATGAATGGCAGGGGCTAGGGTGACTGGAATAGAGATGGCATGATCTGACTTAAAAAGCAACTTTGACTGTCATGTGGAGAAGAGACTAGAGGCAGCGGTGAAAGCAGGGGTCTGGTGGGGTGAACTGAGAGAGAGCTTCTGGCCCTACTGTCTCTCTCCTGTCTATGGCCTTGTTTGGCCGTTCTGTGATTTCAGACTGTTCTTGAGGAGCGATGACTTGAATTGAATCCTCACTAGGGCCGGGTGGTTCCCCTCCTTTCTTCCACTCCTTCGATCATTGCTGAGTACCATGACATTGTATGCCAGCCAGCCATTCTTTTATTTTTTTTATTTTCCAGCTTCCTTGAGAGATAATTGACATATAACCAGGCATTACTCTTGATGTGGGACTGTAGGGGTAAGACAGGCCTGGTCTCCACCCTGCTGGGGCTGATTTTCCAGGGGAGATCTCAGGCAGTGTACAGGGAAGGGAACAGGTGAGGGAGGGAAAGGTGTGAAGACAACTCCCACACACTACAGGGGTGGAAAGTGTGGGGCACTGGAGGGAAGGGGTGTGTTTTAGAGAGGTATCAGGGAAAGCTTCTCTGAGTAGGTGACATTAGAGCGAAGACCTAAATAAAGAAAGCAGTGAGCTTTGCAGAGGTACAGAGCGGAGGGAGCGGACTGCATGAACTGAAGGTCAGCCTGAGGTCTGTGGTACCCCGTCATCCTCAGTAGAGCGTGGGGAGGACAGAGCTATCAGCAGTCTGCTACACACGTGCTCCAGAAGGGGCAGGCACGAGTCAGTATTCTGGGGCTGACAGGCACCCTGGCACATTACAGCCTTCCTGTTTTCTCAGGTGTTGCCCACAGAGCTTTTGAAAATGATGTGGATGCTTTGTGTAATCTCCGGGAGTTCTTCAACTACCTGCCCCTCAGCAGTCAGGACCCGGCTCCCACCCGCGAGTGCCATGATCCCAGGTGAGTTGCAGGCTGGAGCACCTTCTCCCATTTTGCAAGCTGGCTTGCTCGTCTGACTCCTCTGCCCTTGCTGGACCTTCAGGGTCTTCCTCATTGGGCAGCCGGGGGCAGATTGTGGAGTGCAGTTGGCCTAGGTGTGGGCATGGTGGTGGCATGTCTGGGTAGGAGCAAAGAAAGATTTTACTTTTATTACTTTTTTCCTCTGTAATATCTCATAGGTAGCTTGGGAATAAAGAGTGGCCAACTAATTTGATTTCTAAGAGTTCTTGATTTGTCCAGAATTATAGATGGAAGTTTTTTGTGTGTCTTGATATGAAATAACTGCAAATGGTGGAGACAACAGACCTTTCAGGAAGCGTTCTTATGCTTGTGGCCAGGGGCTGGGACAGTACTGGGGAAGGGTGTGTTGCTGGCCACTCAGTGAAACCTTCTTTCCTTCTTGCTATTGGGACCACAGCCCGATGTGGGAGGTACTACAGAGTAAATCGGAGGCCCAAATGGGAACCTATTGCTCTGGACCTCTGGCTGCTTTCTTCTCCATTTTTGTTTCCTCTCTGATTTTGAAGTACTCACTTGGCCTGGAATTTCTTCTGCAGGGGGATTTGGAATTGTATTTCTCAGGAAGAAGCCATTTTCAGACACTGCTTTCTTGGGTGAACCTGGGCTCCCGCCTGTAGGTCCCTGACTGGGCCAGGGATGCTCTGAAGAGTCATGTCCCCAGGGTTTCCCCCTGTCAACCCCTGTACCATTCCTTAGGGGACACATTCAGTGGCTCACTGTGTGTAGTCAGGAAAGGGAGGGTGGTCCCAAGGGCCAGGAGCACTAGGTACAGCCTCATTTCCTGAGAATATTTACTATTTGGGGTTCTTGTAAAGTTTAGGACAGCATTTGACGGTGTTATGGCCCAGAGACCCGGAAATGTCCAAACAACCCACTTTGGCCCAGCTGTTCCTCCTCTTAGTGTCCTAGGGAGGCTATGTGCATATGCATAAGGAACAAATGAAAAGTAAGGGGGATTTATTATCTGGTGGGGATATACTCAATGTCCCAGTGCAGAGCTCTCTGGGAAGTTGGGCTTGACCAAGGCCAAATCTCATCACAAGTGTATACATCAGGGTCACAACACCCCCTTCCTGTCCCACGAGAGCTTGTTGGAGAGGGGCATATTGCTGAGTCCTCCTGTGGCATGGGAGTGGGCCCTAACTCGGGCTCCTTGCTCAGTCACAGAGTGAGAAGCCTGTGTGATTGGTTGGTCCTCCTTATGCCAGAGGGCCAGCAGCTTTGCTCTTTAAAGGAATTCTAGCAGATTTGCCTTCCAGTAGAATGTAAATGTACAGTAATTTCAGGAGAACTCGAACTTTGAATTTCCAAGTCCTTGTTCTTTTATTTTTAAGGTTTCAGGAAGCTAAACTGGGACCAGTGTTCACCACAATGTCCTTTAGTGCCCTACACAGTATCTAATATGTAGGAGTTATTTAGAGATGACGAAGGAATCACATTCAGGGAAATAAGCCCATTTTGTTTCTTCTAAGTGAAAACAGAAAGATCTGCTGGATTAATAGCAAGCTTAGGTTGGGTTTAATATGGTGGTAACAAAGGAATACATCTTTGGGAACTACTTTGAAAGCCCAGTAAGGACACGTCAGCCAGCCCTCCTTTCCTCTCCCATCCACCACCCACAGAAGGCAACTGACTCTTCCGGTGTTGATTGTATCTGCTTCTTTTTCTATCCGAAGTGACCGTCTGGTTCCTGAACTTGACACAATTGTCCCTTTGGAATCTACCAAAGCCTACGACATGGCAGACGTCATACACTCTGTAAGTGCTGCATCTTTATGCCTTGTCTGTGTTAGCTCAGCCATGTCCGTGGTCATTGTGCTTTGGCCTCGTGAGGAACTGCTGAACCCACAGGCCTTAACATCCAGCAAATAGGGGCAGAACACGGGGTAGACCTGGACCAGGAACCACTGAGTAGTATGTTTTGGGAAGAGCTGGTGGTTGTAGCCACCCAATTGTAGCCATCTGTTGACTCAGATGGGCTTGAGGGATGGAGAGAAAAGGACCCGTTGGTCCAACAGAGCTCAGGGGTCTTTTGATGGCACTCTGATGTTCACAGAGAAGGGGCCCTATCCCTAGAGTCTGGAGTTGGGCGAGGGTGACCCTTTGTTAGGTGCCTTTGTTTGGAGCCTTATGCTTAGAGGACATTTGTTTTTCTAGGGAAAGGAGAGTACACAGGGTGTCCTCCAACAATGTCGGGGGTGGGGTGGGGTGTGTGTGTGTGTGTGTGTGTGTGTGTGTGTGTGTATCTGGGGAGGTAGGAGTCATCTGTAGCAGACTCCTGGATTGTTATGAAGAGAGGACAACGTCAGGGCAACCTGGGGACATTTGTTGATGGTCATTGTCTCCCTCACACTCTCATATGCACACAGTGCTCTCAGTAGTCCTTGCTTATCGGAAGCAAATGGCTCTGTGGGCACAGCCTCTCCCAGGGCCCTGGCTCCTCCAGTGACTATTCCTTCTCCTCCTTACTCTGAGGGGCCAGCCTAAGTCAGCAACCATGGCCAGACTCTGTCTCTCCTCATTGCTAAATTGTGTAGCCTATTTAGCACCATTTGAATTGTGAAAACAAAACCTTTCTACCAGCATGCCCTTCTCTGAACTCTGCCTTCAGTGCTCTCTTCATCCCCACAGTTCTGCCTGCCCTTCTCCCACCACCTCTGCTCCTCGACTCTCCAGCTCTCAGTCTTCCCATTCCTCTGGATCCCTCAACCCCTCCTGGCCTCTGCTTTCTTATGCCAGCTGGACTCTGCCATTCTGTCAGATACTAATGGCCAGGTACTGTTCCTAGTGGTGGACAAAATCCCTGCCTCAGGGATCTCACATTTGGGTGAGAGGCAGAAAAAAACAAATGCATACGTAGCATGGGTAGTTGTAGATCCAAAAAAGTACTGCGAAGAAGGTGAAATAGGGTCTCAGTCATGAGCTCCTCATTTCCCTTTTGCTCTGTTGTAGAGTCCTGTGCCCGCCCGATTCAAGTCTTCAGTCATCTTCCCAAATACTGCCTGTGGGGTCTGAGGCTGCCGGGGGAATAACCCCAGAGCCCTGCTCTAGCTTCAGCTGGGCCCTCAGTGTGCCTCTCGGGCCTGAGTATGTGCCGTGGGCCTCCTCTCCGTAGCTCTTCCTCACTTCTCCTGTGGCCTGATCCAGCCCCTAACTTCTTCCTTCACTCCCCATTCTGAACAGATGACATGGACATGGAGAATACTGAGAACATCAGATTTTTTACTCCCCACAAGTGACCACTTTTTTCATCCTTACTGTACTTTTAATGTTTCCCTGGGCTGAAAAAGTGAAATGTCTCCATCTGGACTCCTGACTCTATCCTTCCCCATCTCCCATCTGGGGGTCTTGCTTTCTTGACTGTTTTTTTAAATCTTTAACTTTTTCTCCCTCTCATAACTTCTTTCTCTTAGCAATATATGTATATGAACATGTATAGATTTTCTTATCTGCTAAAAAAACTCCTCTCTCTCTGTATATATATATAACCTATATATCTGGTTAACTGCTGTCCAAATTCTTTTCTTCTTTTATTTAAACTCCTCTTGCCTCCTCTTCCTTTCCTCGGTGGAATCTGGCTTCTCATTTTCTCCCTGTGTTGAGTGATGGACTTCCTGCTGATCTCTCTCATTGTCAGACCCGGGGGGCTGATGGCATTAAAGTGATAGAGTTATAGAGGTAACCGCATGAAGAAAATATGCCCTCCTAAATAACAAAATTACACAGAATAGACCAAATAAAATATATTATATAGAGAAACAAAGAAGCCTTCCTGGTGCTTGATCTAGTTACTATTTCTCCCCAAACTCCTGAGAAAAACCACCATCCTGCCTTAACAGCATAAGTGAGTGTTTCTTGTTTTTTGTGTATTATATAAATGGAATCACATGGTGTGTGGGCTTTTGTGTTTTGCTTCTTTACTCAATGTTAAATTTGTAAGATTTGTCCATATTGCATAAAAACAGACATGTTGATCAATGAAACAAAGTAGAGAGTCCAGAAATAACCCCACACCTATATGGTCAATTAATATCTGACAAAGGAAGCAAGAACATGCAATGGTATCATGACAGTCTATTCAATAAATGCTGTTGGGAAAATTGGACAGATATGTGCAAAAAATGAAACTAGACCGCCGCCTGACACCATGCAAAAGAGTAAACTCATAATGGATTAAAGACATAAATGTAAAACTTGAAACCATAAAAATCCTAGAAGAAAACATAGGCAGTAAAATATCTGACATTTATTGTGGCAATGTATTTTTCTGATATATTTCCTTAGGTAAGGAAACAAAAGAAAAAAATAAACAAATGGGACTACATCAAACTAAAACTTTCTGCACAGCCAAGGGAACCATCCACAAAATGAAAAGACAACCCATTGAATGGGAGAACATATTCACCAATGAGACATCTGATAAAGAGTTAGTATCCAAAATTTATAAAGGACTTATACAACTCAACACCAAAAAAACCCAACCAACCCAATTGAAAAAGTGGGCAACAGACCTGAATAGAAACTTCTCTAAAGAGGACACACAGGTGGCCAATAGACAAATGAAAAGATGCTCAGTGTCACTAGTCGTCAGAGAAATGCAAGTTTAAACCACAATGTGATGTGTCACCTCACACCTGTCAGAATGGCCATCATCAATAAATCCACAGATGACAAGTGTTGGTGAGGTTGTGGAGAAAAGGGAACCTTAGAGCACTGTTGGTGGGAATGCTGACTGGTGCAGCCACTGTGGAAAACAGTATGGAATTCCCTAAAAAATTGTAAGCAGAACTGCATTATGAATGTGCAATTCCAATTCTGAGGCTATAACTGAGGAAACCCAAAACATGGATTTGAAAGAATATATGCACACCTATATTCACTGCAGTATTACTTACAAATAAGAGCCAAGATTTGGAAGCAGCCCTGGGACCCATCAGTAGATGAGTGGATAAAAAAGTAGTAGTACATTTACACAATAGAATAATACTCAGCTGTAAAAAAGTTGAAATCTTACCATTTGCACCATCATGGATGGACCTAGAGGGTATACTGCTAAGTGAAATCCGTCAGAGGAAGACAAGTGCCATATGATTTCACTTATATGTGGAATCTAATGAACAAAATAAAATAGAAACAGACTGATAGTTACAGGGATCAGACTGACAACTGTCAGAGGGAAGGAGGCTTTGGAGGCTGGGTGAAATAGGTGAAGAGATTAAGCAAAAACAACAAGAACAACTCACGGGCCCCAGCCAGGTGGCTCAGTTAGAGTGTTGTCCTGATACACCAATGTTGCAGGTTCAATCCCTGGTCAGGTACATATTAGAATCAACCAGTGAGTGCATAAATAGGTAGAACAACAAATTTCTCCTTCTCCCTCTCAAATCAATAAACAAAAATTAAAAAAAAAAAACCAGACCTTATGGACACAGACAACAGTATGGTGATTACCATAGGGAAAGGGGGGCGGGGGCAAGTAGAAAAGGGTAAACAGGATAAATGGTGATGAAGGAGACCAGACTAGGGATTGTAATCTCACAATGTGATGTGCAGGTGATGTAGAATTGGACACTTGAAACCTGTGTAATTTTATGGACCGATGTAGCTGCAATAAATTTGATGAAAAGAAAGGAAGATGAAAAAAAAAGATGTGGTAGAAATTTTGCCACAATGTCAGGGCATAGTGCTCTTATGGAGAACGATTAGCTTTTTGATAACTTTCTCTGTTTTTTTTTAAATTTTATTTATTTATTTATCTTTAGAGGGGAAGGAGAGAGGGAGAGATACATTAATGTATGGTTGCCTTTCGTGTGTCCCCTGCTGGGAGTTGGCCTGCAGGGAACCAGCCTGCAACCCAGGCATGTGCCCTGACTGGGAATTGAACCGAGATCCTCTGGTCTGCAGGCTGTTTTTAATGTGAATGTATCTTTTTAAAGTTTATCTTTGCTGTGGTCAGTTTTGGTAAAGTATGTATTTTTTCAACTTTACTCATAATGCTAGAAATGCAAATTAAAATTACACTGAGTTATCATTCCTCATTTGTCAGTTTAGCAAAATACAAAAATCTGGAAAACACTTACCACTGGTAATTCTGTTGGAATCAGACATTCTCATACATTGCTCTTAGGAGAATGTGGTACTAGCTAAGACTAAATAAGCATTTACACTTTGACCCAGAAGTTCCACTTGTAGGATTTTTTTCCTGAAGATATACTTCTTACCATACAAAATTATAGATGCACAAGGTTACTGTTGAGACATTGTTATGTATCATTGAAAAATATTTTAAACAATCTGAATGTAAACTTCAAAATAGTGTTGACAACATAGAGGAGATTGGTTGAATAAATTTGGTGTGTTGATACAATAGAGTGCTATGCGGAAGTGAAAATGAGAAGGATGTCTATGAACTGATATGGAGTGATTTCCAGGATATATTGTTAAGTGAAGAAACCCAAAGTGCAAAAGTATAGTATATTACTTTTGATCTAAGATGGGAGGGGCGATTAAAAAGATATAAATGTATACGTTCATCTCTATAATACATATAGAAGGGAGATAAACCAGAAAATGATGAGCTTAATAATAGAGGGTGGGTGGAAGGGATGAGGAGTGACACTCCTCCCTCTATTAAACTAAACAGTGTCACTCCTGTGTTATGTTTACATAGTAAAACATAAGATCAACAAGACTAGGGAAAAACCTTTAAAATAAATTACCTTTAGTCAAATGATGGAAATCGTGGTAAAGAAATAATGAATTTTAGTTAGATTTGTGTTTTTGCAGGCAATATGGGTGAGCAATTCTGAAACCATTTTCTCTGTATTTGAGGAGTGAATAAATAAGGAAGTACATTTTGAGAATAATGGGAATAAGACATCCACTGTACCAGAGAGGAGTTTGTGAATATTGAAGGGGGGAGAGCTAGACTGAACCCTGTAGTTGAATTGCACTAGAATTGGAGTTATCAGTATGAATTTGTGGTTTTTAATACCAGTTTTAGAAATAAATGTGTGTGTCTCTCTGTGGATTTCCAAGCTCTGTACTCTAGGACAGCTTCTGAGAAGCAAACACACACACACACACACACACTCTCTCTCTCTCTCACTCTCTCTCACTCTCTCTCACTCTCTCTCACTCTCACTCACTCACTTTTGCCAAAAGGAACCGGGGTCCCTTGGAGGAATGGCTAGTTCTACACCTCAGGCAGGGAAAAAAAAAACCAAAACAAGATCAACCCGAAAGTAAGGTCATTCCACAATGTAAGGTATACTCAAACAGTGTTGAAGAAATATCGAAAAGGTTTGGGAGCCACCTTGAATGAGGTCTCACTAGCAAACATGGGGCAATTTGAACACAAAACAATGATGGTAAAAGATTACAATCTACATAATAAAACAGGAATCTATAGTTCATACTTGTGGGTGGTACAAATAATTAAATGAGAAAGGCAAAGACCTTTCTGACAGTAAAATGCTGACTAAGAAAAATGCAGGGAAAATAGAGGTAGAGAAATCACTAGTTAGCAACTCTCACAGCAGTAACTGGGTCTGGCAAGAGTCATCAATGAGTGGTAAAGCTGGTGGGTGAAAATGAAATGAGGTACAGGGTTTTATGTAGTTTCAAAGTATTTCCTTACAAAATGCTTAATTCCAAATTGAAAAATAGTAATTTTACAAGGGAGAAACCTGGCATGCGTCACTGACATTAATGGAGAAATTGATACCTGTGTCTTTTGATGTGATTTGCTAAGAGGAACACTCCCGTGTTACTGTCAAAAATGCTTAACCTGAAATTAAACACAAAGCAACATGAAACACATCTAAACAGAAGGCAAATAATCCAATAGCCGATCTGTGGTCTTCAAAGATGTCATGATTGTGAGAGACAAAGACGGAAGGGAAAAAATTAAAGCAGGCTACAGAACCTTGGCTGCTAAAGCCCCACGCGATCGTGGGTCAGATTCTATTACCAGGTTTTGGTTGCTATAAAGGACATTATCGGAATAACTGGAAAAATTTGAATAACGTTTTATGGTAAACAATAGTATCAATGTTAATTTCCTGATTTTGTTAATGCCAGTGTAGTTACATAAAAGAATGTCCAGGTTTATAGGAGATACACAGTGAGAGACACAGAGGTAGAGAGGTTGCATGTTCAGCCCTGGTTGGGCAGTTCAGTTAGTTGGAGCGTTGTGCCAGTAGGTCAAGGCTGTGGGTTTGATTTCTGGTCAGGACACACACAAGAATCAACCAATGAATGCATAAATTAGTGGAACAACAAATCTCTCTCAAATCAGTAAATAAAAAAAAAAGAGGTATCACATCTATAACTTACTCTCAGTTGGTTCAGGAAAAAAATTTGTGTGTGTATATGTACGTATATGTAGAATATTTAGAAAGAATGTATACAGATACCCACACATACAAAAATAGGGATAGATTGAGAGAAAGTGGGATAGGCAGATAGGGTGAGAGAAAGCGTGGCAAAACTTACATGATAAAACGTTAATACATGGGGAATCTGGGTGAAGGGGATATACATTTTTAAAAACTGTTCTGAAAAATTTTACATAGGTTTGAATTGATTTCAAAATGAGGTAAAAAAATGTAATAAATAATGCCCGATTCAAATAGAAACTTTTAAAAGGCTGCCCTGGTTAACCCTCCCCTAGCAGAGCACACCAGGGTTTTTGCACCCAGCAGGGAGGAGGTGCCCCTCTGCCTGTTGTCTGCTTCCTCGGAGAACCTGGGGTGGGGCAGCGGCTCTCCAGCTCCGTATTTCTGTGATGTAGTGTGTCTAATTCTTTCTCGTTTTGAGCTCAGAAGTAAACTTATCCCTGCAGGTTGTTGATGAGCGAGAATTTTTTGAGATCATGCCCAATTATGCCAAGAACATCATTGTTGGTTTTGCAAGAATGAGCGGGAGGACCGTTGGAATTGTTGGCAACCAACCTAAGGTGGCCTCAGGTAGGAGGGAGAAACTCTCATAAACCTCGGTTGGCGGCTGCGGGGAGTCAGCCCTGGTGTCTGCCTTCTGTCTTTCCCTTTTTTATTTAATTGTTGTTCAAGTATAGTTTTCTGTCTTTTACTCTTTCTTGTGATGTGGCCTTCTATATCCAAAGAAAAAAACTCAGATACTGTTGTGAAAGCTCTTTTCTATTTTAATTTTTCAAAATGCCTCTTTTGTACTTTCCTATGTTAAGGGTTTATAGATAACTTTCCTCCTCAACTTTAGGTAAGGTCTTCACTTTTTCAGAGGTCCACTTTCAGTTCCTTTCAGTCAGGTTTATGATTGACCCACTGAACAATGAGTTCCATGGGGGCGGGGGTCTTGGTGTGTTATTCACAGTTTCATCTCCAGGGCCTTCGTTGGTGCCAGAGACATACCTGGTATGTGACAAATGAACAGATCTTGCTGTGCCTGTGCCCTGTGGCTTTCTCGTGATATGGCCACACCGAGTCCCAGTCAGGTGGTGGGGACTCTTCCACGGTTGTGCTCTGGGTGGGTTGCAAGTTCAGGGTGGGGACTGCAGACACTGCTTTCCTCCTCGCTACTTTCCTTCCTAGATTTGTTTGGAATTCCTGTGTAGCACGAATGCACTCTCCCTTTACTGACCCAGCCTCATCTTTTGTTTCTGCCATGGCAATTTTTTTCTTGTCTTTAGAAAAAGTGTTTTTTTTAAAATTATTTTTTATTTTAGTAAAACCTGTATCAAACTTGCCATTTGAACCGTTTTTAGGTGTACAATACAGTGGCATTGATTACATTCACAGTGTGCAGCCATTACCACTGTTTCTAAAACCTTTTCAGATCATCCCAAATAGACTTCCTTTTTGCCCTGCCCTGTCCCTTGGTAATGTAAATCTGCTGTTTGTTTCTATGAATTTACCTATTCTAGATAGACCCTATAAGTGGAATCATGTAGTATTTGTCCTTAATTTTACCTTTTTTTGGCCAAATAACATTCCATTGCGTGTATATACCACATTTCGTTTCATCATTCATCTGTCAATTGATACTTGGGTTCTTTCTCCTTTTTGGCTGCTGTGAAGGCTGCTGCAGTGAACCTGAGTGTACAAGCACAAGTTTGAATATGTTTTCAGTTCTTTGGGGCATACACCTAGGAGTGAAAGTACTGAGTCATATGGTAATTTTAATTTTTGAGGAAACACACAGTTTACACAGAGGCCACACTATTTTTCATTCCCACTAGTTATGCACAAGGGCCCTAAGTTCTCTATATTCTCATTTATGTTTGTTATTTTCTGATAGGCTTAGATTATAGCTCTCCTAATGGGTATGAAGTGTTACCTCATCGTGGTTTTTGTTTACATTTCCATAATGATTTGTGACGTTGAGCATTTTTTATGTGCTCGTTGGCCATTTGTATGTTTTTGGAGAAAATATACAAAAACCACAGGACTTTGGCCATTTTTAAAATTATTATGATGTTTTGTTGTTGAGTTGTAGGTGTTCTTTACATTTTGGATATTAAACTGTTATATATGATTTACAAATATTTTCTCCCTAGGGTGTCTTGGTGTTTGTTTGTTTGTTTGTTTGTTTGTTTTACTTTTTGACAATGTCATTTGATGCACAAAAATATTTAAATTTGATGAAGTTCATTTTCTCTCTCTTAATTGCTTGTGCTTTTTGTCATCATATTTAGGAACTTGTTGTCAAGTCCAATGCCATGAAAGCTTTTCCTTGTTTTCTTTTAGGAGTTTTATGCTTTTAACTTTTACATTTAGGCTTGATCAATTTTCTGTTAATTTTTATTACATGGTGTAATGTAGGGGTCCAACTTCATTCTTTAGCAGGTGGAAACCCAGTTATCCTAATACTATTGGTGGAAGTGGCATCCTTTGCCGTCCTTGTTGAAATGGGTTATGGATGTATGGGTTTATTGCTGTTACTTTCAACACTACCCCATTGATCTATAGATCTATCCACATGTTGGTACTGCCGTTCCGATTACTGTAGCTTTGTAGTAAGTTTTTTACTTTGGAAAGTGCATCTTTGCATGTTCTTCTTTTTAAAGATTATTTTGGCTCTCTGGGGCTCCTTGTAATTCCATATGAATTTGAGTATTGGCTTTTCCATTTCTGCAAAAAAAAAAGGCTGTTGGAATTTTGAGAGGGATTGCACTGGCTCTGTACATCACTTTAGATGGTATTGGTATCGTAACACTGTCAACGCAGGGAATCTTTCCATTCATTTTGGTCTTCTTTTATTTAGCAATGTTTTGTAGTTTTTAGAGTACAGATTTTCAACTCTTGGTTAAATTTACTCCTCTTTTTAGATGCTATTACACATGGAATGCCTTCCCAGTTTCCTTTATAGATTGTTAATTATTGGTGTATAGAAAGGCAGCTATACAATTGATTTTTGGTTTTTGATCTTGTAACCTGCAGCTTTGCTGAATTTGTTTACTACTTTTCATATCTTTCTTGTGGATTCTCTGGGGTTTTCTATATATAGGGTCATGTTTCTACAAATAAAAATAGTTTTGCTTCTTTCTGTCCAGTTTAGATGCCTTTTATTTTTTATTTTTCCTATCGAATTCCTCTGCTTAGAACTTGCGGCACAGTGTTGAATAGCAGTGGCGAAATGGTCAGTTTAGGAACACTTCGCCTTTCATCATTGATTATGGTGTTAGCTGTGGGTTTTTATGTCCTTCGTCATGTTGAGGAAATACTCTGTTCCTAGTTTTCTGAGTGTTTTGTCATGAAAGGGTGATAGATTTTATCAAATGCCTTTGCAGTATCAATTGAGATGATCTTTAGTTTTTTTTATTTATGTAGTATATTAAATAGATTGGTTTTATGTTAGGTTTGTTAGGTTTGTAAGAAGCAGCGCAGTTGTCTTCCATAGTGTCTATCCCATTTTGCATTCCCACTAGCAGTGAATGAGAGTTTCTGTTGCTTCACATCCTTGCCAACATTTCTTGTTGTCAGTGTTCTGGATTTTGGCCATTCTAATAGGTATGTAGTGATATTTTGTTGTTTTAATTTGCATTTCTCTGATGATACATGATGCACAGCATCTTTTCATGAGCTTATTTGTCATCTGTATGTTTCCTTTGGTGAGGTATCTGTTCAGGTCTTTTGCCCACTTTTAATTTTTTAGGGGGCAGTTTTCAAATTTTTATTTTCTGAGATTAATAAATGATTGTTGTTGTTCAAAGCCACTAAGTTTTGGGGTGGTTTGTTACACAGCAGTAGTAACTGGAACAAATCTTGGTGTGTGGAAGTGGGTGCTTACTAAAATACGAGCCCCAGGCAGCTCTTCCTTCTCCTGGAACACTGGTCTTTTCCTTGGCCTGCTTTGATTACTGTAGCTTTATAGTAAGCCTTGCAGTTGGGTGTTGTCAGTCCTCCAACTTTCTTCTTCAATATTGTGTTGGCTGTCATGATTTTTTGCTTCTGTGTACAAACTTTGAAATCAGTTTGTTGATAGCCACAAAATAACTTGTTGAGATTTTGAGTGGAACTGCATAAAATCTAAACATCGATTTGGAAGGAACTGATCTCTTGATATTGAGTATTCCTATTTGTGAACATGGGATACCATTTATTTAGTCCTTTCCTTTTGTTTATCAGTTTTGTGGTTTTTCTCACATATATCCTGTATGCATATTCTTAGATTTATCTAATTTGTTAGATTAATTTATTTTGTTAGATTGATTGTATTTTTTGTGGGGTATGCTAATGTAAATGGTATTGTGTTTTTAGTTTCAAATTCATTGATGGTGTCTAGGCAGGCAGTGGATTTTATGTATTGACTTTGTTTCCTACAACCTCCTTAGAGTTGTGTATCGGGTCCAGCAGAGTTCTTGTGAATATTCAGGGTTTTCTACAGAGACATGTATGTCATCTGTGAGCGAAGTTCAATTTCTTTGTTCCCAGTCTATATACCTTTTATAGGCTTTAAAAATATTATATTATCTAGGACTTCCAGTGCAATTGTAAAATTAAATGGTGAGAGAAGACATTCTTGCATGTACCTGGTCTTAGTGGGAAGGCTTCTGGCATCTCACTGTAGGGCAGCTGTAGGCTTTTTGTAGATACTCTTTATCAAGTTGAGAAAGTTCCCCTCTATTCCTTAGTTTCCTGAGAGTTTTTATTATGAGTAGGTAATGGATTCAGTGAATCTTTTTCTGAATTTATTGATTTGTTCATGTGATTTTTCTTGTTTAGACTGTTGATGTAATGGATTACATGAATTGATTTTCACATGTTAAACACGCCTTGCATACCTTGGATAAATTCTACTTGAAAGTAGTATATAACTATTTTTATACATTCCTGGATTTTATTTGCTAACTTTTGTTGAGGATTCTTACATAAGTGTTTATGAGAGACATTGGTCTGTAGTTTTCTTGTAATATCTCTGTCTTGTTTTGTTTATAGGGTACTGCTGGTCTCAGTGAATGAGTTAGTAAATATACTTTCTGATTTGTATTCTGAGACCATAAAGAATTGGTATAATTTCATTTTTAAATGTTTTGTAGAATTCCCCAGTGAACCTTTCTGGGTTCCATTTGTTTATTTAAATCATGTTAAAAAGTAGTGTTGCAAACAAAAATATAATAATTCTGGTTTTTGTATTATTTTTATGTAGTTGCCTTTATTGGAGATCTTTGATCTTTTAAAAAGTTGTTTTTAAAAAAATAATTGTTTTTAAGCTTCACTTGATGATATGTCTCTTGATTTTTAGAGAGGAAGAGGGTAGAGAGAGAGAGAGAAACATCAATGTGAAGAAGAAATGTCAGCCCTGGCTAGTGTGGCTCAGTAGAATGAGTGCTGGCAGCCTGTGAACCAAAGGGTTGCTGGTTTGATCCCCAGTCAGGTCACATGCCTGGGCTGTGGGCCAGGTCCCTAGTGGGGGGCATGTGAGGGGTAACCACACATTGATGTTTTTCTCCCTCTCTTTCTCTCTCCCTTCCCCCTCTCTAAAAATAAATAAAATCTTTTTTTTTAAGAAAGAAATATCAATTGGTTGCCCCATGCAGGCCACCCTGACTGGGGATCAAACCCACAACCTGTTGGCATAAGGGGTGACGCTCTGACCAATTGAACCACGCAGCCAGGGCTGGAAGTCTGTATTTCTTCTTCACATAGCCTTGCAATACTGTCTGGTATCCTTTCATTTTAACTTGATGGACTCCCTTTACCATTTCTAGTATAGCAGGCTTAGTGATAATGAACTCTCTCCAGCTTTTGTTTATCTGGGAATGTCTTAAGTTGTACCTCATTTTTGAAGGACAGTTTGCCAAATACAGAGTTCTTGGTTGACAGTTTTATTCTTTTAGCACTGTGAATGTCATCTCATTGTCTTCTGGCCTCTATTGTTCCTGTTGAGAAATCAGTTGATAATCTTATTTTGGATCTCTTCTATCCAATGAGTCACTTACCTTGCTACTTTCCAGGTCCTATCTTTTGTCTTTTTTGATAGTTTGACTGTAGTGTATCTCACTGTGGGCCTTTTGAATTTATCTTCCGTGGAGTTTGAGTTTCTTGGATTTGTAGTTTCATGTCATGAGTCAATTTGGGAAATTTTAAAATATTATTTCTTCAAACAATCTGTTGTTTTCACTTATCCCTCTGGTACTGCTTGGCTGTATATGTTGGTTTGTTTGATGCTAGAATACATAGGCCCCTTAGTGTCTACTTGCTTCATTTTTTTTCTTTATTTCTGCTCCTCAGACTGGATAATTCAAATTGTTTTTATTTAAGTTTCCTGGTTCTTTCTTCTCTCTGCTCCAATCTGCTTTGAACCCCTGTTATGAATTTTTCATTTTATTTATTGTACTTTCAGACCCAGAATTTTTGTTTGCTTCCCTTTTATATTTTCTGTTCTGTTACTGATACTCATTTTCTTCATATATTGTTTTCCTGATTTTTTTTAGTTCTTTGTTTTTCTTTACCTCTTTAAGCATATTTAAGGCAGTTGTTTTAAAGTCTTTGTAAATTTAGTGCTTAGGCTTCCTTAGGGACAGATTCAGTCAATTTATTTTATTTGGATGGCTGTACTTACCTCTTTCTTTGTATGTCTTTTTTTGTTGTTGTTGTTGTTGTTGAATACTGAACATTTGATTATTACAATGTGGAAACTCTAGAAATCATATTCTCCTCTTTTCTAGGATTTTTTTTTTTTGAATGCTGTCATCCATTTGTCCATTGACTTTTCCCAGCTAGTTTTGTGAAGATTATATCCCTTGTTTTGTGGGACCATTGCAGTCTCTGTGCCATTGTGTCTAGCTAATGATTTGACAGACATTTCCTTGAACATCAGGTGCTAAAACAGTCCAAGAAAACACTGCTCCTAGTTTTGAAGGTTGACTCTATGGTAGCGCTCTCCTTCAATAATTAGGCAGAATTAAACTAAATTTAGGGACCCGCTCAAAGTTAAAGCTTAGGGTCTTCCTCAGGTTTTTGGTTTTATAATACTGTGTTTTCATTTTCATTCATGTCAAGGTACTTTCTAGTTCTCCTTCTCAGGTGTTTTCTGAGCACGTATCTGGTCCTAGGAGTATCTGTTCCTTTCTAAGGTCCCTGCACACACAGGTGCTCTTGAGTGCCCTAATTACCCAACGAAACTGATTGTTTTTGTCCTCCTAGGTGTCAGGTGATCTCAACCACCTGCAGTTTGTTTCTTTGCATTAGAATATTTTTGAGCAGTGCCAGTCACTTTTGTGGCCCAGTGAGTTCTAAATTAGGTGAAACAGAGATAAAAGTCTTGTATCAATCTTCAGATAGCCCCCGGACAATTTAGAACAGACCTACACAATAATTTGTGACTAAGGTCACCTTTGCTCCCTCTTGAACCAGGGAGAGTGTGGTGCAAAGTGTAATTGAAACTGCCACACAGCTTTCCTACTGTTTTAAGTTGCCTTTTTCTTGATTTAAGCTTTCACTTAGTTGTAAAGCTCTGCCTATTCCAGAGTTTTAACAAAGTTGGTTCTGACAGTTTCCTCTTGTTTTTTGATATTTGTCTTGGAGGACAGAAGCTGGGAGCTGCCTACTGTATCATTTTGCGTTTAGGAAAAGTTTTAAAAATTAGGAATTTACACATACTGAAACTGCATTTTGTCCTAGAGTAAGTTCTCAACTGTTTACATATCCCTTCACTTCCTCTTCCTACTTGTGTCTGTCTCCGGTGTGGATTTCACATAATTTCTCATGTCTGCTTGAAGGTCTTTCTTGTCCACGACTACATTTGCATGTTCCTGTGTCATGCAGCACAGGTTGACTTTCACAAGCTTACTTTTTAAGAAACTGGTTCCTCCTGGGCAATTTATCTGCAGGTATCTAGGATGTCTGTTCCAGGGACCCACCCCAGTCCTGGCTGGAGCCTGAACACTTGGTTTGCTTGTGGTTCCTTGACTCAGTAACTCTGTGATATCGATGGAGTGGCAATGTATAGAAGTTCAGTAGGTTACTGCTCTTTTGAAGAAAGCGTTATGCATTTCATGAACTTATTCACTCCCTGTTTGTTACTAAAAGGCAGCTACAGTAACTCACAGAGAGGGTCTCCATTCTGGTTCTCAGTTTGTCCTTGTAGGAATTAGGGCTCATTGGGCACTCTCTGGATGCCAGGGGATCTCACAAGCCTGGGACCCGGGCCTAAAATTAAAAGGTCCAGCCCTTGGACTTGGGACCTACTGGCAGCTCGGAGCCACAGGTTTTCCATTTTGACTATTCATTTTCCAGATGATTACATCCTATTTGGGTTGTTAATGCTCATGTTTTTGTATTTTTGTTTCTTTGATTTTAATTCTAGCCTCTTTGTACTTTATGCAGTTTCTTAATTTAATTGTCTTCATCCTATGACTCATATCTTAGATTCTTTATTTCAGTTCTTAACACAGATTTTGAATAGAGATGGAGGAAGGGAGATTTAGATTTTTCTTTTATTGAGTTGTAATTTACACATAATAAAATGTGTAACTTTCAAGTGCTCATTTTAATGGGTTTTGAAAATTGTGTACAGGCTTGTAATTAGCATCCAAAACAAGATATAAAACATTGCTGACTTCTAGGGCTCTTTACGATTTCTGGATGAGAGTCAGTCGTTTATCAGATGTGTGTACTACAAATATTTTTTTCTTGTGTGCGACTTGACTATTCAATTAATTAATGGTGTCTTTTGACTCATTCAGAAAATTTAATGAAGCCCCATTTATCAGTGCTTTTATCAATTATTAGAGCTTTTTGTGTCCTGTCCAAAAAATCTTTGTCTACTACAAGGTTGCAGAGATAGTCATATATTATCTTCTGTGAGCCTTGTGGTTCTGGGTTTTGTGTTAGGGCTTAGAATCCATTTTGAGTTTATTTTTGTCTGTAATTTATAGATGAAAAGAAGTCTACTTTCACTTCTTTCCCACAGTTGTTTAATTGTTCCATCACCATTTGTGCAAAGTCTTTCTTTCCACATTGAACTATTTTGGTGCCTGGTCTGAAATCAGTTTGTGGTTCTGTTTCTTCACAATCTGTGTCCTGTTTCATTGTTGTTTTCACCTGCCTTTATGCCTCTGCGATACTATATTGGTTACTGTAACTATAGTTCTCATCCTGGGGCAATTTTGATATCCTTGGAACTTTTGGCAATGCTGGAAACATTTTTGGTTGTCACGGGTACAACCTGTGTAGGATTTGTGCTCCCCAGAGGAGGGCCAGAGAGCCTGCTCAACATCCTGTGTGCACGAGACAAACCCCTACAGCGAAGACTTGTTCAGTCCAAAATTGAAACCCTGCTTTTTATAAGGAGGTCTTGAAGTCAGCTAGTGTAACTCCTCCTGTTTTGTTCCTTTCCTAAATACTGTTTTGACTATTCTGTCTCCTTTGTAAAGAATCTGCTCATCAGTTTTTACAAAAGAACCTCTTATGATTTTGGTAGGGATTGCTTGAAAATATAGCTCCATCCAGTTTAAAAGTTTAATGCTAGCTATTAAACTTTAAAAATAATTAAAAATAAAAAAATCAAATAATTAAAATAGTTTAACTAAATAATCCAAATTAAATACAGTCAGAAAGTTAGTTTCTCAGTTGTACTAGCCCTGTTTCAAGTGCATAATAGCCACATGTGGCTAGTGGCTACTGTGTTGACTAGCAGAACCAGAGAACATTTCCACCACCATAGAAAGTTCTTCCGGACAGCACTAGTGTAGTTCAAATTGGAGATTTATTTATTCTTCTGATCCATGAGTATGTTGTTTTTTTATAGGTACACTTTGTAAGATTGTAGAAGTTCCATTGTACTCTTAGTTTACTGCTAGATTTTAATTATGAATGAATATTGAATTTTGTCAGATGCTTTCTCTGTATCTGTTGAGATGGTCCTATGGTTTTTCTGCTTTAATAGTTTCACTGGTTTGCACAGATTAAATCAACCTTGAATTCTTGGTCATGGTGCACTAGCTTTTATATCTTGCTGGGTTTCATGTGGTAATATTTTAGGAATTTTTGCTTCCGTGTTGATGAGGGACTTTGGGCTGCATTCTCTGTCATAATGTGCTTCTTCGGTGGTATGAAGGTAATGCCGGCCTCATAGAATATGTTCAAAACTGTTCTAGGAAGGGAGATTTACTAGTAATTGAGCTCTTTACTTTGTGCCACTTTACACATGCCATTTCCTCTAACCCTTACAACCTTGGTAGGAGGTGGTAACGTCCCTGCTTTGCAGGTGAGGAACCTCAGTCTCAGAAACGTGAAGGAATTTCCCAAGGACACGTGGCTGTAACTGGTGGGACCAGAATTTGGTTCCATGACCAGTCTCTGAGTGATACCTCCGAGTACTGGTTCCACTGGGTAAACCGGGCTGTGCCTCAGGTCCTTCAGTTTATGGGGCAGAACCTGACTGCGCTGGGCTGTACTCCCAGCAAGAGAGCCTGTGGGGCTGAGGTCATCCCTGGGCCCTCTTTGGCCAATGCCAGGTGGGTTCTTTTGTCTGCTCCTTTTGCCCCTGGAGTGTGAGGACTCCCTTTTATCATTCTCTGATGCAGAGATTTTGGTGTCTCCATAGAAATAAACTAGCTCTTAGATGAGTGCTGTGAGCAGAACTGGGAATTGCCCAGAGGCTCAGCACGGATAATCTCTCTTCTAGGATGCTTGGATATTAATTCATCTGTGAAAGGGGCTCGTTTTGTCCGATTCTGTGATGCATTCAATATTCCACTCATCACTTTTGTTGATGTCCCTGGCTTTCTGCCTGGTAAGTCATTGACAGAGGTGGGGGCCGGGAGAGGTGGCTTTATCCAATGAGGTACCCACTTTATTTGGAGATATTTTTGTAAAATTCCATGAAGATTTGTGACTTCTCTATATTCTGGGTGTCTAGAAGATGGGGCAGTGAGGGTGGTCCTCTCCCAGCCCTTTGGGGAGCAGGGGAAGACCTCACAGCTGAGAGTGGCAGGCAGACCTTGTGAGGGTTCTTGTGGGTATCTGCTAACGCTTCCTCATGACCTAGGCACAGCACAGGAACACGGGGGCATCATCCGGCATGGCGCCAAGCTTCTCTATGCGTTTGCTGAGGCAACTGTGCCCAAAGTCACCGTTATCACCAGGAAGGTGAGAAACTTAACACTGGAGGCGGTGAGCCCACTCATTCCTGGCAGCATGATCTCAGTTGGAGGTCTGGCCAAGAGTTTCAGGGGGGGAAGGAGTGTACCTCACTCTCCCTTAAAAGGGTCATGTGAGCACAGCATTTTTAGCCTTGGAAAGACACCCTGCTGAGATGTCCCTGGTCATCTCTGGGAACTGAAGACAGCAGCGGGAAAGAGCCATGAAGACAGTGAATGTTAACTGTGAGAGGCCTCTGGCTTGTGCCCAGTGTTCTCTGGCTCTGGCTCTCTGGCCTCACAGACAGCGGGCTTTCAGTAGCCTAGGAGGCTATTCTTACTTTTTGTCCTTACTTCGTTTGGATTCTTGGAGTCTTTTAGGGACATGATCTGGTTGCACTGAGCTCTAACATTCAGCATTTGGGTCTGTTCTAGGCTTATGGTGGTGCCTATGATGTCATGAGCTCCAAGCACCTTTGTGGTGACACCAACTATGCCTGGCCCACAGCGGAGATTGCAGTCATGGGAGCAAAGGTGAGGACCTCCAGCTTTCCCTTTTCCTGGGTCTAAGGACTATACTCTCCCAGCAGGAGCTTAAAGCACAGCTGGGAAATGTTGGACTGAGGCCAGGGCCCCCAGGATGGGCCAGGACTCCAGAGAGTTGGGGCCTAGATCTTGGCAAATCTCCCTCCTGGGGCCCCAGGACCCCCTCTGCCTCCTGTCCTGCACTCTCACTTCAGGAAGCCCGTGTTGGTATCTTTAGGTTCAGGGTGGCAAGAGCCCAGAGTAAGTTTTGAGACTGTCAGTAAAGGGGTGAGCTGGCTGAACCAGCCTTTGAGAGAACTGGACATTTCCCCAAACCCCATTTCTTCTCCTAGGGAGGGCCCCAGAGCCCTTCCTTTGAGCCCTTAGAAGCTGAACTGTACTTCTGACCGTTGACTTTGGGCAGGGTACTTCTGTTGCTCATCCTATTCCCTACTCCTTTCCTACGTTGAAATAGCTATTGGGATTGAGCTAGATAATCCCCCCAGCTGACTTTTAGGGGTCCTGTGCGAAGGCTTATCTTTAGTCCCCTGTATATCTGCATTTGCAGTTCAGTGTGTGTCTTCCTCTGGCTGTGGAATTTTACAGTCAGGGCTCAGGGTAATGGAATAGGAAAACAGCATTTTACTTCCTTTTGAGGCAGGGACCTTGGATCTGGCAGTGAAAACTAGGCCACACATCTTTGGATAAGTGTGATTGGCTGATGGTAGGATGGAATCTGGGGAGACAAGCTCTTGGCTTTGCCTAGGCTGCTTGTTACCGCTGATCATCCCTGCATCACACAGCCCCCGGAAACATGATGGATGACTCCAGGCAGTGCCCACCTCAGTGCCCTGCCACCTGGAGCTCACCCTTTACTCCGGTACACTTTGATTGACCAAGAAGTTTGCAACCACAGAGAGTAATAATGACTTGAGGGAAGTCTGTCCAGGTTGGGATCTCCAGCCAAATTCATGAACTCTTCTCATGACAGGGTGCTGTGGAGATCATCTTCAAAGGGCATGAGAATGTGGAAGATGCTCAAGCAGAATATATTGACAAGTTTGCCAACCCTTTTCCTGCAGCAGTGAGAGGTAGGCACTGTGGCAGGAGGGCAGCTTGGCTCATTTGTTGGATTACTTGCTTGTTCTTTTTTTACAAAAAGTCCCAATAACTAGGACTTTTCCTGTTACTGTCAAATCTGTAGACTGTTAAGGGTTGGGGTTGGCCCTGGGAAGTGATCACTTAAGGACGATGGGGCCTGATAGGCTGCTTTCGTAACCATGATCCAAGCAACATTGCTGGAATGGCTAAATTTCTTAGTTTTCTTCTAGTTACCTAATACTGTGTAAAACTCTACCACAAAATAGAGTGGCTTAAAGCAATTTCTCCCCTCCTTTTTTGCTCATGTTCTGTGAATCATTGATTTGGTTTGGGCTCAGCTGGGTGATTCTTCTGTTGGTCTTGCCTGGGATCAGTTACGTGGCTGTAGTCATTTGGTGGCTTGACTGGGGCGGGCTAGTCCAAGAAGGTGTCTTACATGGTTGTTGCTGGCTCTCACTAGACTCTCTCCATCTGGTTTTTTATTGTTAAAGAGGCTAGTCAGTGCTGCTTTACAGGGTGTCCTGAGGGCAGCAAAAGACAGAGGAGAAGCTACAAGGTGTCTTGGGACCTAGGTTTGGAAGTTACACAGTGCCACTTTTGCCACATTTGTGGCAAGTCATAGAGCCAGATAAAGAAATAGAAGCACCCTGACTAGAGATGGAACCTGCAGCCTAGGCATGTGCCTCGAGTGGGAATTGAACCCACGACCATTTGGTTTATAGGACCACACTTCAGCCAACTGAGCCACACCAGCCAGGGCTAGAGTCTGCTTCCTGATGGTTGGAGTGTCAGTGTCCCATTGTAGAGGGACAAGAATGGGAGGAATTGTAGCTAGTTTTGAAAATTCACATTTGTTTTCTTCATTTCCTATTGAATTCATCTTCGCAGGGAGAGGAGTCACATTTTTTTTTGTAAAGTTGGGGACCTGCCAGAGGAATGGGAACTCCAGGGATGCAGGAGAGGTTTCACAGGGCCTAGCCCCTCTTGTGTCAATCAGGCTGGGCCAGCTCACATTGTGCGTCCCAGAGATGGTGCCCAGGCTGAGCACAAGACTGGAGGGTGGCGTCATCTGGGGGTGCAGATGATCTCCCTTTTCTGTGCTTCACCAGGGTTTGTGGATGACATCATTCAGCCTTCCTCTACACGTGCCCGAATCTGCTGTGACCTGGATGTTTTAGCCAGCAAGAAGGTACAACGTCCTTGGAGGAAGCATGCAAATATTCCACTGTAAGCAAATCAAAGGAAGATAAACCAAGCTAGTTACTTGGCTATTAGAACTCATCCCAGCCTTTTCTGCAATCATGAAACCTGAGAATCCAAGTAACAGTAATTACTTGGAATGGCTGAGTTTTTTAAATTCTAGAAAGATTTCATTTGTGCCTTACTGTGAAATTATTTGCTTGATTAAAAATATTAATTGGTATATTTTTGAGCATACATTTTTTTATGGTAGAAATCTGAAAAATCATGAAAACTAGAAACAAAACAGTAGATAGTGTCACCTACAGCTGCCTCTTATTTAACTGTGTATCGTCTTCCCCCCTCGCTTCTCCCTGCACCGTGCTCCTCGCCCCCAGAAGAATTCCTTTTCTTCCCCTACAGGTGCGATAATAAGCTTTTAAGGGGAAAGTATCTGCTTAGGCTTCAGTTTGCTTCCTTTTAAATGATACTCCTTTTAATTCTTCTAGGACTTGTTGAGGATTAAATGAGGTTTGCATGTGTGTCCAACAGAATAGATCCTCAGTAAGATGAATACCCTATGTTAGTTCAGAAGTGTATTCTTACATTGAAAAAAACTTATTTTGAAGCTTTAAAAATGTTGCAAGAGTTGTATTATATGCTCTTCACGTAAATTCTCCAGTTCTTAACATTTTCTACATTTGCTTCATCTCTTCCATACATTTATATTATTATTTTTATTGACCCATTTGAGAGTAAGTTGCAGAATCATGACCCTTTGTTTCCCCAAAATGCAGTTTTTATTTCCTAGGAGACAAAGCTCATTATCTTACATATTCTGTTATGACTGACATTTTTGAAGTGTTCACCAATTATTTTGTTGAATGTCCCTCAATTTGAGTTGGTTTTTCCCCAGATGTTTAGATCCAGGTGAGAGTAATACATGAGTGTTTGTTCCATGTATTACATCAGGAAACATGTGATGTTCGCTGTTTGTCCATTACTGATGGAACTGACTCAGGTCACTTAGTTGAGGTAGTGGTTGTAAAGGCTACCATTTTCTCTTTGTAATTAAGAACTAATTTGAGAACATTCTTTAGGCCTGTCAACAAGCTCTTATCCAGTACTTCCACATACCCATTGATGGCTCCCGCCTCAAGCAGCTATTTATTCTATATTGTGTAAAAATATGACGTTGCTAGCCTTGTCATTATGTCTGCATGTGTTAGTTGGTACTCAGTTGGGAGAAAGAGCTTTCTCTTCTCCTGTTTTTATTGTTTTAGTGTCAGTTTAGACTTGTGGATTTTTAAAAACATTTTTTTCTGAAATAATTTTTCTTACTATGCTATTACCCTATCAAATTTTCAAGCAAAGCACATATTGTAGGAGTTCATTACTTTTGATCCTTGCCCCATCCTTACTTACCCTACCCCAAGAATTATCTCCTTGAGATTGGGAGCCATATATTACTCATAATTAAAATCTGTGCTTGCTATACAGTAGGTGTTTCATAAATGTTTTAGTGAATGAATGTTTATCAATAAAAAAATTCAGACCACTAGATTTAAAGTTTAATGTTATTTATTTTGATGCACAAAATTTCCTGATTTGGCCATTGGAAGCTTCTTCATGTTGGCTCAGTCCTTTTTTTTTTTAAGATTTTATTTATTTATCTTTAAAGGGGAAGGGAAGGAGAGAGGGAGAGAAATAGCAATGTATGGTTGCTTCTCATGCGTCTCCTGCTGGGAACTGGCCTGCAACCCAGACACGTGCCCTGACTGGGAATCGGGCTGTGATCTTTGGTTCTCAGGCCTGTGCCCAATCCACTGAGCTACACCAGCCGGGGCCTGGCTCAGTCCTTTGATATGACTCAAGAACTTTTTGTGTACTTCCTTATTTCATGACACATGATAATTATCAGCCCTAGAATAGTGATTTCTCCCAGAGCCCTGGTTTCTTTTTGATATACTTTAGAAGCTGTGATTGGTACTGGATGGTCCCATTGATACTGGGGTGTCAGTGCTTGTAGGTATTTTCAGCAGAGTAGGAAATATTTATACAAGTATGTGTACATATATGTTTAGGGAACATGCATATATAAATATATATATTTTACATATGTAAAATTTGAAAACCATGAAGTCATACCAGAACTTTTTATTTCAGTCTAACACGCTGGTTCTTCTTTGCCTTCCTTATTCTATATTTATGCCTGTCTTCTCCCACAGTGATAAAATTGACTCCCATTATCCGCAATATATTTTACTCTTTTGCTCAATCCTACGATAAATATAAAAGTTTCAGAACCACCCCAACTATACCTATAATAAACCTCAGGTAAGTTCAAGACTTTTGTAATTTTGTCTTTAAGCTGAAGGTACATGGTCAAGTTGTTTGGATTAGTAACTGGGTGATGATTATGTTATCAATTTGAGACTTGAGTGTTTTTTGTCTGTTTCCCCCATCCTGTAGAATTTAACTTTATTTAGAGTATGTAAAGCATTAAGAGTCATTCCAGAACCAGAGATTTTAAGTAGTTTCAGCAGAAAAACCAACCACAGAATGCTGCTACAGTGTGCCCTATACAGCGTGCTTTTTTCTGTGGTGAGAGCCTTGGGTCCTCCCATCACTTATGACTCTCTTGTTCCAGCCTCATGGCTCCAAAGGTTTGTAAGCTCTGCTTGGATGTTGCACCATTTAACACTCATCTTGACCAAAGCTGGTATGTGACCATTGCCCACTTTTCCCCATTTCTACCAGGAAGCCCCACCATTCCAAGAAGCCAGGCTTAAGACCTTAGGAGTTATATTTTTAGTCGAGTATCTTTCCTCCCTCTCCAGCTGGAGGGTGGTATTCTCCATTCTAGTTGGGTTCTGAGTACTTGGGTACTCAGGGTCATGAGTACAGTCTCTACTCTCATCTCTGTGCCCCCTGCCTAGGCTGTTCTAATACATTAATTGCAGGTCCAGATTTTGTTGCTTTCCTCTGCTCTAGTGAGATTCCAGTGGATAATGCTGTTCTCCAATGTCTTTGGCCCACATAGACAGTTCTTGTCTGTCCCTCGCTTGCCTAGTTAGGTTTTTGATCCCAGTCCTGTTGCCTCTACCTTGGAACACACTTGCTCTCCAGTCTACTCATACTCAAGGACCTGGGGTCTCCATCTCAAATCATGAACTAAAACTGATCCTTTGTATAGAAGGTTTTAAGCAACTGATCGTGTTTTTCGCCCCCACCCCCATGACCGTACATACATTTATAGTCCTAAGTAGGTGGTAAGTTCCTAAGAAGCAGATACTGTGTTTGGCCAGAGGTTCTTTGTGCTCCTCTTTGGAACCTAGTACAGAACCAGCAGGGAGACTTTAAGCCCCTGGAAGTTGGGAAACGAGGCAGAGCAGACTATTGGATTTTGAGGTCTCCTGGCTAAGGGAGAAACAGGCAGATTGGTCATTATGTGGCTCAACAGCATAACCCTGGCTAGTACAATTTCTGGGTTCAGCTAGTCTAGGATTTGAACTGTCTTGGGGACTACTGTGCTACAGTCCATGTAAGAATAGTACCAAAGACAAACTTGTGCTTTTTAATTTTTCCTTTTTGAGGAAGGAATCTAAGAAGTGTTTTGCCAGGTTGTGAAATCTGGATGCTGAGAAGGGCTCTGTGCCTGGACCTGATATAATAGGGTGGAACCTAAAGCTGCAAGACCTTGAAAGTGTTGTCAAGTAGACCAGCCTCTGTGAACCAGAGTGCCTTTCCCAACCAGTGGTCTCACCTTAAGGGGAAAAAGAAAAATGCTGATTCTTGTAACCACTGAGGACTTGGGTTCAGCAAGCAGAATGCTGCTGAGTGTCTGTCTTTAGACTGAGTGCTGTAGAGGGTAGGGAAAGCCTGCCAAGTGTCCCTGCTCCAAGTCAGTCAACCAATTTGACCTGGGCCACACAACTGAGTGGTGAAGCTGAGACTTGAACCCAGGCAGACTTTTTCAAACCCCAAGCTTAGCCTGTTTTTTACACTATTCAGAGTATTGCCTTTCAAATCATGAGGGAGCTGGGATTAGGAAAGTGGTGCTCTACTCCACTACGATTGTCTCAAAGGAGCCAAAAAGCTACTGGTTTAGAAAAGCTTTCCTACCTCATCCATTATGGCCATTTTTTTTTTTTTGAATTTCTAGAGTAGAGGAGCACATCCACATGCATCTTTCAATGATTGTGAGAAAGTGTTTGTATTTTGAGAAAAGTTCTTCCAGTTTCCCTTCTACGTCTTGGTCTCCCCAGCCCAATTCTCTGCGTCTGGATGAATGGATGCTGGTGCTTTAGATGTGGTCTGCCCACTCAGAGAAGCCTCTGGAGGACCCTCACTCCCCCTCTTAAACTAGTCTAGACTTTACTTGTTTGACAAATGTATTTCACGTCCTTCTGGTTCTGAAGGATTTCTGGAGAGCTGTGACTTTATTCTTTTAGCGAGAACTACTGGTCTTCATGTTCCTTGCACTTGTTAGCACGGGATTCCAAGCAAGAGCTGTGGCACTTACTAGGTAGTACCCCAGTCTTGGGGCCTCTGTGAAATCTAGCCAACACATTTGGGCAGATGTGGCAGCCTTGGTAGGTACGTTCTGACCATGCCCCACTGTGCTGGATGGTGAGAAGTGACTCCTTTTTCTTCGGAGCAGAAAGCTGTACTTGAAAACATGATGCTCGATAGAGATCACCATAGGACAAGGCACTTAGGAGGGCAGGAATGGAACCTTACCTGAGATTTGTCTATTCACATCCAAATGCCTAAGCAGGCAGTAGGCCTTTGTTTCCATGTTTGTTTGTTTTTTAAAAATATTTTACTTATTAATCTTTAGAGGGGAAGGGAAGGAGAGAGAGAGAGAGAACATTAATGTATGGTTGCCACTCGTGGGTCTCCTGCCAGGAACTGGCCTGCAACCCAGGCATGTGCCCTGACTGGGAATTGAACCATGATTCTCTGGTTTGCAGGCCTGTGCTGAATCCACTGAGCCACACCAGCCAGGGCTGTTCCCATGTTTGATGGACTAAAAGTCATAGTCAAATAACAGCTAGGAAGTTGGCAAGCTTATCCCAAGATAGAGTCACACATGAGTAAAGCCCTGGTCTCGTTTCATAAGCATGTACCCCTCAAGAGGAGCTGCCAGGGAGACGAACCCATCAGTATCACCCTCCCTCCTTACCTGTCTAGAGAGCTCACCTCCTGATTTAACTCCTAGATCCCTGCTTTTTCTGCAAACATCTTAGGCCACCTAATGAACACAGCCCAAAATACATGGCCAGGCCTATAAAGTATAAGGTGTTACCTCTAGCACCAGTATCAAGAAAAACTCACTTCTAGAGTAGAATCCAGGTGGTCTTTAGAGGGCCACTGCTAGGGGGCAACCATGCATAAGCCCAGGGTCTAGATCTCAGGCAGGGGGGGCACTCAGGCTACAGACCAGTGGACAGTGTTTGGATGCCTCCTCAAAATTCAGCTGGCAAGGGACTTTCTCCTGAACCACAGACAACTTGGCCTATCCATTCTTCTCATCAGAAATTCAAGGAATGAAAGAAAATTAACAAGCTGGTCCTAAATTTCTGCTTGCTTTAAAAGGAAAATTCACTGATACAGTAATTTTGCCATCATTTAACAGATATCTGAAACATCGTTTAACAAATGTCTGAAAGAGCAAACTCAAGAGCAGCAGGACAGAAAATCATCTCTTTAAAGCTTTCCTAGTAGTACAATAGGATGACTACCACAGCCTGATTTTGAATAGTTTATTAAAGGAAAGGTGAAGCATCAGTTTCAAATTGTACAAAAGGAAAAAAAAACCTCATATTGCAAATGTACAATTTACAGAATTACTAGCAAAACCAATCAAGGAGACACTGAAAATACAAAATTTCGATTGATTTCAAACTGAACTGGAAACCCATTGGAGTAGCTATTATGCCTTTTTTGTTGCACGGTAGCCTACAGTTCTAAGTCAGCATCTGTTTTCCACATGAGACTGTCAAGCAAAGGATCAATCTGTGCTGTGCCAGGACACCTCCCAGCTTGCTCCCTGGCCAGAACCACAGGCAGGGCTGGTGTGGTGGACTGTCCAGTCATTCCTGCCCCTTCATTTTCAGTGAAGCCCACATCTCTGGATGAAAGTGAGACCTCAGCCCCCCTAACTGGAGCCCAGGAATTACTAAAAAACATTTTTGGCAACTGAGTTTTTTTTTTTCCCAGAACTATACACATGGTGAGAAAAATCTGTTTTGTGTTTGTTTACTAAAAGGATGAAGAAAATACATTTTGTTTTCCTGGACAAAAATAATTGGGTGCACAGATTTTTTTAAATGCTTTTCATTTTTAGTAAAAGGGCAAGCCTCATGATTCTGTTGCAGCTACTAAAAAACCAGCCCAGAAACAGTTGTAGATGGATTGGTTTGGATTGGACATTGAGGCTTACTTTAAAAATCAGAAAGGAAACAACTATAAGTGGGCTTTTAAAAAACAACAATAGTATCAAGTCATAATAGGTCTAAGCAACTGTAACTCTAAACCATTGAAGGCTGTCCTGAAGATTCGTAATTTCTTTCCCCAAAAGAATTATTCTTAATATGCACATTTAACACTGAAATGTAGCTGTATTTCAAGGTAAGCTTAGGAACTTCACCCTCTAAGCACAGACTTCTATGCAGCACATACTTCTATAATTGGTAAACTTAATTCACAAAATTAGCGCATAAAGGTATTAAGTGCATGGGAAGTAGACACAGTTATGTTACACTTAAAATTACTTTTGCATGGCAAAGGAGTTCTTTATAATTATCTTTTTAAGAAAATGGAAGTCTATGTAACTTGAATTTGGCAGGGCATGAAATAAGTGGTAAAAACAGCAAACTGATAACTTGAGAACCATTTTTGTTTTACTGAGAATACTTTATTTGCTGGTAGAAGTTGCTAAAAATGCACAGAACAAATACCAATAGAAAATGTACTATATTTGAGTCCCTATTCTATATAAAATGAACGGTGTACAGCATCTGTTGGAAAAATGGCTGCATGGACATTTCTTATTTTATGCCCCTGTTATAAATAAAAATAAACCTTTTTATTCAAGAGTATATAAAATCTGGGAATCCATATCCATAGAGGGCGTGTGGTTTTTGGCAGAGATGCACTGTCAGAATTTCATCTTAGCTTGTCAATATTCTGCTCCTCCATATTTCTGTCCATAAAGTCAACCAAATCCAGTGAGCTCCAAAACACTCTTCAGCAATTAAAATGAGCTGCTTACTCATAGGTTTAATAAAAATGGTTAGCTTTTAAAACATAAAAAGGCAAAATGTTAAAACGGTTTTTAAATTGTACAACAGGAAAATAAAGTTAAAAATATTTTTTTTACTCAATGCGGAGTTTTCATAAAACAGGTGTATAACAGTGTTTATCTTGACAGCTGTTTTAAAAATTTAAAATGTTTTCCTCCTTCCAGAAAAAACACATCTGTTTTGGGTAAGTCCAATGTTAGGACACAAATGATTTTTCAGGTCAGTCTTTCTAAGGTGGCATTCATCAACACTCCCTTGGGTAATTTACATGCTCCTCTTCTGTCACTGCAAAAGGGGATTGACCTCAACCATTTGATTAAAAAACAAATCAGACCACATCAAAAGTGTTTTTCCCCATACAAGCTATCACAGTATATAGGCCTCTAGCTCTAAATAATAGAGTTCCAGATTCGTAAGTTTTCTTCAGACTTCAGAACATAGGCATTCCAAATCCCTAGAAAATGAGAAACACAATCATTAAATTCATGCAAAACCAAGACCCAGAACCATAAATAAAAGGTAGAAATAATTTAACATTTACTGAATCGTCTTCTATGATAGCTGCAGAATCAAAGAAATCTGGCCTCAGCTCAGCTCTCTCTCGCCGATTTCTTGATGGGGGCTGGAAAGAGAAGCCAGTTAGTTCATTTTTTTCTGGAGATGCATTAGGGCAATGAACTGCGATGATAAGCAGTTAGTATTTCCAGTGGTACCATAAATATCCAGAATTGCTAAGGGTCAATTTGGAAAGGAAAAGGATCTGGCTTTTTACATGAAGCATACATTTAAAAAAATAACTGGCTTTTAATTATCACTTAGACAAAAAAAGCTTTTGAATTATGAATTGATTGAGTATATAAATGCCTAAAAATAATTTGGGGCCTATAAACATCTATCATAGCATTATAAAATGGGTCAAATGCTGGGTGACAACTTCATTCAGTTCCCCAAGGCAGGTAGATAGATGGAAAGGTATTGAAGGGCTCAGGGAAGGGAACTTAATAGACTGGAATGACATGATCTCAGGGAAAATCAAAGCATATAAAGAAGAATGTTATGGGATAAAGCACGTCTCCAAATTCCTATGTTAAAGTCTTAAGTACTTCAGAATGTGACTGTTATTCGGAATTAGGGCTTTTGAACAGGAAATTAGTTAAAAGGTGGGTGGTTTCTAATCCAATATACTTTGTGTCCTTAGAAGAAAAGATCATGTAAAGACAAAGAAAGAAGATGGTCACCCACAAGTTATAGAGGTGTCAGAATGAAATCAACCCTACTGATACCTCCAGAACTGTGCGAGGATAAATTGCTATTTAAGCCAATCACTTAGTGGTATTTATTGGCAACCTCAGCAAATTAACAGAAAGAGAGAAAGTAATATGAATACACATTTCCATCACCCAATTTCAATAATTGTCAAACACTTGCAAATCTTGTTTCATTGAATGGTTTCAGTATTTTCTTTCTTTTCCATGGCATTTAATCTATAATTACCTGTAATATGTGTTACTAATGGGTAGAAATTAAAAGCAAAACAAAACACAATCACCAAGCATTTCTTCTGCATTTGGCTGTGCTGGACCATAGGGTGTACTGTCACTCTCCAATTTAAAGTACAAGAGATTAGAAGCTTCCAGCCAAGTTGGAGGCACAGGTGGAGATGCCTTGCTTCCTCCCACAACCAAAGGATGGATAACAACTAATTTAAAAACAAAAAACAATCAGAACTTCCACATAGAAGTGTGACAACCAAGGAGTTAAAGAAGAAATATTCATTCAGACTAGTAGGAGGGGCAGACACAGAGGGCTGGAGCAGAGGACATATTGCAAGGCAGCATATTCGAGTATGGATGGATAAATTGGGAGGAACACCTGGGGAGTGAGACAGACCATGCACCCAGGGTTCCAGTGTGGGAAAACAAAGCCTCAAACTGACCTCTGGCTGTAAAAACCTGTGGGGATTCTGGAGGTGGGAGGAACTCCCAGTCTCACAGAAGAGTCCATTGGAGGGGCTCATGGAACCCTACAATGTATACAAGTCCACCCACCTGGGAATCAGCACCAGGAGGTTGAAGTTCACTTGTGACCACAAACAATGTCACAATGCAGTGAAGTGGGTTGCTCCGCTCTGGTGAATATGAAAGACCCTACCTCTTACAACGTTAACAGGTGTGCCGAGTAAAAAAAATCAAAACTGTTTTCAGAGAAAATACTAAGTGACGATGAGATAGTCAACCTATCAGATGCACAACTGAAAACAACGGTAGTCAGGTTGAGTATGGCCACAAAATAAAGAAGTGAAGGCTATACAAAGGGCAATAAAGAAAAATATACAGGGAACCAATAATGAAGGGAGGGAGACCAGGACTCAAATCAATGGTTTGCAGCAGAAGAAAGAAACGAATTAAAAAAAAGAGGAGAGGCTTAGGAACCTCTGGGACAACTTGAAATGTTCCAATATCCAAGTCATACAGGTGCCAGAAGGAAAAGAGGAAGAGCAAGAAATGGGAAACTTATTTGATAAAATAATGGAGAATTTCCCCAATTGGGCAAAGGAAATAGACATGCAAGTTCAGGAAGCTCAAGAGAGCCCCAAAGAAGCTAGATCCAAGGAGGAGCACACCAAGGCACATCATAATTACATTACTCAAGATGAAAGAGGAGGAGAGATCTTAAAAGCAGCAAGAGAAAAGGAGCCAGTTACCTACAAGGGAGTTCCCATCAGACTGTCAGCTGACTTCTCAGAAGAAACCTTACAGGCAATAAGGGGCTGGAAAGAAGTATTCCAAGTCATGAAAGGCAAGGACCTACATCCAAGATTATTCAGCAAAGCTATCATTTAGAAAGGAAGGGTAGATAAAGTGCTTCCCAGATAAGGTCAAGTTCAAGGAGTTCATCATCACCAAGCCCTTATTACTGTATGTGAAATGTTAAAGGGACTTAGAAAAAGGAGAAGATCAAAACTATGAACAGTGAAATGACAACAAACTCACAACTCTGAATAACCAAACCTAAAACAAATTCAAAAATGAACTAAGCAAACAACTAGAACAGGAACAGAACCAGAGAAATAGAGATCACATGGAGGGTTATCAGTGGGGTGGGGTAGGGAGAGAATGGGGGGAAAGGTAGAGGGAGGAAGCAGCATAAACGGTAGGCACAAAATAGGGGGAGGTTAAGAATAGTTTAGGAAATGGTGAAGCCAGAGAACTTACATGTATGATCCATGGACATGAATTAAGGTGGGGGGGGTGTTGGAGGGAGGGGGATAAAGGGGACAAAAAAGTGGGACAACTGTAATAACAATCAATAAAACATACTTAAAAATAAGGATGAATTGATAAAACAATATAGATGAATCTTGAAACATATTAAGTGAAAGAAGCCAATCACAAAAGACTATACACTGTATAGTTCCATTATATTAAATGTTCAGGATAGGCTTATCTGTAGAGACAGAAAGTACATTAGTGGTTGCCTAGGGCTTGGAGCTGGGGAGAATGGCAGAGGTTGACTGCTAAAGGGTTTGGGTTTTCTTTTGGAGGTGATGAAATGTTTTAAAATTGGGGTGATAGTGGCACAGCTCTGAGTGAGCTAAGAAACACTGAATTGTGCCCCTTAATAATTAATTGTAATTATATCTCTATAAAGATGTTACTAAAAATGAAAAAAAAGTACAAGAGCATAAAAGTAAAAGATCATTCATTAGGTTCAAAATTTCACCTCAGCTCATCTGAAAGAAATACAATTTTTTAAAGATTATTCATTTATTAGATCCAGTGTTTGTTTTTCCAAGAAGTTAAAAAGAAGCAACCAGTTCATCCTTTGCCAGAGTTCAAAATTGGACTGCTTTGAAAGCAGGCTTGAAAATCACAGAAGCTCATCCAGATGCCCACAAGACTTACACTGGCCCTCCCTAATGTTGGTCAGTGTTACTCCCTCTTCCTCCCACAGGTTTCTGAAAACGAAAATGTCTTACACCAACGCCTTCCCATATTTTAACAGAATAAAAATGTATTGCATTTCCTTACCAGATCAATAACCATGGTGTCTTCAAATTCTTCATTCATATCTTCTAACTGGCTCCGGGATGACATCATCACATCTTCAAAGATTGGCTCCGCATCTTCCTCCATTAGGCCCCGACTAATAAGGAAAAAGCACAGTCAGAAAGCTGTTCATATTCACTGAATTTGGACTCCTGGCTCTTTAGGTCATCTAACCAATAAAAGTACACCTTCTAATTACAACCTATAGACTGATGGCACAGATTATGATACTGAACTCTAATGCAATTAAAGATCATTCATTTGGTTCAAAATTTCATCTCAACTCATCAGAAAAAAATATAATTTTTTAAAGATTATTTATTTTTAGAAAGAGAGGAAAGGAGGGAGAAAGAAAGAGGAAAGGAGGGAGAAAGAGAGGGAGAGAAACATCAATGTGTGGCTGCCTCTTGCATGCCCTCCCACCAGGGACCTGGCCTTACAACCCAGGCATGTGCCTTGACTAGGTATCGAACTGGCAACCCTTTGGTTCACAGGCCAGCATTCAACCCACTGAGCCATACCAGCCAGGGCAGAAATAGAATTTAAATGCAATAACAATAATAGTGGTTAACATTTATTTAGCTGTGTATCCATCTGCACAAAAACTCTTAAGTAGTTGGTGCTATTATCATCCCAAATTTACAAATGAGGAACCTGAGCACAGAGGTTTTACAGCTTGCCCAAAGCCCCATAGTTTGCAAGTAGCATGCTGCACAGGATTTAAACAATTAAAACCTCAAGGGCCCATGCCTTCCATTCCTGTCCTATGCTGTGTAACATATGCTGAATTATGATTTTAACTCCTAAGACCAACATCAGAGGAATCGAAGTAATTCCACAAAATAACCAGCATCACATAGTTATGTTCTTGTGATACTGGATGTGACACTTACACGGCATGCCTCACTCCAGTTCTCACTTTCATGTAGTTCATTCCTGTTCTGTCCTTCCGATTTAAGTCTTCTAATTTTGGCTGGCCTAACCAAGAGATCTGCATCTGAGGACTAAGAGACAGCACTATTATTCATCTTGTGGCAGCAGATAATGAAATTAGCTAATAAGTCCCATGATAAATTGACCGGCCTAATCCCCATGTAGGGGAAGTTAGCTGGATTTATTCCAGGGCCAAGGGTGAGAGCATTACCAAAGGATCTGCCCTTGTAGAAATGGCAGTGTGGTGACCAGAGAGATTTCTAAGTCTCCAAGAGAAGCTGGCCATGGCTATTTGTTAGGTGTGAAGGAAATCCCCAAATATACTGCTTTGAGATAAGTTATTTTGAGCTGAAGGCAATTAAGAAGCACTAAGTAAAAAAACGTCCTGGAAATAAAGTCTCCTTTGATGGGTAACAGACTCTTCAGAGTCAGCCCAGAGCCCAAAGAGGGTGGAGGAAACTTTTTTCCCCCTATAGGTACTTAAATTATCAGCTTCGTTCCCCAAATCCCTGCCAAATGAGTGCTTCCCAGTTCTCTGCATTCAGCTGCTGTCATACTCACAAGTGTTCCTAGCTGGGCAGCCAGTCCCCTACAGAACAAAAATGATGCTGGCTTAGTAGCTAAGAACCCTTGAGTTGAATAAGGTAGGGCACAACCGTTTTTTCTCAGCCCTTCTGAGATTTGGAGTCAGGTGCATGCTGAGCAAAGACTTCACCTGTACTCAGCACTTACTGGAACATGAACAGTTGCATAAACAAGCCTTTTGGGACTTTTACAGGATGTAGACTTTAATAATTTTTATTAAATAAAATCTGCTGTATGAAATTCCCTCTAAGAAGCTCTCTACATAATTATGAGGGGCTACCACCTTGATTAAACCTATAAATCTAGAATAGGTGGCAGACTGCAGCTAGGAGGAACTGACAAATCAGGGAAACTGATTTTGTAAACTCAGGGAAGTAAGGCAGGCAGCTCTAATGAGAACCCACCTTGTAGGAAGATGGTCATATGGTTACATCATCTAAAAATGCCCAGTTATGCAGTGGCTGACAATTACCATTTCAGCTTTCAAGAAAGGCAGATGCTCAAAGCAAAACTGCCTTGTGAAAATTCAGGATCTGAATATTTCTAAAATCTCCTTTTCCATTTCTAATCAGCTTAATTCATTGAGTTCAAGTGAGAATTCTCTCTCTTATCCATCTGAGTAATTTATAGCATCACCCCAGTATGAGTAGGAACACAAGTGAGAAACTAAGAGAAATTTCCAAGTTGGGTGAAAATAACAAAGAAAAGTTAAGATTTGTTTTAATAGCAAAAGTCATATAATCACATTTTTCAGAGCACTGGTACTAGAAAATATTTTAATTGCTACTGTGGGAAAAGGTAAGATCTTGATTTTCTCTTAGCAAAAGGGCAACTGTTTCTCAGAATTTATCAAATATCTAACTCATTCTTAATCTACAAATAGTTTAAAATATAAACTTAATCAAGATAAAGTACTGTTAGTTAAATGGATGATAAAACTTATTTGGTGTGTATAGGCTCTTTTTGTCAGTAAATTGACCTGAATGGTTTCTTGCCAAGTACCTCAGAAGAAACAGACCTGCCCAGTGACTGTGCAAACTGCACATGAAAGTTAGCAGTCAGACACCATGCACTTAAAAGTCTCTAAACTGCAAACATGCATTTGCAGACTTCTTATACATCTTATAGTGTAAATTATTTAACCTTTATTTGTGGCATTGTTTTCTCATGAACTGACCAGTAAAATGGTTTGATGAACAAAAAGTTTTACTTAGGCAGTTTCTTTAAGTTACAGGTTTTTTTGTAAAGAAATGAACTTGTACTACTTACTTGTGTAAAAAGTCGGGTTCAGAACCATGTTCAGATTCAGGTTCCTGAATCTGTTCTCCCATGGGCCGGCTATTCTCCCGCAGGACAGTAGACGTGAGCTGTGGTGTTGGCAGGGGTCCAGGAGTCTGAATCATGGTGTCAGTCCTATTTAGCCATGTATTATCCAGACTTTCATCTGTAAAATCCAGTTAAAAGTCACAGAATGTCGTGGGTGAAATGAATTCTAGTATAAGTTACAGCATGGACTACTTTTTTAACATTTTAAAAATGTTTTATTGATTATGCTATTACAGTTGTCCCATATCTCCCCACCCCTTATTACTCTCTGTTCAGCAACCCCCTTACCAGCACCCCCATCCACTTACTTTATGTCCATGGGTCGTACATATAAGTTCTTTGGTCTCTCCATTTCCCATACTATTCTTAACCTCCCCCTATTTTGTGCCTACTGTTTATGCTGCTTCCTCCCTCTACCTTTCCCCCCATTCTCTCCCTACCCCACCCCACTGATAACCCTCCATGTGATCTCTATTTCTCTGGTTCTGTTCCTGTTCTAGTTGTTTGCTTAGTTCATTTTTGAATTTGTTTTAGGTTTGGTTATTCAGAGTTGTGAGTTTGTTGTCATTTCACTGTTCATAGTTTTGATCTTCTCCTTTTTCTAAGTCCCTTTAACATTTCACATACAGTAATAAGGGCTTGGTGATGATGAACTCCTTGAACTTGACCTTATCTGGGAAGCACTTTATCTACCCTTCCTTTCTAAATGATAGCTTTGCTGAATAGAGTAATCTTGGATGTAGGTCCTTGCCTTTCATGACTTGGAATACTTCTTTCCAGCCCCTTATTGCCTGTAAGGTTTCTTCTGAGAAGTCAGCTGACAGTCTGATGGGAACTCCCTTGTAGGTAACTGGCTCCTTTTCTCTTGCTGCTTTTAAGATCTCTCCTCCTCTTTCATCTTGAGTAATGTAATTATGATGTGCCTTGGTGTGCTCCTCCTTGGATCTAGCTTCTTTGGGGCTCTCTTGAGCTTCCTGAACTTGCATGTCTATTTCCTTTGCCCAATTGGGGAAATTCTCCATTATTTTATCAAATAAGTTTCCCATTTCTTGCTCTTCCTCTTTTCCTTCTGGCACCTGTATGACTTGGATATTGGAACATTTCAAGTTGTCCCAGAGGTTCCTAAGCCTCTCCTCTTTTTTTTTTAATTCTTGTTTTTTCATTCTGTTCTGGTTGAATGTTTATTTCTTCCTTCTGCTCTAGAGCACTGATTTGAGTCCTGGTTTCCTTCCTGTCACTGGTGGTTGGTTCCATGTACATTTTCCTTTATTTTACTTTGTATAGCTTTCACTTCTTCCTTTACTTTGTGACCATACTCAGCCATTTCTGTGAGCATCCTGACTACCAGTGTTTTGAAATCTGCATCTGATAGATTGGCTATCTCTTCATTGCTTGATTTTTTCTGGAGCTTTGACTGCTTCTTTCATTTGGACCATTTGTTTTTGTCTCGGCGCCCTGTTACATAGTAAGGGGTGGAGCTACCCACGTCGTCATATTGTGGGACTGTATATAGGGGGAAGGGTCCCAGAGGGAACAGTGCTGCTTGCTTGCTCTTGGCCAGCTTTCAGTCACTTCCCCTGCTACCCACAGCAAAATGGACCCTTCTGATGCTGATTCCAAGGTGGGTGGGTTTGTGTACTTTCTACGACCCTGTGAGTCTCTCCAACAAACTCTCTTGTGAGGTCGAGAGTTTCTCTCACCACCATAATCCCCACAAGTTTTTTCAGTCAGAGATTTTGGGCTGTATTTTCCCCACACTGGAACCCTGGGTTGGGTGGTCTGTCTCACTCCCCAGTTTTTCTCCCAATTTATCTGCATGCAAATAAATGTGGGACCACCCACTCTGCCAGTTGCTGCCTGGTCTGCTCGGATCCTCCACCTGCTGCCTTGTCTTGCATCCTCTCCACCCCAGCTGCCCGTCTCTGCCCCTCCTAATGGTCTGGATAAATGTTTCTTCTTTAACTCCTTGGTTGTAGGACTTCTATATACTTTGGTTTTCTGGTAGTTCTGTTTTTTTTTTTTTATTTGTTGTTGTCTTTCTTTTAGTTGTGTGAGGAGGCTCAGTGTATCTATATGCCTCCATCTTGCCTAGAAGTCCAGCATGGATTTCAACATGGTTCTGGAGTTAGACTGCCTAATTTGAATCCCAGTTATATCACTTGCTTGTGTGACTTTGGGTTAAACTTCCAAAATTCAGGTTTTTCATATACAAAATAGGAGTATCAGTATCTCACCTCATATATTTGTACCGATTAAATGAGGTAATGTATAAAACCATCAAATATTAACTATCTTTACATTATCATCTATTCCAAGTTCCTCTACAAGATGGTAAAAGGAGAATGGAGCCAGTTTGAAACCCCTGTAACCTTGCTTTACCTCAAGCAATAAAGGGACTGTAGGTCTTAAAGGGGCCCCACGCAGCAGCACTTAGAGTCTGATGGCTTTAATGAGAAATCAGGAAATCCTGTTACACAGCTGAACACTGGTCAGCAGAGGAAAAAAGTTCTTTTCCAGGTCATTCATGGGGGGGAAGGGTTAAGAGGTTCACTGTTTCTGGGCCTCTAAGTAATACCTCTTAAGGGAAATCTTCCCTGATCACCCACCCAGCCCCACTTACCATTTTCTCTTAACTTCCAGAGGAAGTAGAACCATTCCTGCTAAGCCTGAATTATGCACTGTCCTGTACTGGCAATGTATATTTTTCATGTACATATGTTATCTCTAATTAGATTTAAGTTTCTTAAAGGGACAGGGAACTTTTTCCTTCTTCTGAAGTTGACTAGACTATAACAGATTAAAGCATTTGCATACCTAAACCACATATTAATAAAATACTCCTTAACTATAAACATCCTATATATAAAAATTCTAAATTGTTTTCCTAATATGGATGATTCAAAAAATATTACTGTTATGTCTTCCCATTGTTCTTCTCCCCCATTAAGTCTCAGAGATGTGTGCATGTTAGGTTCCTCATCTGCTGTCAATCATTCCATCTCTCTGTGTGCATGTCTCATGTGTCCAAAATTTTGTCAGATGTATGTGTGTGTTTTATTAACTTTTCTGTCCCTGGAAATACCTACTATTGTTTGGTTAAGGTCATTCCACCTATGCAAAGCTCACTACTAAATCTCTTCTTACTCAGCAAGAATGTTATATCTTCTTTTATTCATACCACTTTTCATTCACTACTTAATTCAAAACTTTTCTCTCCTGAACTGAAAATTTTATGACCTTAAGAATGGTTCTTAACCAGGTACACTCATCTTGCAGCTCTTTACTACATGTCATCTTTTCCAGAATATCTTTCCTAATTCATTAAAAGTCTGGCCACTTCTTGTATGTTCCTAGAGAATTTTTCTGGTGAATCATTGCATTTACCATGCTGAACTGAAAACTGCGTGCTTCTGTCTCTTATCTGTACTATGAGCTCTTTCATTAACACCTCATCTCCAGCACTTAGCACGGTTCTTAGGAAGGTGTTTGGTAAAGACTTAATGAATGAATAACTTCAGGAAGAACTCACTCTTCTTGAAGATACCCTGCTAACCCGTCAGGATTTCCCAATGGAAACACTCTTGTAAACCTCTCTCGTGGTTAACCCAAACAAATGGAACTCTGCTGCTTGAGGGTTCTAGGCAAATAACCTGAGCCACTTGGTAAATTTGAAACTGCTATTGAGCAAGTTTTCATTTTTGCAACTTAACAATTACCAAATTAGGTTATCTGGTCCATAAATGTTTTTCTTAGTCCTAAAGATAATCATATTGGCAGCTCCACTATCGAAAAAAAAAAGTGTTTTTTTTTTGTGTTATTTAAATTCTCTAGGCTTTAGTTTCTTCTGTGTAAAATCTGGATTACTGTGCTCAATAGCCATGGGGATGTAAAGTACAGTATAGGGAATGGAACAGCCAAAGAACTTATACACATGACCATGGACATGAACAATGGTGTGAGGATTGCCTGAGGGAGTGGAGGGTGGAGGGTGGAATGGAGCAAAGGGGGATAAATTGGGACAAGTGTAATAGCATAATCAATAAAACATGATTTAAAAAAGAATAATGCTTTGTTCTATTACTTGTAAAGCAATTTTTAGTCTTTTTTGATATATGAATATTGACCACTGATTACATTTACATTATAATTCAACTCCCCATTCCCCAGAGTTCATGAGGTTTACAAAACCACATTTGGCCATCACTATTTTAATATACAAATGTACATGATCCATTCAAGTGTTAACAATGGAAAGTTGTTCTGATATATTTAATTTGCTGCAGAGGCCTACCCTCAGCTTACCAGAATCTTTCCTGTATTAGTATGAATTTTTACAGAATAACATAACTATTTTATTTTAAAATTTAATGTATTAGAAAACTATAATATGGGATCAGTTTTACAAACTACCATAACTATGTCCTTTTTTCCTTTGTGCCTATCTTCCTCTACTCCATGCTCTTTTAACTTGTTTTCCTTTTTTTCTGTCCATTATCAATTCCAACATTTTTGCCTGAATCTCTCAGTGTGTATCAAATACATAAGGATATAATGTGCTTAACAGTATCATCTTGCTTCCACAGATTATTTGCCATTATTTATCTCTATACTACCAGGAGAACTATTTGTCTCATACTGTAAAAACAAACTTACCTTCTACTCGTTTCTTATGAAGTGGGGGCCGTCCTTTTTTATTCCTTACTGAGGAAGTTTTGCTGCTGCTACTTCCACTGTTCACAGACATTCTATCATCTTCACCTCCAGTGACTAATGAATTTCTATAGGAGATGAGTGGAAGCCATACATCTTCCCTCCTTTCCATCATCTGCTCCGTAAGGAACTTTTCAAGGTATGAGTGACTAGAAACACAGTAGGAGAAGGAGTGATTTTCATGGAGGTACTTAGTATTTCCGTAACATGAGGCACTCTCAGAAGGTTCTAAAGAATCTCGGAGGACACACTTTTTGCATGTAGCCTCTCCCCTGCAAAACAACCTTTTAAAACTTGTGAAAATTATAAAAGACAATCATTTAAAGTCTTTCGAAATTGTCTTAAGGTCATACCAAAAATGAAGAAAACATTTATTCAAGAATATCTTCCAAATCTCAGTAAGAACAATGACAGTTTCAACACTGAGCAACATCCTGCATCATTCCTTTGTCCTCTTCTCCTTCATGACAACTGTGTGTTATAGAAACTCTACTCTGAGAGCTCTGCTCTGGGAAGACATGGATAAGATTAGGAGCTCCCTTTCTTTCTGTTTAGAGCTGCTCTTGAAGAAGCAGGCCATCTGTGTGTTACGGATGCTCTATTCTGGACAGCAGCTGGGAGCAATGAGGCCCCATGCCACAAACCCCAACCTGTTGGGTAGTAACTCCTACCCCAGGCACAGCAGGCTAAGAATACTGGGCCCTGAATGCCTCATCTCAGCTCCCTTGTACAGCAGAAATTCCATAACTGAAGAGCAAGCCAAGAACCAGGGGTAACCCTGGACCCCTGTTATTCTGGAATGTGAGGGATACTATCCCAGCACCCAGATCCTGTTCAGTGGCATAAAAATTCTGCCCAGAGGCTGAGGCAGACCATATGATGCAGCTTTCCAGCTATCTGGGAGGACTGACTTTATTTGGAATACAGTATACAATATTTCTTGCCTAACGGTGTTGGCAGCTCTTTATACTATAGGCAAGAAATGAGAGAGTAGAACAGCCAAAAATTTAAGAGAACCAACACCAAGAGCCCTCCTGGAATGAGAAGGTTGTGCACATGGGCTAAGCTGCACCCATTCATGAGCAAATAGAACAGGGGATGGGGGGCAGCTTTGAAATCATTCCCTAAACCCTACACAAATCTATCAACATAGCGGGAAAACCTCACTGCCACAAGTGGCTTAAACACAACCTCCAACCAAATGCTGGCTGAACAATAGGCTGCTCTGACTTAGCAACTCCTAAAAAGCCAGGCTTAAAAATAAAAGCATAGGCTGGTTTCCAGTTCTGTATATAAGGAGCTTGTAAGTTGCCAGTGCATCCTACCAAGTAAAAAGTTGAAAAAAATCAACTCTTCTTGGATCCATAAGAGAAGAAAATCATTGTGCAGACACAATAGAGGAGGTCACAGCTTACTGGGACAAACACATGAGCACAAACCCCCTTGGGAACCATTGCTGGGGTAGGAAAACTTATACTACATAGTTCATGAATTGCTGGAGGCACACTGTAGACAAATCTGAGAGTAAGAAACTCCAGGGTACCCAGTTATAGGGGAGACCCCCACAGTATTGGAGACTAACTGGTAAGGGAAATAGTCAACTTGAACCCACTCTACTCATCCTGTTCCAACTAAGGGTGGAACCCCCTCAACCCCTGAGAAGACCATGTGAAGTTCACAGTACAGAGTCATAGCTCACTAAAAGGCTGTGACCTAATCACAGGACTACACAATGCTCCCCTCCTCCTACACCTCACCACCACATTACTAACTGCCTATTTACAGCAGTTTGTTTCACCCAGTACACCATGTCTAGCGATTGAGAACAAATTACAAACCATACCAAAAGGTAAAAAACACAACTGGAAGAAATAGAGCAAGAACATAACCAGACGGGGCAAAAAGGCCAGAATTTTCAGACTTGGAATAAACAACTATGATTAATACGCTAACAACTCGGATGGAAAAAGAAGGATGCCTCTGATAGATTGTTAGCAGACTGGACACGGACAAGGAAAGAATGTATGAGCTAGAGGAAAGCTCAACAGGATCCTCAAAAACTGAAAAATAAAGAGATGAAAAAAAAAACCCCATTACAACAGCTAAGGACTGTAGTACAAATGTAAAAGGTAAAATATATGCATAAAGGGAATGCCATTAGGAGAAGAGGGAAAGGAACATAAGAATTATTTGAAATAACAATGACAAAATTAATATTAGACACTAAACCACAGATACAGGAAACTCAAGAATCCTAAGCAGGAGACTTCCAGCCAAGATGGAGGAGTAGGTAGACACACTGTGCCTCCCCGCACAACCAAAATAAGGACAACAAATATTTAGAAACAAAAAAACTAGTAGTACTGAAAGAAAATTAAACTATATGGAAGTCTGACAACCAAAGAGTTAAAAAAGAACCATTCATCCAGACAGGTAGGAGGGGCGGAGTCAGGCAGCCGGGTGGAGAGGATTCACAGCAAAGTGGGGGCTGGTGAACCCTGGGTGTGCAAGGTGGCAGCAGGCAGACCAGGCGGTCCCACATTCCCACACAGATAAACCAGGCGAAACTGGGGAGCTACACAGAGTGAGCAACCCAGGGTCCAAGCACAGGGAAATAAAGCCTCAAAACACCAATTGAAAGCACCTGTGAGGGTTGAGGTTCCAGAAGAGACTCCCAGCCTCACAGGAGAGTTCGTTGGAGAGACCAACAAGGAGCTAGAATGTGCACAAACCCACCCACATGGGAATCAGCACCAGAAAGGCCCAATTTGCTTGGGGGAAGCAGCAGAAGTGACTGAAATCTGGCAGAGACCAGAACAAATGGCAATGCCCCTCTCTGACCCCACCCCCATATACTGTGTCACAACCCAGGAACCAGGATGCCCCACCCAGGTGAACACTTAAGACTCTGCCCCTCATATGTAACAGGTGCATCAAGAGAAAAAAAATGGCCCAAAAGGAAGAACAGATCAAAGCTCCAGAAAAAATACAACTAAGCAACAGATAGCCAAGAGATGCACAGTTCAAAACACTGGTAATCAGGATGGTCACAGAATTGGTTGAATTTGGTTGCAAATTAGATTAAAAAATGAAGGCTACACTAGGTGAAATAAAGGAAAATGTACAGGGAAGCAATAGTGATGGGAAGGAAACCAGGACTCAAATCAATGGAGTGGACCAGAAGAAAAAAAGAAACAACCAAACAGAAAAGAATGAACAAGAATTCAAAAAAATGAGGAGAGGCTCATTTTTTCGAACCTCCAGGACATCTTTAAACGTTCCAACATCTGAATCATAGTGTTACCAGAAGAAGAGGAAGAGCAATAAATCGAAAACTTATTTAAACATATAATGAAGGAGAACTTCCCCAATCTGGCCAAGGAAATATACTTCTAGGAAGTCCAGGAAGCTCAGAGTCAAAAGGCAGACCCAAGTAGGACACACCAAGGCATATCATAATTATATTACCCAAGATTAAAATGAAGGAGAGAATTCCAGAAGCAGCAAGAGATAAGGAGACAGTTACCTACAAAGGGGTTCCCATCAGACTGCCAGCTGGTTTCTCAAAAGAGACCTTACAGGCAAGAAGGGGCTGGAAGGAAGTATTCCAAGTCATGAAAGGCAAGGACATACATCCAAGATTGCTCTATCCAGCAAAGCTTTCATTTAGAATGGAAGGGCTTCTCAGATAACGTCCAGTTCAAGGAGTTCATCATCACCAAGCCCTTATTATATGAATAAGGAGTTGTTAAATGGTAAAGAGACTTATCTAAGAAAAAGAAGATATAAAACATGTACAGTAAAATGACAGCAAACTCACAATTATTAATAACCACACCTAAAACAAACAGAAAAACAAACTAAGCAAACAACTAGAACAGAAACAGAACCACAGAAACGGAGATCACATGAAGGGTTAGCAACAAGGGAGTGGGAGGAGTAGAGGAGGAAAAGGTACAGAGAGTAAGTGCCATAGATGGTGGATAGAAAATAGACAGGGGAAGGGTAAGAATAGTATGGTAAATGTAAAACCTAAAGAACTTAAAAGTATGACACATGAACATGAACTAAAGGGGGGGGGCGATGTGGGCGGGAGAGGGTGTGCAGGGTGGAGGGGAGTGAAGGGGGGAAAATGGGACCACTGTAATAGCATAATCAATAAACTATATTTTAAAAAAAGAATCCTAAGCAAGATAAATGCTAAAAGAACTACATTTACACATATTATTTTCAATGTGCAGGAAATCAAAGATCAGGAAAAAATACTGAAAAGAGCCAGAGGAAAAAAGTAACTTAGCTACAGAGGAAAAGGATAAGAATTATATCTAACTTCTCAGAAACCATGTAAGCAAGAAGAGAGTGTAGTGAAATATTAAAATGTCAGGAGAAAAACCCACCAGTCAAAAATTCTGTGACCTGCAAAATTATCCTTCAAGACAGAAGAATACTTTCTCAAATAAAAATTGTGAGACTCTGTTGCCAGTAGATCTGCTTTGCAAGAAATGTTAAAAGAAGTTCTTTAGAGAGAAGGAAAATAATATAGGTCATAAACTTGGATCTACATAAAGTAAGGAAGAGCACTGAAGAAGGAATAAATGAAGGTAAAATAAAAACTTACTTTCCTTATTCTTAAGTGAGCTAATAAATAACCTTGTTCAAAATGATAATACCTGCCCTGCATGGGTAGTTCAGCTGGTTAGAGCATTGTTCTGATACGGCACACTTGTGGTGTCAATCCCTGGTGGGGGCACATACAGGAATCTACCAATGAATGCAAAAATAAGTGGAACAACCAATCGATGTTTCTCTCTCTCCCACCCTCACTTCCTCTCTCTAAAATCAATAAAACAATTTTTTTTAGAAAAAGAACACCCACAATGTATGCAATTATGTATGCTGTATATAAATGAAGTGAATGACAGTAATGTTACAAAGGACGGGAGGGATGAACTGAATTATTGTGTTAAAGTATAGATATACCAAGAAAGGAGAGTAAGCAGAATCCTGAAATGTCCAATTAAAGCCACAAAAGGCAGAAAAAGAAGACAAAAAAAGAAGCACAGAACAAAAGCAATAATAAGAGAATACAGTAGACATTAATCCAACTATATGAATATCAATTTGAATGTCAATGGTCTAAATAACCGAGTAAAAGACAGAGATTTCCAGATTAGAACAAAGAACAAGACCCAAATATAGGTTGTCTACTGAAACTAAACTTAAATATAAAGACACATACTGATTAAAAGTAAATGGATAGAGAAAGATACACCATGCTAACACTAATCAAAAGAAAGCAGCAGGAGCTACATTAATTTCCAACAGAGCAGACTTCACAGCAAGGGCACTACAGACTGATAAAGAGATTAATTCTCTAAGAAGACATAATACTTATTGTGTATGTGCCTAACAACAGAGTATCAAACCATGTGAAGCAAAAACTAATAGAACTGCGAAAAGAAATAGATGGATCCACTATCAGAGAGTTCACACCCTCTATCAGAAATGGACAGATTCAGCAGGTAGAAAATGAGTAAGGATATAGGAACTCAACTACAACACCAATTACCTAGACACAGTTTATATTTACATCCAATAGCAGAATACACATTTTCCTCATGGTCACCTGTAACATTCACAAAGATACACCACATTCTGAGCCATAAAACACATCTTAACAATTTTCGAAGTACAGAAATCATACAATGTCTGCTCTCAGATCACAATGGAATTAAACTAGAAATCAACATTAAAAATACAGCTTGAGGGCTGAGACAAGAAAAAAAAAAACAAATGAAATAACAGATCGAATCTCCAGAAAAAAATACAACTAAGCAACGAACAGATAGCCAACCTATTAGATGCACAGTTTAAAACACAGGTAATCAGGATGCTCACAGAATTGGTTGAATATGGTCACAAAATAGATGAAAAAAATGAAGGCTATGCTAAGTGAAATAAAAAAAAATGTGCAGGGAACCAACGGTGATGGGAAGGAAACTGGGACTCAAATCAACAGTGTGGACCAGAAGGAAGAAACAAGAATTCAAAAAAAGAGGACAGGCTTAGGAACCTCTGGGACAACTTCAAATGCTCCAACACTGAAGTCATACAGGTGCCAGAAGGAGAAGAGGAAGAGCAAGAAATGGAAAACTTATTTGAAAAAATAATGAAGGAGAACTTCCCCAATGTGGCAAAGGAAATAGACTTCTAGGAAGTCCAGGAAGCTCAGAGAGCCCCCAAAAAACTAGATCCAAGGAGGAGCACACCAAGGCACATCACAATTACCCAAGATGAAAGAGGAGGAGAGAATCTTAGAAGCAGCATGAGAAAAGGAGACAGTTACTTACAAAGGAGTTCCCATCAGACTGTCAGCTGATTTCTCAAAAGAGACCTTGCAGGCAAGGAGGGGCTGGAAAGAAGTATTCCAAGTCATGAAAGGCAAGGACATACATCCAAGATTGCTGTATCCAGCAAAGCTTCCATTCAGAATGGAAGGGCAGATAAAGCACTTCTCAGATAAGGTCAAGTTCAAAGAGTTCATCATCACCAAGCCCTTATATGAAATGTTAAAAGGATTTATCTAAGAAAAAGATGAAAAGTATGAATAGTACAATGACAGCAAACTCACAGTTATTAACAACCACACCTGAAACAAAAACTAAAACTAAGCAAACAACTAAAATAGGAATAGAATCAGAGAAATGGAGTTCACATGGAGGGTTATTATCAGGGGACTGTGAAAGGGAGAGAGGGGAAAAAGGTACAGAGAATAAGTAGCATAAATAGTAGGTAGAAAATAGACAGAGGAAGGGTAACAGTAGTATAGGAAATGTAGAAGCCAAAGAACTTGTATGTATGACCCATGGACATGAACTAAAGGCGGGGAATGGGGGTGAGAGGGAGGGTGGAGGGTAATAAAGAGCAGAAAATGGGACAACTGTAATAGCATAATTAATAAAATATATTTTAAGAATTAAAGTAAATAAAAAATTAAAAATATATAGCTGGAAAAAAATCCCCAAATATACAGAGATTAAACAACACACTTCTAAATAAGACAAAGATTAAAAAAACACAAGAAATTTGAAAATACTTTGAATTGTCAATGGCCATACCACCCTGAACATGCCTGATCTTGTCTGATTACGGAAGCTAAGCAGGGTCGGGCCTGGTTAGTACTTGGATGGGAGAAAATATTTTGAACTAAATTAAAAAGAAATAGCAACTTATTAAAATTTGTGAGATGCAGTGAGAGCAGTGTTCAGAAGGAAATAATTTATAACACTGAATATACATATTAGAAAAAAAAGAAATACCTAAAACCAGTATGTTTTTACCTTAGGAAACTACAATGATACAAAGTAAATCCAATGTGGAAAAAAGAATAAAAATTAGAGATGACAGTGAAAACAGGAAATCAGAGAAAATTCACAAAGTCAAAAGCTGGTTCCTATAACTTGTACTTCCGCCCAAGGTGGAGGTGTAGATGGAAACACTGTGCCTCCTTGCACAACCAACTTTAAAGACAACAAAGATTTAGGAACAAAAACACAACCAAAACAGACAAAAAACTGAACTGTATAGCAGTCCAACAACGAACCGTTCAGCCAGACCGGTAAGAGGGGCAGAGTCCTTGGCTGGAGGAGAGATCACGCTGGAAAAAGTGGGCGGGACCCAGGAGCGCAGGTGGCGGTTGGCAGATCCCAGGAGCGGGGTGGCAACGGGCAGACCCAGTGAGTGCCCAAGGCGGCTGGCTGACTGTGGTCACACATTCACACGTAGATAAACAAGGCAAAGGAGTGAGCAGTGAGACAGACCGTACAAACCAGGGCCCTAGCGACGGGAATTAAAGCTAAAAAGCACAAATTAGAAAAACTTTCAGGGGTCGAGGTGCCGGGAGAGGCTCCTAGGCACACAGAGACTTTGTTGGAGATACCCACAGGGTCCTGGAGGGTGCACAAGCCCACACAGCCAGGAACCAGCACCAGAAGGGCCCAATTTGCTTCCAGAAAGCAGCTGAGGGGACCGAAATCTGAGAGAGAGCAGCACAAATGCCATTGCTCCTCTCTGACCCTGCCCCCACATACAATGTCAGAACCCAGCGCCCCGGTGAACACCTAAGGTTCCACCCCTCATACGTAACAGGCACAAAGAGACCAAAACATTATGGCTCAAGAAGAACAGCTCAAAGCCCCAGAGCCAATACTTCTAAGTGACCAAGAGGTAGCCAAACTATTGGATGCATAGTTCAAAACACTGGTGATCAGGATGCTCACAGAAGTGGTTGATTTTAGTCACAAATTAGAAGAACAAATGAAGGCTATACAAATTGAAGGGGAATGCACAGGAAACCAATAGTGATGGAAAGAAAACTGGGACTCAAATCAATGGAGTGGACCAGAAGGAAGAAACAAATGACCAAACAGAAAAGAACGAAGAAACAAGAATTCAAAAAAATGAGGAGAGGCTTAGGAACCTCCAGGGCATCTTTAAATGTCCCAACATCTGAATCATAGTGTTACCAGAAGGAGAAGAGGAAGAACAACAAATTAAAAACTTCTTTAAACATATAATGAAGGAGAACTTCCCCAATCTGGCAAAGGAAATAGATTTCCAGGAAGTCTAAGAAGCTCAGAGAGTCCCAAAGAAGTTGGACCCAAGAAGGAACACACCAAGGCACATCATAATTACACTGCCCAAGACTAAAATGAAGGAGAGAATCCTAGAAGCAGCAAGAGATAAGGAGACAGTTACCTACAAAGGAGTTCCCATCAGACTGTCAGCTTATTTCTCAAAAGAGACCTTACAGGCAAGAAGGGCTGGAAAGAAGTATTCCAAGTCATGAAAGGCAAGGACCTACATCAAAGATTGCTCTATCCACCAAAGCTTTCATTTAGAATGGAAGGGCAGATAAAGTGCTTCTCAGATAAGGTCTAGTTCAAGGAGTTCATCATCACCAAGCCCTTATTATATGAAATGTTAAAGGGACTTATCTAAGAAAAAGAAGATGAAAAATATTAACAGTGAAAGGACAGCAAACAGAGTTATTAACAACCACACCTAAAACAAAAGCAAACTAAGCAGGCAGCTAGATTAGGAGCCCCAAGCCAAAGGAGATCACATGAAGGGACAGCAACAGGGGAGTGGGAGGAGGAGAAGGGGGGAGAAGGTACAGAGAATAAATAGTATAGATGGTTGGTAGAAAACAGACAGGGGGGAAGGCAAGAAGAGTATGGGAAATATAGAATCTAAAAAACTTGTGACACATGGACATAAACTAAAGGGGGGCATGGTGGGGGAGGGGTGTGCAGGGTGGAAAGGAATGAAGGGGGGAAATGGGAAAACTGTAATGGCATAATCAGTGAAATATATTTAAAAAAGGAAAAAAAGATGGTTCCTTTACAATTTATAAGATCAATAAAATTGCTAAGCTCCCAGCCAAGCTAGTTAAGAGAGAGAGAAAAAAAAGGACAAAACTTACTAGCAGCAGAAATGAAAGAGGACATACCCACTATATAGGACCTATGGACATTTAAAGGAAAATAAAGGAATACTATAAACAACTCTACGCACAAAACTTTGACAATCTAGATGAAACAGATCAATTCCTTAAAACACACAATTTGCCAAAACTAACATAACAGACAATCCGAACAGACCTATATTCTAGTAAATAAATTGAATCAACAATTAATAGTCTTCCAAAAGAGAAAGTACAAGGCTCAATTGGGCCCACTGGTAAATTCAACCAAATATTTAAGGAAGAAAATATATCAATTCTCTACAATCTCTTAGAGCACAGAAGCAGACAGAATATTTCCTTTTTTAAAAGGTATTTACAGATTTTAAAGAGGAAGGGAGAGAGAGACATTGATGTGTTTTTCCAGTTATTCACGCATTCATTGGTTGATTCTTGTATGTGCCCTGACTAGGAATTAATCAAGGATCAACTCAACCTTGACACATTCAGGTGATGCTCTAACCAACTGAGCTACATGGCCAAGGTGACAGAATATCTTCTAATGAGGTCAGAATATCTTCTAATGAGGTCAGAATATCTTCTCTTATTAGGTCAGCATTACCCCTAATACCAAAACTAGGTGAAGACATCACAAGAAAACTAGAGATTAATATCTTCATGAACATAAATGCAAAAATCCTCAATAAATTAGTAAATAGAGTCCAAAAATTTACTGAAAGAATTATGTAGACCATATTATAGAAATGTACACCTGAAACCCATACAATTTTAATTAAGCAATGTCACCCAATATATTTAATAAATAAAAATAACAATAAAGATGTCTTCAGCAAAGTCCTAACTTCAAAATTAAATATATATGTATATACCATAACTAGATCCAGGTATGCAAGGCTAGTTCCACATTCCAAAGTTAATACAATCTGTCACACATCAATAGGACATAAAAATCAAGTGATCGTATCAATAGCTACAGAAAAGGCATTTGACAAACTCCAAACTCATCTGATAAAAACTCTCAGCTAACTAGGAACAGAGAGAAACTTCCCCAACTTGATAATAAACATTTACAAAAGGCTATACAACTAACATCACACTTAATGCTGAGAAATTTGAAATTTTTCTATTAAATCAGTTGCAATACAAGAATGTCCCCTCTTATCCTTTTCAACACTGTATTGGAAATTCAAGTTAATTCAATGAGACAAGAAAATATAAAGTATACAGACTGGAAAGACAGAAATCAAACTGTCCTTGATCACAGCTGACATGGTGAAAACCTGATGCAGAAAATCCTAAAGAGCTGACAAACTTATGGAACTAACAAGCTATTATTATAGCAAGGTTGCCCAATACAAACAAAAGTCAATCACTTCCGAGATATCACCAATGAACAAGTGGAATTTGAAATTAAAAATACAATGCTATTTACATAAGCACTGCCCTCCCCCACACAAATTACTGAGGTATGAATCTAACAAAACACATACAAGGGCTATATGAGGAAAACTACAAAACTCTGATTAATGAAATGAAATAACTAAATAAATTGAAAAGGATATTCCATGTTCATGGGTAGCAAGAATTAATACTGTTAAAAAGTCAGTTCTAACTTGCCTCAAGGCATTTCCTATCAAAACCTCAGCAAATTATTTTGTGGATAGTAACAAACCTATTCTAAGATTTATATGGCGAACTAAAAGACCCAGAATACCAACCTAATAGTGAAAGAGAAGAAAAAAGTTGGAAGACACTGATGCTACCCAACTGTAAGACTTACTATAAAGCTACAGTATGATCATTTTGCCATATATACACATATCATATCATCACCCTGGACTCCTTAAACACATACAATGTTATATGCCAAATATATCTCAATAATGTGGAGAAAGAGCTACAGTAGTGAAGACAGTGTGGTAATGGTGAATGAACAGACACACAGATCAATAAGAAAGAATAAAGAACACCCTGTTAGAGATCCACATAAATACGGTCATCTGACCTTTGACAAAGGAGCAAAGGTAACAAACTAGAGCAAAGATAGTCTCTAACAAATGGTGCCAGAATAATTGAACATTCACAAGGAAAAATACTAATCTACACACAGATCTTAAACATTTCATAAAAATTAACTCAAAATGGACTCAAACCTAAATGTAAAATACAAAATATAAAACTTCTAGAAAATTACATAGGAGAAAACCTAGATGACCTTGGGTACAGCAATGACTTTTCAGATATAACACCAAAAGGCAAGATCCCACCATAAAAATCATTAAAACTTTTAAAACTTATGCTTTGCAAGAGACACTGTCTCCAAAGAGAAGACAATCACAAGCTGGAGAAAATATCTGTAAAACATATATCTATAAAGAACTACTATCTAACATACAAAGAACTGTTAAAACTCAGTAAGCAAAGAATCTGATTAAAAAATGGACAAACGATCTGAACAGATACCTCACCAAAGAAAACATACAGATGGCAGATAAGCATACAAAATGATGCTTTTTATCATGTCATAAGGGAAATGCAAATTAAAACAATAAGATACTAATGCAACACCTATTAGAATGACTTGAATTCAGAACAGTAATACCAAATGCTGGCAGGAATGCAAAATGCACACATCCACTTAGGAAGACAGTTTTGTGGTTTCTTACAAAATCAAACATACTCTACCAATGCCACCCAGCAATTGCACTCCTTGGTATTTACCAAAAGGAGTGGAAAACTTATGCTCCCATAAAAACTTGACACAGCTTTAGTCATACTGCCAAAACTAGAAAGCAACCAAGATATCCTTCAGTAAGGGGCTCAATAAACAAACTGTGGCATATCCAGACAATGGAATATTACTCAGTGCTTCGAAGAAATGAATTAGCAAGCTATGAAAAGATACAAAGAGCTTAAAATGCATAGTACTAAATGAAAAAAGCTGATGTGAAAATGTTACATCCTGTACAATTCTAAGTATATGGCATTCTAAAAAAAGGTAAAACTATGGAAACTAAATAATCAGTGGTTGCCAGGGGTTGAGGGGAAAGGAGGAAGGAAGAATAGACAGAATGCGGAGGATTTTTAGGGAAGTAAAACATTCTATGATACCGTAAAGATGGATACATGTGTTGTACATTTGTACAAACCCACAGGAGGCACAATACCAAGAGTTGACTGTATTATAAACCACAATAGAATGAAATTAGAAATCAATAATGGAAGGAAAATTTGGAAATTCACAAATACGTGGAAATTAAATAAAAAACTTGCATAACTGACAGCTTAAAGAAATCACAAGGAAAATACTTTGAGATAAATGAAAACAGAAATGCAAGATACCAAAACTTACAAGATGCAGCTAAAGTAGTGGTCTGAGGGAAATGTATACCCATAAACGCCTAAATAAAAAAAGTTCTCAAACCACCCCATCCCCACCAATACCCAACACCACTCATTCTGTATCATATTATTCTATTTTCCTGAAACTCTTATTTGTACGTTTAATATTATGTCTCCCTGCATTAGACCATAAGCTTTCTGAGGGCAGAAACTGCATTGTTCACTGTCTGGCCATATTTGAACAACAGCTACGGAAAAGTACTAGATGCTTAGAATTTTTTGACCAAATCTTTCCTTAGAACTATCACTTATATTTAGATAAGTTTTAATTGTCAATCCAACTTCCTGTTCATTTAACATTATTATAACTGATTCATCTTCCTATCATTTTGTAAAATTTGAGATCCATAACAGAATTACTCTTAAGTTTTCCACTTTTAAATAAAACTTATCCCATCAACATTTTCTTTTGAAAATAGCATATTATTCCTTTAACTTGCTATTATAAAAAATACAAAATAAGCCCTGGCTGGTGTAGCTCAGTGGATTGAGCACAAGCCTGTGAACCACATGACTGTGGTTTGATTCCCAGTCAGGGCACATGCCTGGGTTGCAGGCCAGTTCCTAAGCAGGGGGTTCACGAGAGGCAACCATACATTGATATTTCTCTTCTTCTCTCCTTCCCTTCCCCTCTAAAGATAAATAAATAAAATTTAAAAAAAGAAAATAGAAAAATAGCAATCTTCGTGAAACAAGTACAAAAATTAAAACATAATTACTATAAAAGAGAAGTAGGGTTACACAATGGCAACGCTGATGTTCATACATCTTTGAATTGCAAAGTAAGAAATCAATCCCAATCGTTTAATTTAGTCTTGTAAATTCTAGGTACAGAGAGATGAACAGTCAAACAACTATACAAAGCTTGAAAGAAAACTATAGTTCTTTAAAAGAATCAGAGCCTAAAGTATTAATAGTAATTCTATCTAGATAATTAAATTTTTTTCACAAAATATTGAAAATTACAACAGTATCATGACAAAAGCCACTTTTGCAATGTGCAACTTACACTGTCTTTTTGTCCTGTCGAAGAAGTTTAGAAGAAAATTCACTTAGTACTTCCAGGAAAGCCAGATTGGGAGGTGGATATTCTTGTCCTTTCTGATTTTGGTATTTAAAGGCAAATTCTATGCCATCCCTAAAATATAAGAAAATATCACTTTATTTTTCCAGATAGCTAGCATGGTTCTCCCAATGGGCTAGGATTTCTAAAACAGTTGGGAAGGCAGCAAAATCATCATTAAAAGTAGTAAAATATGATAAAATCATTAATGTTAACTGCATGATGTATTGCATACTAATATTTACTTTCATTTTTTACAGTAGGAAACTGTAAGTTGTGAAAAGTAATTGCAGCTCTGTGAGTTTTTGTAAGGTAAAGTCTTCTGTCATTCAGTTTTCAGTTATGAATTGAGGCTGACCAAATCAGTATTGCCAGGTTCCTGCAACATTTTCTCACTGATAGGCCAGATAAAAATACTTTGTTAAACTTTACCTTCTATACTTCATAAGATGAAAAATGGACAGTTTAATTTTTTTCAATTTAAAAATAGCCTCCTATTGAGAATGATGAGATGAAAATCTCTGAAGTTTATATAACTTAAAAATTCTGTAATTTTTCTTTTTTTAAAATGGGTCCAATAACAGTTATTTCAGTTAAATTCCAGTAAACCAGATTCTTTATAATAGAATATGTTTATTTAGCTCACTTACTTGTGAAGTGTGGCAACTGCTTCTCGTGTCTTGATTTGGTCCAGTCCAAATGTTAGGGCAAAGCGACGTGCCAATTCTTTAATGCCACTGACATGGGCAGATGTCCTATCTAGATTGGGACCTTGCTCTTGAACAAGTTCATTAAATAGCTAGTAAGAAGCAAAAGAAGAACAGAAGAAAAAAAAACTATAGTTAAGAAATATTTACTTACTGTTAGAATAATATAATTTTAAATTATTTAATAGGCATGTGGTAAAATATGTATTTTTCCTCCTTACGTTTAACTGTAGCCACACTGTTCCCCTTCTCCAAGTCATTTATTACTAATTTCTTGAGATCACTTTTATGTTATGTGATTAAATGCAAACAGGAATTTATTTCTTTCTTCCCCCCAATGTGGGTAAAAAAAGAAGTAAAAAAGGTGTGTGGTTGCCTCTCACACACCTCTTACTGGGGACCTAGCCTACAACCCAGGCATGTACCCTGATTGGGAATTGAACTGGTAAACCAAAGGGTCGCCCTTTCCAGTGAGGGTACATGCCTGGATTGCAGGCCAGGGCCCTTGTTAGGGGGCGAGCAAGACGAAACCAATCTATCTCTTGCATGTTTCTCTCCTCTTTCTCACTCCCCTCCCCTCTCTCTAAAAGTAAATAAATAAAATCTTTTGAAAAATACATTTGGGGTTGGGAAAATAGAGTATGTTTATAGATATGTACTATGTATTCATAAGCATCTAAATGTTCTTTTCATAGGAATGGCAATGTATAAAATACTGGGTTGAAAACTTTGTTTTTTCACTTCTATCTTAAACAAGAACACTGTAAAGAACGATTTGTATTGAATATAATGGGGCTATAATTTTTCTCACCCAATAACAAAATAAAAAGTTCTTAAGCTGAGTGGAGAGCTTTTTAAAATTACACATACATTATGTATATGTGCCAAAATAGAAAGGAAAAAAAAACTTTGGAGTACTAAAGGTCACACTCCCTTTTACCTACTCAGCAATTTGGTTGCTGTCCATCCATCTCTATCCTGTATCATTAACTATTCTACTAGATGCATGCCCTAACTTCATCTTCAACCCCATCTTCTCTGCGTTCTAATTTTTCCTCTTTCTCTCTCTCTATATATGTGTGTAAATATATATACATATTCAATATATAATATATATATTATTGTTCAATTACAGTTGACCCCATTTTTCCATTACTTTCCCCTGCCTTACCCACCCCCCACCTCCATATATACAATCTATTTTTTCTGACTCTCTTCATGGCAAAGATCTTGAGAAGTATTGTTTGCATTTTCTTCACTTGTTTACCTCCCAATCTCCCACTTCATTCTAATCACACCATTCCATTGAAATAGCTTGTCTTCTATTAATTTTGTAGTCCATTTTTTCAGGTTTACTCAGCAACAGACTGGCCTGGCCTGAACTGACAAGACTAAAACCAACAGTTTTTCTAGAGATAATAAAATTCATTAACAGGTAACTGTTTACCAATTCTTAAACTTTAAAATGAATACAAAGAATATATTTCATTATACAAAATTCAAAGAACATCAAAGTAGAAGTTTCCCCCCACCCCTATCCCCAACTACATAATATTCTTTTTCCAAAGGTAAAGTGGTAAAGTTCAGAAGTTTTCTAGACTGGTTCAGAAACATGACAGATTTCATACAAAGTTTTTACATTTGCAAAAATGGCAACATACTATGTATACTTTTCATTTAATGTCTTGTCTTAAAAATCTTTATCTACTTCAGAGAATCAGTTCGTCTAACCATTCCTGTTAATGGACTTTGAGACTATTTCCAATTTTTCAAATATTACAGAAATTGCTGCAATGAAACATCTTTTACATATAATAGTGCACACTTGCACATATCTATATAGATACCTAATAGCAAAATATTTAAGACACACACATATGTATCTTAAATTATGAAATATACTGTAAAGTTATATTCCAAGAAGACAAAAGCAATTTCATAAGGAACCTTTTTTTCCATCTTTTCTTTTTTTTTAAGATTTTATTTATTTATCTTTAGAGAGGAAGGGAAGGAGGGAAGGAGAGAAATATCAATGTATGGTTGCCTCTCGTGAGTCCCCTGCTAGGAACTGGCCTGCAACCCTGGCATGTGCCCCGACTGGGAATCGAACTGTGATCGTGTGGTTCACAGGCCCGTGCTCAATCCACTGAGCTACACCAGCCAGGGCTCCCATCTTTTCAATCATAGGTATTATCGACTATTTTAATTCATGCCAATATGTTCAGCAGTAATAAATATCTTCCTTTTAATTTGTACTTAAATTATTAATGAAGTTATGCCTCTTTTCATGTGTTTATTGGTTTTTAAAATTTCCTCTACTGAAAAGTGGCTTTTCATATCTCCTGCTCACTTTCCTATGGAATTTATTCATATTTTCACTGGTATGTAGGATTTGTGATATATGATTAAAAATACTTTCCCCCAGCCCTGACAGGTGTGGCTTAGTGGGCTGAACATCATTCTGCAAAGTGAAGTCACCAGTTCAATTCCTGGACAGGTCACATGCCTGGGCTGCAGGCCAGGTCCCTGGTTGGGAGCATGTAAGAGACAGCTGATCAATGTATCTCTCACACATCAATGTTTTCCTCCCTTTGTCCCTCCCTTCCTCTCTCTCTAAAGATAAATAAAATTGTTAAAAAATATTTCCCACCAATATCATCTGTTCGCTCACTTTGTTCACAGGGCTGGGTTGATGATTAATGTATTTAAATTTATATATACCATCAATTTTTTACTTTGTGACTTCTTGAGAAAGAACTTCCCCACTCCAGAATATAAAAATATCCTATTTTTCTTACAAACTTTCAAATTTTAACATTTATATATAATCCACCTAGAAGTTATTTTGGGTACATAATGGTTATATTGGGTACATAACTATTGTCCCCCAAATACAGTCAATTAACCCATCACCATTTAATGAATAGGCCTAATCCTTTCCCCACTGATGTGAAATGAGACCTTTATTATAGACTAAATACATACACACGTACCTATGTGCCCCCCAAATCTCTGTATTAATTTACTAGGCATTTATTTGGAATCTATTTTTGCAATATAAGTGACATGTTTCTGTATTTTTCTTTTTAAATATCCAATTTGGCATTTCATCTGGTCCTAGAGTAGATGACCTTAGGATTTCATCTACTTGAAATATGAACTATTGGATTATCTTCCAAAAGAAAAGATGTATAATACGTCTTTGAAACAGAAAGTATCCATGGTAATACATTTATGTAATGACTTAATTTAAATGAGCTAAGATACCTAACATATACTAAATACAAGGAAGTGCTTAATATATTAATTCTACTTTTCTCTTTCCTTTCAAATTTCTTACCTGTTGTAAACTGAGAATGAGGGTCTTGGCACACTGAATTTTATCAATCTGCCTGGTTTTACTCAGTGTTTCCTTAATAATATCACCATAGTCATTGTAATACTGTGAAGAAAAGAAAGAAATTATAGTTTTAAAATTATTGAAATTTTATGAAGAAAATGATTGAAATTTCATGAGATAAAGAATGGGCTGGTGGCCCTGGTCGAGTCACTCAGTTGGTAAGAGCCTTGTCCCAATACATCAAGGTTGTGGGTTTGGTATCACATCAGGGCACATGTAAGAATCAACTAATGAATGTATAAATAAGTGGAACAACAAATTGATATTACTCTCTCAAATGAAACAAAAAGGAATGGGTTGGTGAAAAAATATGTTAGTACAAAAAATAGGTTAGTAACTTCATCTTATAGTGAGAATTCAAAGATTTTGTCTAAACTTAAAGGAATATGCATTTGATATTTAAGATTATGAGATAACTAATAATAATAAAACTAAAAAACTGGTAATTCAAAGAGAAGAAGAAGTCATACAGGGTCAAGAGAATGTCTCATTGTTTATAACATGGACTCAAAAGACACTATTTAAAAGGTGACAAATCAAGAAAAAGACTTTGGTAGGAACTTCCTGAAGAACTAAAATCAAAATAGTTAAAATGGCTTACCTCTGGGAAGTGGGCCTAAATAAAGGGAAAGGGCAGATTAGGGTAACACACTTACCTTTTCATTTACTCTTTGTGTACTCACAACCCTAAATGTGTCTATATTTTACTATTAAAACATAAGCATTATAAACAATTGACATCTTCTTTAATAGTGACTAAGAAAAAGTTAATGAACTTCTTTATAATTCAGTTTTTTTAATACAGAATTTAAAATATTTTCCTCAGGAGTAAATAATTAGGAAAAGCTTTATTTGAAACCATTAAATCTGGATGTTATTCTCAAGCTAAAACTCAACCCTATAATCTTATGTGAAGAACTAGTATATCAGCCAGCCAATTAAATTTTTATAATCTTCAAAAAGGAGGGTATACTTCCATGATATGAGTTGCAAAGAAGGAAAATTAATTCAAAAGAATCATCTTTTGAGTGTAATAAAAAAACTCAATGTAGAAAAAAAGAGAGAAGGACATATTAATATACTAAAGTGGTTCAAAAAGCAGATCTCTAATAAATTCAGATTTGTAATGGCCACATAGAGAAATGGGGCAAAAAGACACATAACTAAGACAGCGTTATTAGGACAAAGGGTAGCAAATAGCTAGTTATTAGAATACTCAGAAAAAGATTACAGCCTATAATGATCAGAGGTATGCAAAAATTTGTAAGGATGATAAAAGTTTTGGATCAGCCTCACATCTTGACCCAATGCAGTATCGTTAAGGGTTGAGAAGGATAAACCATGATAAACTCATATTCACCAATCCAAACCCTGTTTAGATATTAGTTTAGGAAGCCTTCTCTGATTCTCCTCACTTAAATTTTTCTCTATATCCTGTGCTTGCTTTATAATTTGTACATCTGTCAGTACAATAATTGTGCTGAAGTTTTATAGAAAGAGCTAAGCCTTACACTTAGACAAACCTAAAATCAAATCCCGAATTACACTTTCCTTCTTCGCACAACCAAAAGGAGGACAACAAAAAATGTCAGAACAAAAAATAACCAAAACTCCCAGAAAATTGAACTGTATAGTAGACCCACAACCAAGGAGTTAAAGAAACATTCATCCAGACCAGTAGGAGGGGAGGAGACAGGCAGCCAGGGTAGGTAGGACTAGCAGCTAGGGGGCAGTTGGTGGACCAGGGCAGGCGAGGCAGCAGCTGGCAGAGCAGTCAGTCCCACATTTATGTGCAGATAAACAGGGAGAATAACTGGGGAGCAAGACAGAGCATGTAACCCTGGGTTCCAGTGTGGGAAATAAAGCCTCAAAATCTATGAATGAAAAAACCTGTGGGGGTTTAGGTGGCTGGAATAACTCCCAGCCTCACAAGAGCATTGGTTGGAGAGACCCACAGGGTCCTAGAATGTACACAAAACCACCCACTCAGAAATCAGCACCAGAAGGGCCCAATTTGCTTGTGGGTAGGGGAGGAACTGACTCAAAAGACCATGGAGAGCTGAGCAAGCAGCACTGTTCCCTTTTGGACCCCTCCCCGACATATAGAGCCACAACACAGAGACCTGGGTTGCCCTGCCCTAATTACCTAAAGCTCTGCCCCACATATATAACAAGTGCGCCAAGACAAAAAAAAATTGACCCAAATGAAAGAACAGATCAAGGCTCCAAAAAAAAATACAACTAAGCAATGAAGAGATAGCTAACCCATCAGATGCAGAGTTCAAAACACTGGTAATATATAGGAGATCGTTCTGTGTGGTGTGGGCCCAGACAGGACCCATGCCCACGAATAGGTTCTCCTGTGGGGAATTAGGTCTGCCATGTACCTAGGCCGCTTTGAGACTTGCTTTTGCTAAAACTCCCTCACCCTGAATTGAGGCAGAAAGTGCTTACTATAACTTCCTAAAGTCTGTGCTAAACCACCCCAGTATGGAGTGTAACCAGTTCAAGCACTTTTCCCTTTGCATTTGCAAATATCCTTCTTCTGTGATATTATTAGTGGCATCATCTCCTTTGTTTTCTGTAAAAGGTAACCACCTAAAGCGGACCTGTGCATAGTAAATGAGGACTGTCATGTAATGTGCCCAGAAAAGAAAGAAACGCTGGTCACGGCAAGGGCTGAAGCTTTTCTCCTCTTGAGAGAAAAGCCATGCTGTCCCTTCTCCTCCACAGGACTCAGTAGTCTGTATGAATTTCTCGTGTCTCATCTACAATGTGGCAGACCCACAAGCCGATGTCCACATCAGTAATGAGGAGGCTCATAAAAATGTTCGAGTATGGTTGCAAAATATAGGAAAAAGTGAAGGCTATGCAAAGTGAAATAAAGGAAAATGTATAGGGAACCAACAGTGAAGGAAGGAAACTGGGACTCAGATCAACTGGTTTGGAGCAGAAGGAAGAAATAAACATTCTATCAGAAAAAAATGAAGAAACACGAATTCAAAAAAACGAGGAGAGGTTCAGGAACCTCCGGGACACTTTTAAACATTTCAATATCAGAATCATAGGAGTGCCAGCAGGAGAGGAGGAAGAGCAAGAAATGGAACACTTATGTGAATATATAATGAATGAAAACTTCCCTAATCTGGCAAAGGAAACAGACTTCCAAGAAATCCTGGAAGCCCAGAGAGTCCTAAAGAAGTTGGAACCAAGGAAGCACACACTAAGGCATATCATAATTACATTACTCAAGATGAAAGAGAAGGAGAGAATCTTAAAAGCAGCAAGAGAAAAGGATAGAGTTACCTACAAAGGAGTTCACATAACAATATGGTTTCATATTTGAAATCATGAAAGGCTTACTCCAAGACTCCTTTATCCAGCAAAGCTTTCATTTAGAATGGAAGGGCAGATAAAATGCTTCCTAGATAAGGTGAAGTTAAAGGAGTTCATCATCACAAGCCCTTATTATATGAAATGTTAAAGGTACTTATCTAAGGAAAAGAACATTAAAAACTACAGTAAAATGACAACAAACTTACAACTATCAACAACAGAACCTAAAAAAAACAATGACAAAAACAAGCTAAGCAAACAACTAGAACAAGAACAGATTCACAGAAACATTATCACATGGAGAGTTATCAGTAGGTAGGGGGAGAATGGGGGAAAAGGTACAGGGAATAAGAAGCATAAATGGTAGGTACAAAATAGACAAGGGGAGGTTAAGAATAGTATGAGAAATGGAGAAGCCAAAGAAATTATATGTATGACCCATGGACATGAACTAAGGTGGGGGAATACTGGTGGGAGGGGGTTGGGGGGAACAAAGGGAGGAAAAAATGGGATAACTGTAATAGTATAATCAATAAAATACATTTTCAAAAAATTAAACCCCCATTTTTGCTACTTTAATATTTATGTGACCTATCTGAGCTTTAATTTCCTTATCTCAAAATGGCATGATTTTCTACCTCACAGGGTTCCTGTAATTAACAAAAATACAATGGAACATTGGTTCTCAGACTTCATTCTGGAAGGCTGTTTGTTGGGTTGAGAATCAAAGTTTTGCTTGACACCTGAGGTTTGAGTGTATGTAAAAGCCTTAGAACAGTGTCTCAAATATAAATGCCACAAACAACATAAGCAGCCATTCATTATTTGATTATGTTTACATTTTACTTTCTGTATTAATCTATAAGCTCCTTAGTACAGAAATCTTGTCAATTAAATCTCTGGCTACTAGCACAGTGCTCATCACATTGCAGTTGATGGCAAAATATGACAAATTAATTACTATGTCATAATTAGGATTAGATTACACCTAAACATGGACAAAGACACAAGTGGGTCAATGGCACACAATATTCTGAACATGAGAAAAATAAAAGTGTCTCTGACATGAGAATAAGACAAAAAAAGTGTTCTCTCTTATGTGTGCCTATCAATTGATATTACAGAGATTTTTTTAGCACCTTTTTTAAAGGGAATCAGGAACAAAATAGAGCTTTTGGAAAGAGGTTTGTCAGGAAGGTAAGTATCTACCAAAATCCTATCATGTGAAGAATGGATTAAAACACTTCAACATCTCTTTATCTCTCTTAGGAAGAAAAATCCAAACTTCCCATACAGCATAGTAGGTCTAACTTGTTACTTTCTTTAAATCTTATCTTTGGTTCTGTTTACATAAGCAATCTATGTTGCTGTATCAAATTACCTGCATTTCCCCCAAACAATTCATATTCCTTTGTGATGTTCGTGAAGTTCAATCAGCCTACAAGCCCTCCCACTACTTCCTTGTTTGACTAATTTATGCTTCTTGTCTCAGACTTAGTTCAGAAGTCACATCTAAGCAGTGTCATTAATCTTCACATTTCTTAAGAGTTGGGAATCTGTTTTATATATTTCCAGGAACCTGTATACATACATTTACTATACTGTATAATGCATTTATTTAATTACTTAACTCCCTCCAGTTTTAGAATGGAATTAGAGGAGAAATTTAAAAGAAAATCTTTGTCACTTTAGCTCCTGGCAGGCAACATGGTACACAGTTGCCATACTTAGCCCATTTCTTCCACAGCTTACTTCTACTTCTGACTTTCTAAATAAAGAGAATACATGGCCTTATGAAAATTGAAAAAACCTCTTTCATATAAATATGAAGAACTCATACCTTACAGAATTGATATAATGGTATAGATAAGAGGCTCATATGAAAGACAGAAACTTTAAATACACCAGAACACCATCAATAACATTATATATAAAAGTGGTGAATGTTAGCTTGTCACAATCCTTTCCTTCATTTGTAATTATAAATTTCTCTGCCAATTAGATGAAAGGAGAAAAATGAGAATATTAAAAAAATACCTTCATGTAGTGTTTAAAGATGTCTGCAGCTGCATGCATGTCAACAATATCATAAATGATAAGTTTGCTGAATGCAGCAAGTAGATTCCTTCTTTTATGTAAGGCTTCAATTTTATTTGCTTCATCTTCTTCATCACCCTCTAAATACAGAAAATAAACTGATTATGAACTTTATCCAAGGTAAAACAATGTAAAAAATACGTATAATTAAAAAAGTTTATACATTTACAAAAAGGTATAATTCTGTTCCAGGTGACATAAAAAATGTCAATTATGTTGATTATTTTAGGGTGCTATACTTAGTTACACATTTATCAAATACCTGATAGGCACTAAGGTTCCTATCTTCTTGAAGACTCTCACAGCAAAGATGAAAATAAGCAAATCATATATAAAAATATTATTTTTCAAATATTTTTGTCATAATACTGTTGTTTATTTATATTATTAATGCTGTCTTATTTCAACATTCTTATGTGCTAATATATTTCCATGGAGAAAAAACTTCTGAAAATTTTTATGCCAAAAGGAAGAAATTTTCTTTTAGAAAAATCCATGGGGAGTAATGGAAATATATGGGGGACTTAGTTTTCAATGCTTTTTTAAAACATGGTAACAATATCACCTGAGAAATAAAATGTATTTTGCAAACCATATTAAAAAGAAATAAAATACACATTAAATAGAAATAAAACCAACTATCAAATACTTTCAGAACAAGTAGGGTTTCTTTCTCATTTTTTGAATGCTTAGGCCCTACTGGTTTGTCTACTTCTAGTCCTAGGAAAACTTTCTTCACAAGGCTCCAGATGATAACATTTACATTTATTTCAGGCTCTGTACTGACCCTCTCATGCATTAAAAAAAAAAGATTTAATTTATTACTTTTTAGAGGGAAAGGAAGGGAATGACAAGATTAGGAGAAAAAGAGAGAGAAACATCCATGTGTGGCTGCCTCTCATGTGCCCCTCTCTTTGAGGACCTGGCCCAGAACCCAAGGCATGTACTGTGCCTGGGAATTGAAACCAGCAACCCTTTGGTTTGCAGGCCAGCACTCAATCCACTGGGCTAAACCAGTTAGGGATCTTATGTCTTGACCTGCCCTTATTTGGAGACAGTGTTCTTTCTTCCCATCTTCAGATTCATAAAAAAGAAAAACAAAACAAATCAAACTTATTCTCAACTTCTTTTTTTTCCCCTCTTTCAACTAAATTGGTCCTGCTGTGAAGCATCAATACTCGGAGAAGTTGAAATCTTTGCCCTGACTGATGTGCCTCAGTGGGTTGGGCATCATCCTGCAAAGCAAAAGGTATCTGGTTTGATTCACAGTCAGGGCTCATGCTGGGATTAGGGCATCGTGATGGATGCTTCTGTGGCACATTGATGTTTCTTTCCCTCTATTTCTTCCTCCCTTCCCCTCTCTGTAAATCTTTTTTTAAAAGAAAGAACTTGGAAATCTCTTTGCTTAAGCTAAGTAGATAAATTTCGTCTTTCGAGATTAATATGGACTCTAAATGAAGATACTCTGTTTCATAGTCTAGTATTTTCTAAGATGTTTTGTTAAATAAAGGACATTCTAATAGCACCAAATAAATCAGTGGATCAGATATGCCACAGAACTTATTTTAGAAAACTTAATTCATGTATTTCACAAATAACCTATAACTTATTTGCGATTATTTATATTTAGCCTAATTTTGCTAATCATCATTTGCAAACTTGGCACAATTTTCACTGGTGAGGTTTGATGCCTTTCAGCACACATTATCTAACAGTTATATTTTGTTAATTTAAGTAATATATGATGACCACTCAGGAACAGTAACTCTGATGCTTTCCTTCAGAAAAACTGTGAACCTGGATTCAGCTCAATTAGAAAGAACATCTATCTCATATTTACATTTTGTACATGTGTGAAATGAAAAATGTGTACAATTATAGCAGGAGAAGGAGACTACACTGTGCAGTTTTTTTTGTTTGTTTGTTTCTAAATCACACAAATGTATTAACAGTTTTTTAAAAAGAGAAATTCCTGTAGTTTTTAGGATTGAGTTTGAATTTTTTCTCATATCTTTTTGGGGCCAATAAAACAAGATCAATATTGACAAGATGATAGCTACAAATACCCATGCTCTGGTTCTCCTCATCTTGGTCAATGAAAACATGATCCATCACAAAACTGAGGAGTTCAGATTGGAGTCCAGTATCCGGATTAAACACCAAAGGCTGAAGGCCCTCCCTGCCACCTGTCATTAATTGGTGGCTAAAAATCATCAAAAGGTCACAGAGTAACATGAAAGCCTGGAATACAAAGGAAATTCATCAGTAAAATATTGCTATAACTACAAATCAATGTTAATGAAAACATGCTAAATTCAATATAGTTCAATAATAGTACCATAAGTGAAACTTTGGGTATTCAAATTTTAACTATTTAGTTTTAAATTTCCAACTTAATAAAATTAAACATTAGTCACATTTGAACTTCCTCTCCCCCCAAATATAATCTATTTATTTTATTTGGTTATATTAACTCAAACAGCTGATCAAGAGATTTTGACTTAAGATATAATGAGTTAAACTCAACTCTGGAAATATGAAATTGATATAATAAATTATGACAGAGGTTAGAAATCTATCATATACTGATTAATCAAATACTAAGCATAAATCTTAAAGTATAATTCCATAAATTATAATGCAGTACTGTAAATCTGTAAGGTACTATATTTTGGATTCTTTTTTTAAACATCTAATGTAAAAAAAATCTCTAATCCTTCACATAAAAACCAGTATCTAAAAGCTTCCCAACAGAATTAATCATTTAAGGAGACTGTCACTGCATTTCCCTAAAGAGAAAGTATCATAGTTATGTTGCCAAATTTGTCCTATTTAATGCACGGTATGAAATAAACCTGTCATCAGTTTATTGTTACCTGAAAGATTTTGCTGGTTATTGAGGGCTGTGATATTTCAAAACAATCCACTCACCCCCCTTAAAAACCTGATTTCTATGGGAATACACAATTTTGGCATACATTTGGAGATTGCCATGTACTATCCACCTCCAGCAAGAATCAGACTGACTACACAACCATGAAATACATAAAGAGATTTAGAAAGAGACACTTAAAACGTGGAGCATAAACAGAATCTAGGAGATTTTTTTAAATGAAGGCCACGGTTTCAGATATCATCAAATAGTGATACTACAAAAATAATGAATTGTTGGTCTAAATGTCCAAAGCTTGATAATTTTAGATAGCATGTGGTGTTCAGAACATTAAGAGAACAAGATTTAGGTAAGAGCATCTGTCCTCATTTTAAGTTAGATGCTGATAATTCAATAAAGAGGAGACCCATATAACCTATCTGTAATAGACTGCAAAGGATAAGTACTACTGTACAATTTCCAGGGGTGCCCAACCTGCGGCCCATGGGTTGCATGTGGCCCAGTATGGCTATGAATGTATGTGGCCCAGTATGGCTATGAATGTGGCCCAACACAAGATTGTAAATGTACTTAAAACATTGTAAGATTTTTTGTTTTCATTAGTGTTTGTGTATTTAATGTGTAGCCTAAGACAACTCTTCTTTTTCCAGTATGGCCCAGAGATGGCAAAATGTTAGACACCATGCTAGACTAATACTCTTTCCAGCCCATCATCATAATAAAAAACAGTATGGAAAAGGTACATTCTATTTTATATTAAACTTCCTAATAGAAAAACAGTAAAATAGTTGACAAATTCACTTAATGAAAATGGGCTCTACTTTGGCCCTCTTTGGGGTACACCCCTTCCCAAGGGTAAGGACTCTGTTGGACCAATGGCATATGCCCATCTGTACCCTTACTCCTATACCATTGTACAGGTACAAGAACTCACGGGTTCCTTGCCTTAAAAGACCTGATTCTGTTGCCAGAGCCTGCACAGGCTTCTTCCACAGGTCCACTACATCCCCAGTGTGCATACTCCTAGGTCACAGGTAGTCAAGAAGGAGATGTTCGGTGGGGCGGGGTGGGGGACGGGCGGTGATGCTGATAAAAGTTTGGACATGCGGGCTCAAGTGTTCACATGCATGTGTGAGAAGTTCTTCTTAGTGTGGAAAACAGCTGAAGGTGAGATGAAAAATGGGCAGGTCATATAGGCCAGATGTCCAAGTTCTGGCACAGAATTCTTAGGAGTCAAGAGTTCTAATTTGAACCCAGCCTTCCAGTTCATTATGTCAGCACACTTGTCAAGGTAAAAAGACATGTAACAGGTTTATTAGCTTACTTTGTAACTTAAGGTACACATATTTCAGGTATGTACACTTTTGTCCCAGGTCCCATTAACATTTGTAACTTAAGGTACAAAATATTCAGGTATCTACACTCTTGTCCCAGGTCCCATTAACATTAGGGAATAACTTGTATGCTAAGAACTGCAATAAAAAACATTACACCTTCTTACATGTTCTTCAATGCATCTGAGTTATTTTTATTGAGAGATCTTAACTAATAATTTCTTACCTGTTCCTTCACTGGGGTATTAACATTAGATAGGCACTGTTGGCAAACAGCCAAAAAGGATTTCACTGTTTTCCTCAATACCAACAAATCCTCCTGTAAGACACATTTAAATTTGCAAGCATGAATTACAGTATCCTAGAAAACTAATCCAGAATAAATAATAAATGGAAAAGAGCCAAACTGGCTTAATGTCATGGAAATTCATAAAACCAAATGTATTGTTGGGAATGAAACCATATTGTTATTTCCTAGTTATCCTAATGGAAGGGGCAACAAAACTGATAATCCCAAACAGTCCTATTTAGTTATTGAATGCTCAGTATGATTTTCTTCAACACATTTTCCTTTATAAATATGGTTTGCGTAGGCTGATATTAAAATTGTTAAGTCATTTCCACAACACATATTAGCTGGTAGGTTGTAAGGAGAGGGAGCACAGCAGCACACTGAAAAGATCAATTAAGCAACAAATCTGTAATGAGTTTCTACTATTCTCAGCATTCTGCAAAATGTCAAGGGAAGGCAGATAACTTTAAGACAATGCCCATGTCCTCAGAATTAACATCCTAGCAGAAAGTCAGACCAATTAGAGAGCAAGTGTTCAAATTTTTTCTCATATTAACTCCAACTCTAACAGAGAGATGAGCTGGAGGGAACTTCATAGGGCTTTAATCTAAGATTGGATGGGTGAACAGGACTTAAGCAGAGCCATATAACACGTGATAGGAAAACTTTGAAAAGTATACAAGGAAATCTAAAATTTTCAAGTACCTATAATATGTCAGGCATTGGTTTGAGGGTTTACTGCCATATAATTTAATATTTACATCAATTAGAAGTAGTCATTATTAGCAAAGGTTTGAAACTAGGGCTGTCTCCTATCGTATCTCATATTCTTCTCACTAATGAACTAGACACATACAGATAATTCAGTATGGTATTGATATTTAAAATAGTAATGAAGAGTAAATGAGCAAAGACAGATATAGAAATCACTTTTAAAAAGTATTCTATTAAACTAAAATTCCTTCAGCTAGTCTTTTATACAGATGACAGTACTAAACCCTTTCTGGGACCTTTGTGCCCTAAATAATGATACTTAAAAAATTACATATGTGTTTCCTTTTGCTAATGGGACTGCAGTATTTGGAAGAAGGAATAGCTCATCTTGCGCAAAGTACTAAAAAAAACCACTGCCTTGTAATCCTTGAATATTCCTTACAGACAAATATCCAATAACCAACCTCAACATTCCTCCATCTTCATTAATTTAAAAGATACACAATGCATTTATAATGAACAAAGAAACAGGCAACTGAACTAGAATATAAAGAGTGCTATGTTGGAAACCCTGAGTCAAAAGTAGTCACAAATAGTTCCCAAAGAAGATCAAATGTCATGTAAGTTGAGTTTTGAACAACTACTAAAAATTATCTAGCTATAGAAAAAAAGTGTTCCAAAGGGACACTTTTGGGTGTCTCAAAATGGACACAGAATGGAACATTCTGTGTCCATTTTGAACACAGAATGTTCAAAAGCCTGGAGGTGCTTTTGAGAGACTGTTAATTTATTGTAGCTGGGGCATAAATAGGGAGTCAAGTAGCAAGAGAGAAAACTGAGGAAGAAAACAGGATCTATTTCCATTTAAATGAAAAGACCATAAAAAATATCATGTTAAATCATTTGGAAATTAGTCTGATGGCAAAGAAGCACTACTGCAAAAGGAATTTTATCATTAGAGTGCTACAATTTTATGTAAAAAATCATCTTCTACACAAAACACGAGAATGAAGTGGAATGCAGAGGCAAGTTAATAGATATAATCTTCTGTTGAGGGCTTATTTTGTACCAAGTACTACTGTACTCTAATGGCCACAAATTTAAATCTCACCATCACTCTATGAATTAAATGGTACAATTCCTATATTACAGATGAGAAAACTTAAGTTATGAGCAACCAAAGATTCTAAGTGATTGAGTAAGAACTGAAACCTAGAAAAACTCTGACTCTAACATCCATGTTCTTAATCATTACTCTGTATTTCTTTGCATATTAACAAAGGCCATAGGGATAATCTAGAATTAAAATGTTGGCAGTAAATATGAAAATAGTGTGGATGAAAAAAGAGGTTCTATGGAAAGTAACCTTACAGAGTGATCTAATCATAAATACCTAACTGGGCAGGTCATAATGGGCAGTCATGCCCTTGGCATATAACTTCTTTAGTAAAAGGTTAATTTTTGCTTTAAGCAAGGCTTGTTCATTGTTTCTGTACATCTGGGTTAACACACCTTTGAAATGCCTCCTTCAGACCCCCCTTCTAATACATGACCATACTTTCAGACCCCCATTTCTGAAGTGTGACTGAAATAGGATATGTTGTAAAACAGCTGTAACCAGTAAGTACTACAAGGACTACCATGGATATAGTAAGACTCCCAATGGATTTGTGACTTAGAACCAGAAGACCAGCTTGATTCAACATGGTGACTAATATCACTTGCGGTAACCCTTTGCCTCATTATATGCCCACTATAATACATTTCCATACTAAATAACACACCTGGTGCTGCCATGATTAGAAATGGAAAACCTATAAAAACACACAAAATGGCCAACAATGCTCTTCCAAGAAGTCTTCATCCTTTCCCAGAGAAACCCCGAATATTCCTCCCCCTTACTGAATACCCTACCCACCCGCCATTAAGTCAGTCTCAATAAAAGAAGTAAACTTCACTATCGAGAGGCTGCTCTGCCTATGGAGTAATCTTGTCTCTGTCCCAATCCTTCACTAATAAACTCTTTCACTTTAAACTCTATGCTGGCTTGTGTCTGATTCTTTCTTGTGTGAAGCCAAGAACCCAGAGTGGGTGAAGACCTTTGGTTCCCCTGACCACTGGAATGCCTGCATCATCTCTACCCTCGGGAAAGCACACATAATCTTACCTATTTTGCAATCCAATCCCTATCTTGATTTTGCTCAACTTCATGTAATCTTCCTTACGTTCCTTCCTTAATTTCAAATGCATAAAAGTGCCTTTCCCAGCACTGGACATCTTGCTTTCTGGCATATGTCATTGGTTTGGCTCAAATAAGCTCATAAAAGTTTTCTACAGTTTCAGATGTTTCTTATGTTGACAACAGATTAAAAAGAAATTTAAGCAAGAGAACTGACAAAATTTAAGAACTAATCAGAACAGGGGCTCCAGATGATTACACCACAATCTCTAGGCAGTTGCTCACTAGATGGATTAACATAGAAACAAATGCTAAGGTAATAGCTGAATTTTAGAGATGATGATCTGAGACCCCTGTAACATCTCTGACTGGAGATGTCAAGTAGGCAGCTGGATATATAACTTCAAAGTTCATAAGCAAGAATAGAGATCTGGGGGTCTTCAGCATTTAGATGGCAACATAAGTGATGGAAATAGATACAATTGTTTAAAGAGAATAAGTAGAGAAGGATGACAAAAGCATCCTGTGAACAATATTTACAAGACCAGTGCTCTAATCCCTGAGCTATGGAGCCCTCACCTCCTGTGAACAATATTTAAAAAATGGATGAGCACTGGCTGGTGTGGCTCAGCGGACTGAGTGCCAGCCTGCGAACCAAAGGGTTGCTGGTTCGATTCCTTGGGTATGTGCCTGGGTTGCAAGCCTGTTCCCACCCAGTACAGGGCGTGTGAAAGGCAATCAATCACACATTGATGTTTCTCTCCCTCTCTTTCTCCCTTCCCCTCTCTCTAAAAATAAACAAACATTTTTAAAAAATAAAAAAAAGATGGATGAGAAAGACCTTAAGTAACAGAATGAAATGCTCAGCCTTTTTGACTTCATTTGTTCAAACCATCTTAGTTCCCATAGCCTCTTGGTTAATAGCTTCTGCTTAGTCTTGCATATAAACATGCTAATCATTAGAGGAATTCTGCTTGTACTTGAGTTTTATAAAACATCCCCTATCAGAAAGTACATCTCCTGAAATGGGAAGTATGTACAAAAATGACTGTTTATCAGAGATTTGCAGGAACCTCCTGACTGGACTCACATTAACTAGCATCAACAGATTAGTAACAACAAAATTTCATAATCTTTCTCAGACCTCTACTAGTACCCAGATGTTTGTCAATTGCCTCTTTCACCTCCTGTTCCTTCTTCCTTTGATGTAAAAGAAAGTTGAATTCTGTACTTTTTAAAGCTGGTTCTTTAGGACATCAATCTGCCATCTTTTCAGCTTGCTGGCTTTCTGAATAAAGTCGCTTTTCTTGCCCTAAGACCTTGTCACTCAATTTACTTGCTGTCGTGTAGTGAGTGGTACAAGCGTGGACTCAATTATACTTTGAAGAAATCTAAAAGAGGCAAGGACCTACATCCAAGATTACTCTATCCAGCAAGACTCTCATTTAGAATGGAAGAGCAAATAAAGTGCTTCCCAGATAAAGTCAAGTTAAAGGAGTTCACCACCACTAGGCCCTTATTATATGAATGTTAAAGGGACTTAGCTAAGGAAAAAAGATGATCAAATATATGAACAGTAAAATGACAACAAAGAACTATAAACAACTGAACCTAAAGAAAATAAAAACAAAAAGAAACTAAGCGAACACCTAGAACAGGAACAGAATCACAGAAATGAAGATTACATGGAGGATTATCAGTGGGGAGGTGGAGGGGAAAGAATGGGGGAAAAGGTACAAGGTGTAAGAAGTATAAATGGTAGGTGCAAAATAGACAGGGGGAGGTTAAGAATAGTATAGGAAATGAAGCCAAGTAACTTGTATGTAGGACCCATGGATGTGAACTAAGGTGAGGAATGCTGGTGGGTGGAGGGGGGTAAAGGGGACAAAAATTGGGAGAACTGTAATAGCATAATCAATAAAATACATTTAATAAAACTGGTTTTTATTTACAGACCAAAAAAAAAATTGTTGATCAGCAGATAAAAGAAATACTAGAAAAACCACCAAGACTGCAACTCTTATATAATTAACCTTTTCTTAAATTCCTTACCTACCCTTTCCTTCTTCCTATAAAAAGGTAGGTTTGAGATGAGATGTTAAGACAGATTTTTAAGACACATAACCAGCCATCTATTCAGATAGTCAGCATTTTAATAAAGCTCCCATTAAGATTCAGTCATGGTCTCTACTTACTGCTTCTGGCAGTGACAGCATGAAAACTGACTTTTCTGGTTTCAAAATGATGTGGAGGTATAAATGCTCTTTTATTTTCTTAAGTTTTCTAGTCAGTGCACAAAGAAGTAGCCTAGGGAATTAGTTATCTTTGAAGTTGGAGGCAAAAAATTTCTTTAAAGGTCAGTCCTACAAAAAATGTGTCTTATGCTAAAGTAACAGTTGAATTTTACAGATGATTACTTGCCAGTTCACCTGAAGAGTTGTAAATTAACCATCACAAGACTCATCAAGAAAAAAACAGGACTCAAATAAACAAAATCACAAATGAAAGAGGAGAGATTACAACTGATACCACAGAAATACAAAGGATTATAAGAAATTACCAAGAACAACTGTGCCAAGAAATTTGAAAACCTGGGTGAAATGGACAAACTTCTAGAAACTTACATTCTTCCAAAACGGAATAAAGAAGCAGAAAGCTTGAGCACACCGGTAACAGCTGGTGGTATTGAAGCAGTAATAAAAAAACTCCCATCACACAAATGCCCTGGGCTGGACAGGGTCACAGAAGAATTTTACAAAACATTTAAGGAAGACCTAACCCCTATCCTTCACAGACTATTCCACAAAATCCAAGAAGAGAGAAGGCTATCAAACTCTTTTTTATGAGGCTATCATCATCCTAACCCCAAAACCAGACAAAGGCACAACAGAGAAAGAAAACTACAGGCCAATATCACTGATGAACCTAGACACTAAAATCCTCAACAAAATATTGGTAAACTGCATCCAGCAATACATAAAAAAAGACCATATACCATGATCAAGTGGGATTCATCTCAGGGATGCAAGGATGATACAATATTTGGAAATCAATAAACATAATACATCACACAAACAAAAGGAAAGACAAAAATCACATGATCATATGAATAGATGTGGTAAAAGCATTTCATGAGGTATAGCACCCATTTACGATAAAGATACTTAGCAAAGTGGGAATAGAGAAAGCATACCTCAACATAATAAAAGCCATAAGCAAGACACCTACAGCCAACAGCATACTCGACTGGTAAAAACTAAAAGCAGGATCAAGACAAGGATGTCCACTTTCACCACTTCTATGCAACATAGTATTGAAAGTCCTTGCCATAGTGATCAGAGAAGGAAAAGACATCCAAATTGGACAGGAAAAAGCAAAACTGTCATTGTTTGCAGATGACATGATAGTGTACACAGAAAATCTTATGGACTCCACCAAAAAACTACTCAACATAAGCGAATTTGGGAAAATAGCAGGATACAAAGTCAATATTCAGAAATCAAAGGCATTTTTGTATGCCAACAACGAAATATGAGAAATAGAAATCAGGAAAAAAAACCCATTTCATATAGCAACAATAAAAATAAAGTACTTAGGAATAAATCTAACCAAGGAACTTGTAAAAGACCTGTACTCAGAAAACTACACATCATTGAAAAAAGAAATTAAGTAAGACACAAACAAATGGAACCATATACCATGTCCATGGATTGGAAGAATTAACATCATCAAAATGTCCATACTACCCAAGGCAGTTTATAGATTCAAGCAAACAGCCTATTGATGGCTAATCAGTGGTATTATTTTAAGAAGAAACTGGACATCGGAAGCAACTGAGGAAACAGAAGCTGGAGGCCTTCTTTAGCTGTTAAGTTTGTATACAACCTAAATATTATTTGAGTGCTCAAGAAAGTGAATTTGGAAAAGAGCCTCTGTGATAAACCTGACTGCAAGTAACCTTATAAGATCTGATCATAAATTCTTAACTACAGATCATGGTAGGTGTGAAAAAGTTTATCTTTGCCATAAGCAAGCCGTCTACATTTTTCTTGTGAACCTAGCTAACAAACCTTGGAAATGCCAGAGTAATCCTTTTATTTCAGACCTCTTAAGTGTGACCACCCTCAAGAGAGCACATAATCTTGTTAACTAGCCTACAAACCCAATCACAGAGATTCTCCTGCACCACCAGCTTTGCTTTATCCCTCTCCTTCACGTAATTTTTCTTAATTTCTCTCCTTAAACCCCAATGTATAAATAGAACTGCAAAGCTGTAGTTCCCGGGAGCATTTAAAAATTTGTTTCCTGGCATGTCCTTGGTTTGGCTCAAAGAAACTTATAAAAATTCTCTACAGTTTTGGACTTTCTTACTTAGACAGTTCCATTGAGAGACATACAAATACCAGTAGGTTTAGGTAATATGTACAGACATCATGTATATAACTGAATTAGCTAATCTCACATTGTAAATCCCTTTGAACACCTGAGAATTTAGATTTCTTGTGTATTTCAGAACACTGCTTTTATTCATTGCATAATTTTCTACTTCATTATGCTGGCATCTTACTACATTTCATTTGACTTAAATAGTTACAAGAATTATGATTCCCAAAACTGATTTTTCTCAAGTAAAGGCAGTCGGCCATTACTGGGGACATGTGGTAATAAGTATCTTTAGAAAATTTCAGGGTGACAAATCAAATTTTTAAAAGAGGTTCAGGATTTGCTAGCTTAAAACTCTAGTAGTATTAAGATTACAAGTTTCACCCTGGGCTTTGGCTGGTGTGGCTCAGTTGGTTGGGTGTCATCCTACAAACTGAAAGGTCCTGGGTTCAATTCCCAGCCAGGGAATGCATGAAAGACAACTAACAGATGTTCTCTCTCACAACGATGTTTCGCTGCCTCTTTTTCTTCTTCCCTTCCTCTGTCTTGAAAATCATTAAGCATCTCAAGTAAGGATTAAAAAATATTGCAAATTTCATACAGTGAGCTTTATTCTTAATGTCCCTTGAAAAGTAAGATTATATGATAATCAAAGGAAAAGAAAAAATGAACAAAAGAAATTTAAGAAAACTTGTTATATTCCATATATTCTGGAATGGAATACCTTCTCTCCTGTCCTGCTATAATATTTGTGAGTTATTATAGAGAAAAATTAAGTATGCTTAAATTATATTGAATAATTAGGAGCATTTTATATATAGTATTTCTTTTTTTTTCTGGGCTAGAATTCAATAATAATGAAGTTAACATTTACTGGGATTTACTATACTAGGCACTAATCTAAGCTTTTCACATATTAACTGACTGTCACAAATATAGTGAATATTGACATTATTATCAGTCCCATTTTATATAGAAAGAAAAAGGCACAGAGATGTTAAATGCAGGCTTGTCTTTGGGCCTCAAACCCACAGCTAATAGGTGGGGGAGTGAGTTAACCAAAATAGTTTGCTTTCAGAGTGTGTGCTCTGAACCATTTTGCTATAGATTGTTACTATGAAAAAATTAATATGCTGAAGAAACAGGCAGCATTATGAAGATATTTGAAACTCCAATTATTTAAATATATTTATACATAAACAAAAAAGCTAATCAACCCAACAGAAATTGAAAAAGAGGAACCTAGGAACAAGGTAGGCTGATTATCCAGATGGTAACTTTTAGAAACTGGAATTTTTATCAAGTATGTCTATCACTTTGAACACAATGAAATTTTACATAAATAATTCCCCTTTCACCTTTAGCATGCCTGAATATTATGGAGGTGAAAACTGAAGGCAGAGTGAATAGGGGAGTAATGTATTCCTCTCTTAGTACATATAAGCTATACATGAACTAACTACATGGTGCTTCCTTTCAAGTGCTTTTTCCTAAATGAAACCAGTATTTTTATTTTCAGAAAGCAGCTTAGCATCCAGTAGTTTATCCTCAACTAGCTATGGAAAGAATTCCAATGGGTCAAGTAATAGCATTAAACTGAGATTTAAATTGGATCTTGGCTATATTATGTCTCATGGTTTTTTTTTTTTTTTTGCTTCCAGGTACATCTAGTGAAACCAATGAGGAGACTAATACCTACTATACTCAAATGTGAAAAGGCTAAAATAGTTTATCAGTGATCTGTTGCAAAAGATGAAGAGAAATCTGTTTTAAGAAAGTAAGATAATGCTTTCAAAATACGTTAATGACGAACCTAACCAGCAACATATCAGCAATTAAAAAGCCCAAATGAGGCTGAAACAATTATGAGTGATTTTACCAGATAAAAGCTATACCATATTAGAAAGTTTTCTCAAAGGCAGAAAGGCTTAAACTTGACTTACTTTAACCTCTTAGGAAGAAAAACAGATAGTAAAGGTAGACTCCCTCTTAAAAGCCAACGGTCTCAATATGATTATAGTAGTCAGTGAGAAAAGAGTTTATTTCCTACACACCCAAATACATACAGATTTTAAATGAGTGATTCCTTTCCACTTTATAACACAATTTTTTGTGTCTAGAGGAAAACCAAATTTAGCTGTCTTTTTGCCCACAGCCTTGAAATATCATTAAGGCAATCCTAGCCAGAAACTAAAGCCATGGAAAAATGAGTACTAAATACATAAAAGCGGTTCAACCCATCTGACATATTCACATTTTAAAAAGGGCAGAAATAAAACAGAGAGGCTCTGGGTAGCTCAGTTGGTTAGAGCATCATCCTGATACACCAGGGTTGTGAGTTTGATCCTCAGTCAGGGCACATACAAGAATCAACCAGTGAATGCATAGATAGGTAAGTGGAACACCACAATGATGTTCTTCTCTCTCTCTCAAAAAGAATCAATAGTTCAGGAAAACATATTTGCTGATGATACCTTGGACAAGGATTTGATCGCCAAAATATATAAAGAAGTTATGCGACTCCACTCCAGGAAGACAAAAAAACCAATTAAAAAATGGGCAAAACACTTGAAAAGACACTTCTCCAAGGAGAACATACAGAGGGCCCAGGGACATATGAAAAGATGCGCAGCATCACTAGCCATCAGAGAGATGCAAATTAAAACCACAATAAGATACCACTTCACACCGGTCAGAATGGCCATCATAAACAAACCAACACATATGTGTTGGAGAGGATGTGGAGAAAAGAGAACCCTAGTGCACTGTTGGTGGGAATGCAGACTGGTGCAGCTACTGTGGAAAATAGTATGGAACTTCTTCAGAAAACTAAAAATAAAACTGCCTTTTGACCTGGCAATTTCACTGCTAGGATTATACCCTAAGAAACCTGAAACACCAATCCAAAACAACATATGCACCTCAGTGTTCATAGCAGCACAGTTTACAACAGACAAGTGCTGGAAGCCACCTAAATGCACATCCTAAATGAGTGGATCCAAAAACTATAGTACATTTATACAACGAAATACTACGCAGCAGAGAGAAAGGAACTTCTACCCTTTGCCAACAGCATGGATGGAACTGGAGAGCATTATGCTAAGTGAAATAAGACAGAGGTGAGGGACAAATATCATATGATCTCACCTTTAACTGGAACATAATCAACAAAAGAAAAAAAGCAAGCAAAATATAACCAGAAACATTGAAATTAAGAACAATCTGACAGTAACGGGGCGGGGGGGGGGCGGAATAAAGGGTGGAAGGATTTTTAGGAACTACTATAAAGGACACACAGACAAAACCAGGGGGGAGAGTGGAAGCAAGAGAGGGAGGTGGGTTTGGCTGGGGTGGCAAGGAGCAGTGGGGGGAAAATGCAGACAACTGTAATTGAGTAAGAATATAATGTAAAAAAATCAATAGTTAAAAAAACTAACATAGAAAAGTAGTCAAATAAGGAATTAAACCAGGTTAAAGATCTCAGAATATAAAAATATACCCTATTAAGAATTGTTATTAATTTCACTGATAAAAAAGGGGGCACAAAACCAATCTAGTTGCCCAGAATAGGCAAATAGGGTTTATGACAAAGTTTGGTAAACAAGACCAAGGGGTTACCTTACAAGGCCAGGGACTGGCAAACCTTGTGTAAAGGGTCAGACAGTAAGCATTTTAGGCTTCATGGGTTTTACACTGTCTGTCCCCATTACTTAACTCTGCCACTATAGTATGAAAGCAGCCCTAAACAGTGCATAAATTAATGAGCATGGCAGTGTTCCATTAAAACTTAATTCACAAAAATAGGCCAGATTTGGTCCACAGGCTGTAGCCAGCCAAATCTGTACTAGCCTATAAAGTTCTTTGGAGACATAAACTGTTTTGGACAAAAAGGGGCCACATACTATACCCGGCAAGCTCAGGGGAGGCTTGCATGGCAGGCCTTACAAACTCAGAGACTAAAATAACCACATAGGATAGTCTGCACATAAAAATTCGTACCGAAAGAGGGTCATGGTGGGCAGTCACAGCCTAGACCCGTAGTTTCCTTGACAAAGGCCAAACTTTATGTTAAGTAAGCCTGTCTACTGTCTTTTTGCATCTAAGATGACATACCTTTGAAATGCCAGAGTAATCTTCTCTTCTAGACTCTTCAAGGCCTGGCACCAGAGCCCGAAACCACAGAACCCCTCATTGTTATCTTGTTTCCCCGAAAACCATCTTTATGTGCTGTAAATGTTAATTATTAACTACCCCATACCTACCAAGGTCAAAGAAGTATTCACTTCCAGGTTATTTCCCCACTTTGCTTTCTCCCGCCCCCTTAATCTACCACCAACTGATTTCATGTAACTCTCTGTATGTCTCCTCCTTTTATTCTAATGTATGTATAAAACAAGCAGCGAAACTGCCATTCTCCAGAGCATTTTCTCAATTTGTTGAGATTTTGCTTTCTGGAACTTGTCAGATTAGCTCAAATAAACTCGTAAGAAATCTCTACAGGTTGGATGTTTCTTATGTTGACATTATGTTATTATGTTTATCTGTACTTAGTATAGTTACTGACATATAATGAGGCTCATTAAATTATTTTTCAACTCAACTAAGTCATTATTCATATTAAATATTATAAAAACAGATAGAACTAAATTCATTCATTTGAGACACACCAGTGACCAAGAGACAAAAGCCTTTCCATTGTGGTGGGGTAAACCCCATGTAATACCTTTGAAGTTGCTTTCTTGTATGAATACCTGTTATTAGCTTCTCTTTTGGGGGGGGAGATAAAGAGAGTGTGCTAACTTTGTGAATACACAATAAAATAACTATTGAATATTTAAACCCCAAATGTAATACCTAGTTTTGAATGTTGTTGCTGTTCTTGGCTATTTGAATCTCCACCTGCTGACTCCTGCAATTGCCTCAAAGGCTAATCCACTCAGTTATGATTCAGGAACCCTTAAGCTGCCTACTGTAGTTCCAAATCATCGTCTGATTTCTCTTTCCTGTAGTGTACAAAGATGAAGAAAGATAAAGGAGGAGTCAGAGGGACAGAGGAAAAGTAATGTTAGGATCAAAATGAAAGACTTGAATTCCCAAATTATTCCAACATACACATGGAGGACAAAATCTACAATATTATACCCCAAATCTACACTAGCTCCTAAGCATTTTACATAGTCCTAAAATCTTAGATAATAGTAGTTCATTTATTATCAATTCTTGGTTTTGATACAAGAGGAGATTAGACTAGGACTGCAATTTAATGCCATCGAAACAACAGTAATTGTTTACTGAACACTTCTTTCAATTTATTCTTCCCAACAACCCTATTCAGCAGTGAATGTCACACATTAAGCAACCTAAATTTAAAGGTTAAGTAATGTGGTTTCTTTGACACAGGTGGTAAGAAATGGAACCAAAATTCAAACTTGGATTTAACTCCAAAGACCATGTTCCAACACACACACACACACACTCTCACACACTCTCTCTCTCTCTCTGCTGGAAATATATGCTATAAACAGGGAGCTTTTTATAAATACATAAATTGAGTCAACAACAAGAAGTCATTTAACAAATACCTCCTAATTATACAATGGCCACTGGGGGAAAAACATTTTTAAAAAGTATTTTATTTATTTATTTTTAGGGAGAGGGGAAGGAGAGAGAGAGGGTGAGAAACAACGATGTGAGAGAAAGACATCGATCAGCTGCCTCTCATATGTGGCCTAACTGGGGACTGAACCTGCCACCCAGGCACGTGCTCTGACTACAGTGGAACCAGCAACCTATGCCCAACCGAGTCACACTGGTCAGGGTGTAAAAAAACATTTTTACAAAAAACCTACTCAGAAAGGAAAATGCATTATCATATCACTGAGGGGATATTAAGTAGGATAAGACAACTATTTCCTTTCTATTCAAATAAATGGCCTGGCAGGGAAGTAAACTTTTACCATTAAATTTGGTAGAGAAAATCTCTAATCCCTGTACAAGAAAGCATGAAGTGTTACATTTTGTTTAGATTTTTAATGTTGCTTTAAGCCTCTAAAAAACACATTTTACTTTATAATAATTGTTATTTAGAATGGATCTCAGTCTTGGCTCATTATTTAAATCATGAGGTATTAAATATCTTAAGAAGTTTGATTATTTATAAATAAGGTGCTTTAAAGACCACTGTCCCTGTGTAAGTAAAAACATCATCCAACTAAACAGGCTAGTAAAACTGAGGCAGCCTTATGCTGTCCTTCAAGGGGTAGCAGGATATTCCCTACCAGAAAGCAAGCTCCAAAACTAGAGGCCCAGGATTAGTGTCATAAACACAGCTTGGCATTCTTAGTGGCATGTTGAAATAATGACTTGTAAGTTATCTTCTAAGTTGAACACATTTACTTCTGGCTACCCTAGGTCTTAAGAATGGTAGAGTTGGATAACATTTTGGAGAAGTTTAGAATTTGGTATAAACTGTGATCTACTTCTGCACTACAGATACTTTAAAAAAGAATATTCTTAGAGCTGAACAAGAAATGGATATAAGACAAGACTTGGCTCTTTTACCCCTAACATTCCTAAAACAGCCAATCAAACAGCTGAGGTAGGATCTATTATTAACAAAAACATAACCATGAAAGAACAACTCTGAAGTCACGAGCAATCAAAAGAAAAGGCTTACAAATAATTATGTAGTTACTGAGGATAGAATTCTCAAGAAATAAAAGGTGGGGGAAAGATTCTTAAAAAAAAATAAAGTAAAATGGTTATAAATTACTAAAAATTTGTTCCTAGAGGGGTATCTATTATTTTCCACTTTTGGTTCCATTCCCTTCCCCCTCTACAGATGGAGAAGTATTACTTGTATTTTGATATGATAGGAATTTGGGGCAAGGAACTGAGTGAGCTCTCTCATTCTTATTCATTGCTATTTTAAAGTACTGGGAAGGGAAAAGGAGAGAAGGAAGTGTAAAAAGAAGTTTGTAGATTTTTCTACATTTGAGCCTGTTTTTAATATACTTCTAGAGATGTATGTTTATATGAAGAACAACAAGGTTAAATGTGTCTCCTTATGAGCCTGGCCACTTTCACTCTGATACCTCCTCTCCTCAAGTCTATTTGAAGGCAACTGCAATTTCCAGAGGAAACACTTCAGTTAAGAAGGCAATGATATATAAATATATATATGTATATTTAAATTTTACAGCTAAACACCTCAATGATAATTTGACCTGTACATACCTGAGGGATGCTGACTTTAATTTAAAGGATAAGAAATGGGGTCAGGATCCAGAGGGCATGTATGTTTGCCCCAGGCCTTCCTTACTGTTGTGTAGAATAAGAACTTGCAGGGTAAAGCTGATAGCACTGCAAATTTAAGACTATAGAGAGTAGGACAGCTCCTCCCAGGAGGAAGAAAAAAATATGAAGATAGGTTTTAGATGCCCAGTCCAAAAAAAAAAAAAAAGAAGAAGAAAAGTAAAAGAGCAACAGGGGCATTATTTTAGCCCTAACTCTTATTTACCTTGCTCTTTAAATGTCTTTGTATATGTCCAGAAGGAGCTAAAGAAAGATGTTTTCTGCTACAGAGAAGAGAAACTGAAGGCTCCTTCTACAAGACCAGCACTAGGGGGCACTGGAACAAAGTATACGGAACATGACCTGTGAGACAGCCAAAGAGCTTCAACTCTGGAAACTAGGGGAAATACCCATCTGTGAAACCCAGTGAACTTCCATTTAGATAAAGATCTAATCCTGTTCTTGATATAATCTTCCCATGTACTTCATTTTCTAAAATAGTGTTCACTGTTGAATTAGATTTAACTTGAATTTAAACTTCTCATATAATTAACTATCACTCATAATCTCCTGAATGACTCATGATGAGAGAAGAAAAGTAAATTTTAGAAAGTATTGTCTAAAAAGCAATTTGGCAATATGTATCAAGCCTTAAAATATGTACCATCTTTGACCCACCAATTCCATTACCAAGAATATAAGATGAAACAATGTAAAACACAGAACAAATTTTTGCACCAGAATGCCCATCATGGCATTAATTTTATTACTTAAAATGTTTACAACCTAAATATCAAAGAGAGCAGAGTGGTAAAATTAATTATGGTATAGCTACACGATAGACTAATGCATGCATCCAAAAATTATTAACATTTCTTTTAATAGCTGAAGGAAATCCCATGTTCATTGCAGAGAACACACAAAATTGTAAATACATTATGATCTCAATAAGATTGAAAAATATGTAAGAAAAAGTACTAAAAGAAAATATACAAAAATATTAACAGTGGTTATCTATGGGTAGTAAAATTCAGAAATTTTATTTTATTTTAACAATGAACATGTACTATAGTAAGGAAGCCCAAATTTATGGAAAACAACTTTACCTTGTACTTATATAACCAAAACTAATACACATCATTTATTAAGCGACCTCTTCAGAGATTTAAAGGACATTCTATAAATGTACTGAGTAGAAAAAAACATAGTGGTCAGCTGGTTAGCCCTCTCATAGCTGAATGGCTCATTCCATTAACAGAATAATTATTCAACAACCAGAAATATTAATGCAATAAGACTTTCAAGTTATCTCTAAATGATCATTACAAATTAAATACAAAGATCCCAAGAGTCTTCTGAATTACATTTACATTTTAAGAAGGAAAGGGAAAAAATGAGAGTGTTTTAGGTACATTACTACCGAAGTTCTCCATATACTTTACAACCTACTAGCATTACAAACTAAGCTGTAAGGGACCGGTTTGTCTTGGCCTGGCAAATGTGACTCAGCTCTGTATGGAAAACCTACAGAAGCAAAGTGGTGGTCAGGAGCCAGACCTTCAAACCGAGTTTTCCCATGGGAATCCGGCCTGGAAAGTGCATACAGATTGTTATGGCTTGCTCTTGCTAAAACTCCATCACCCTGGTCTAAAACAACAAATATGTATTGTCTATCTTCAAGGTAATTTCCAAAGTTTGGATGAGTTCTCCCAAGCACAGAGCTAATGAGCTCATCACCATTCCCCTCTGCATGTTATTTTCATTTTCTTGATTGTACCTAAAATGTAGACGATAATATTCTATGTGATAGATAACAAATCTTTCTCTGATGTAAGACCCCAGGAAAACAATAAAAGCCTGTCTAGGCAAGGGTCGAGGCGCTCCCCTCTTGAGGGAGTGGCCGAGGCATCCATAGGCACTCTCCCCTTGAGAGAGTAGTCGTGCCTGTTCCCTTTTTCTCCACAGGATTGTTGTCGCCTGTGCATTCATTCTTGGGGTAAGCCACAACAGGTGGACTCTGCTGGCCAGGGTCTGCCACACTAAGCCATTTAAAATCATGGTAACTTCTCATTCAAATGCCTTTATGGATACAAAATGATGAAAGAAAATGGGCTATATGACATACATTTTTAAATACCCAACTGATTAACAGACATTGCTGGTTTGTGTTCAGTAAGGAGTCAACCAACTTGCTGTGCCCTTAAAATTTTTTTAAAAGCCACAATAAAACTTTCTAGAACTAGCTGTAGTAAAAGTTCAATAATACAACAATTCATTTTTTACTTTTTTAAATCCTTACCCAAGGATATGTTTTTATGGATTTGGGTAGGGGATTGGAGAGAAAAAGAGAGAAAGAAACATCAGTGTGAGAGAGAAACATCACTTGGTTGCCTCCTGCACATGCCCTGACCGAAGACTGAACCTACAATTTAGGTGTACAGGTCTACACTCCAACCAACTCAGCCACCCAAGAAAAGCAATAAATACAAGAATTTAAAGAGTGCTAACAGAAAGACCAGTAGATTTTCTGGATTCAAAATTTTTCTAAGTAATCAGGTTCCTTATCTGTAAAATGGGATTATGATAATATTGACTTTATAGGATTAAGATTTAATTAAATTAGAGCACTTATATTAAAGTTCTTTACAGAATGTAAAATATCAACAAGATATTAAGAACAATGTCCCCCATCTAGGCCTTATCTAAAAGAAACAGGTTTCATCAAATCATTTCTAAATTCAAGAGCTCTAACATTACATTTATAAACAAAAGAATGCTACTATTGCAAATAAGATACAGAACGCCCTAAGCATTTTTCTAGTATCCATCCATGCTTAAAATCTCTGTGAGTTAAACCTGATAAACCAAAACCTAAGTAAGATTAGGATGAAGAATAGAGATGTTTTTTGTATTAGTAGTTAAAAAAAGTTATTTTTTTGTGATAAAACTATCACTGTTAAATATACCAACAACAGAACAACCACTCAAACAGTATCAAAAGAGATAAAGTAAAAAGTAAATTTCTTCTTATGCCTGCCCCCAAAGAGTTCTATTTCTCAGAGGTAAGTACTGTTAAGTTTCTTACATATCTACTGAGACATCTTTAGTACAGCAGCTATTAATCATACATAGATTACAGAATTTTAGAGCTAGAAAATGTTGGTACCATACAACTTTCAACTTTATAAACAAGCAACCTGAAACACAAGTGATTTTTTAAATTGTCATTAATTTCTGGAAAGCACTTTACAATTGGCAAAATGCTTGACATAAGTTATCTGCCTTGAAATAATAATAGTCATAGTAATAATAATTATTATTATTGAGTTTATCAGGGTCACACTGATTAACATAACTGTAAAGATTTCAAGTGTACAAACTCAATAAAACATCTGCATACTTGCATCCTGTACCCATCGGCCAAAGTAGTCTCTTTCTGCCCCCCCATTATTCCCTCTTTGTTCTCTTCTACCTCATCTCACAGTCCTCTCTTCCCTTCTGTCTATCACTATACTATTGTCTGTGTCTATGTGATATATAAGGTTTTAAAACTGTTTTAAAAGAATCTGCCCTGGCTGGGTAGCTTAGTTGGTCAGAGCATCATCCACCTATGCCAAGTCGCTGTTGTGGTCCCCAGTCAGGACATATACAAGAGTAAACCAGTGAATGTATAAATAAGTGGAACAACAAATTGATGTTTCTCTCTCTCCCTTCCTCTCTATCTGTAAGAATCAATAAAGTAAAAAAACAAAAATCAATCACTGAATGCATAAATAAAGGGAAGAAACTGGTATTTCTCCCTCTTTCTTCCTTATTCTCTCTCTCTAAAAAATTAAATAATAAATAAATAAATAAATAAAATAAGCTATGACCGAGTAGCTCAGTTGCATAGAGCGTCATCCTGATATGCCACGGTTGTGGTTTTGCTCTCTGGTCAGGGCACATAGAGAAAGTAACCAATGAATGCACAAACACTTGTAAGTGGAGCAACAAACTGATGTTTATCTCTCTCTCCCTAAAATCAAGAATAACTTTTTAAAAATTTAAATAAATAAATAAAAGGAAGAATCTTAGCAATGAGAGATAAGTTTGCATGTATCTTGAAGATTCGTGCTTTTTAAGATTATTACTAAGAAAACTACTTTATAGATACAACCAAACAATGATTACTAAATATATTTTGAATTAAAAAATTACCAACAACTTCAAAGTGAGAAGAAATAACTTGAGAGACACTTATGTAAAAATTTCAAACATAATATACATGTACAAAATCTATAAATAAAAGCCTACTGCGTAATGAAGCACCTGAAAGATGCTATAGTATTCTTTCTGGCATAACGAAAATCAGTGTTGGCCACAAAATCTGCATTGCCATGGTGGCTATGACAATCACAAAATCTGTATTATGATTAATGACAAAAATAACACTCTTATTTATCAGGAGGGGTGTCTATTATTTACTTAGAAGGACAAGGAATCTCAAACTAATTCTGCTAAAATGAAGTTAAAAAAATAGAAAGTACTGAAAGAGGTAAGCTTAATAACAGAAATTCTCACTCTTACTATAGAATATAGTTGTAAAAGAACAAAGTTTCAATTCAATTTAACAAAAAATTAACCATTAAATATGTTATTTTTAGATAAGTGTTGATTCTAAATTTATATAAATGCAATTATCAACATTTAGCCAAAATACAAGCAACTTAGATAACCAAAATAATCTCAGTGGGAAAAAAAAAGAATACAAAACCAACCAAACAAAAAAATCAGAATAAAAGTTAACTGTGTGTAACATATGATAGACTCTTATCAAATTTTAGCTTACACATATTCAGTCTCTTCTAATTTTACGATACTTAAGAACATTTCTACAAACATGAAAATGCAATATAATTTCCAAGTGGCTTATATGTTACTAATAAAAGGTTAACTTCAATTTTTGCTTATCAAGACTGTCAATAAAATAGAAAAAAACCTGGAAGCTAACTAACATATCACCATCCTTCTAATTAAAAACAAACAAAATCTCTGATTGCTTTCCAAAGGAAGAGAAATCCTTAAGTTATTAATTAGAAGGGCCAGCTCATGGTTATAAATCTTCATGGGAGACCTGTTTTCTCCCCTTTATTCAATGGCAAACTGAATAAAGGGGAGAAAATTTTAAGACAGGCTGTTTTCCTCCATAAATGGAGCTGGTATGGGTTTATTTCTAATTTATACTTGTGCTGGGAGTACCTTTTTAGAATCCCAGCTTTTCAGGGAGATGTGCTACCTATTAGACATTCCACCTGGGAAGGGATTTATAGTTTGTCTAGATTAGAAAAGATCCTCAAAGTTAACTAGGCTTCAGTGCTCTGCTGACTCTCTGGAATCCTAGTTTCACTTAATCTCTGGTTTGTATTTCTTTTTGTTTTGCATGGTCGGTCATAAATTAAAAAACAACAGCAACAACAATTTGAGCTGTTTTTAACAAGAGTGTTAAACAGTTTGGGCCCCAAGGTGCCATAATGCCAGAAACAAAACCTACATACTATACTTTCAGTATCATTCTATTTTTTATAGCATGTTACCTACCTATCAGAGCTCTTTTGGTTTCTATGATAGTTATTTCTTATAAGAATTTTAACTGTGTGTGTATATACAACTAAATATATATTGCTTGAAGATTGGTTATCTTTCAAAAGGTAAAATATACTTACTCATAGGATAAAGCAAGAATTGAAAACAGTAATTATTATATATTTTATTTAAAATAATTTATTATAGATAACTGTAAATTATTAAATATAAATTAAGCAAGGTTATTTTATTTTAGTAATAACCCTTCTGCCTACAGAAACTCTTACTTACTTTGGAAGGAGAACCATCAGTAATTTTCACCAACTGCCAAAGAATCGAGTAATGGGAACACTGCAATGCCTGTACGACTATCTGTATCAAATAAAAAAATTCAAACAAATAAGACATAATTTACATTTGCAGTTTTTATCATACAATAGTTATCATACTTTTTAATCTTACAATAAGTTTGGAGTCCAACTTTTTATAGAATTCAGGGGAGTGCATAAAATATTTAGTTAAAAAAAGGACAAACCAACATATCTTAGAGGATAAAGATAATCTATCTTGGTAAATATGGACCCAAATGACAGTGCGTTTCCAACAAAAAATGTATTATCATGAATACTTTGCTTAGATTTTTAAAAAGTGATATGTCTAAAACTAATGTATCCCAGTTTTATAACTAATTACTTATTTTGTTTTAAAGCATTTTAATGTGAAATAAAACTCACACAAGAATGTGCATAAAATATACAAAACTTAAAACTACTATAATATAGAATGTCAACTATAGTTTAAAAATTAAACTAAGTAAAAAACATATAAGACTTAATGAATGCTGTACATTACACTCCTATGACTATTTTTATATAACTGCCAATTTGTAAGTTTTAATCCCCTCACCTTTCAAACCCCCTTCCATCTGGCAACCACCAATTTGTTCTCTGTATCTATAAGTTTGGGGGGGAAAAGTATTTTTGAACCATGGATGGGAATCTGCACATGAGGAGGGTCAACTTAAGTCATAAATAAATTTCTGAGTGTGTGGAGAGTGTGTGTGTATGTGTAGGTATTCGTAACTCCAATGCTGTTCAAGGGTCAATAATAATCTCTTTTCTCCTAAGGGTAACAGTTATTTTTACTTTTCAGGCAGTCAGTACATTTTAACAACCTAAGTCTGCATCCCTAAATAATAAGCTTATTATGCCTATTTGTGAACACTGTATAAATGGGAGTCATGGAATATGTATCAGTTTTTATCTGACTTCTTTCATTTAAACACTTGTTTTTTCTAATTTATTTTTTTAAGATTTTATTTTTTTATTTATCTTTAGAGAGATGGGGTGGGAAGGAAAGAGAAAGATAGATCAATGTGTGTTCGTTTCTCATGCGCCCCCACCAGGGAACTGACTGGCAACCTAGGCGTGTGCCCTCACTGGGAATGGAACTGGTGACCTTTTGGTTCACAAGTCTGTACTCAATCCACTGAGCCACAGCTGCCAGAGCACTGTGAACATTCTTATACATGTCTCCTGGTACACCCATCTATAGACGTTCTCTAAAGTTTTTAGCACTCGAGACCTCTTTACACTCTTAAAAACTACTAAGGACCCCAAATAGTTTTGTTTATGTGAGTTATATGTCAACATTATCATATTAGAGATTAAAACTAATAAATGTTAAAAATATGCATTAAGGCATTTAAAAATAAACTGTTTATATCATAAGATAATAAATATTTCTTTAAAAACCTATTTTTTTTAAAACATAAAAACTTACTGGGAAGAATGGTAATGTTTTACATTTTTGCAAATCTTTTAATATATAGCTTAACAGCAAGCTAGAGTTTCAGATCTGCTCTGCATTCTGTTACAATATGCTGCTTTGATGAAGTATATGAAGAAAACCCAGAGTCACAGATCAGTTGGGGAAAAAGTATATTTTAATAGCTTTTATAGATAAATGTGTATGTATATTCTTTGATATGACCCCAATCCAATACCCCAATGTACACTTGTGAGAGAATGAGAATGAAAAAAAAAACAACTAAGTAACATCTTCATCTTATGAGAATAGTATGATCTCACAGACCTGTCCTGGAAGCCCAAGGGGTTCCTTATCTTACTTTGAGAACCACTGCTCTAGAAATAAGAATGCTGGATCATACATTATATGTATGTTTAACTTTATAGTAGATAGTACCCAACTGCTGTCCATGGTAGATGTATCTAGTAGTCTTTGACAGTTTCTTGGCTCCATGTTTTTAACAAAACTTGATAGCATATTTTGAATTTGGTGCTTTTATTACATGAGTACTATTTTAAGGTGGTACTATTATATTTTGCCATGTATAATATGCACTCACATTTTTGTGTGCATTGTATATGAGATTATTACACCCATGTATAATGCATAGCCTTATTTTTCCCTAAAAAATTTGGGTAAAAAAGTGTGCACTATACATGGCAAAATGTGGTAATTTACATGTGTGTAAATACCATGGAGATGGGTATCTTTTCATTTTTTATTGGCATCGAATTCCTGTTTTGTGAATTGTTTGTCCCTATTTTTCAGAGAAGGAACAGAATTCAGGAAAATTAAACTGATTAAAAATCTTAACACAGGACAGAATTTCACTTTAAAGAGGTCTTTTACTACATTTTTTGTTGAATAGGTTTATCTTCACTGTAATAAAACATATCAAATTATATGATATTCCCTTATTACAGTGTCTCTATTACCTTTTCTACTTCACCAAAAACCGTTAAGATTGAATATATGAAGAGAATAAACTGAAAATCAGTAAATGAGATGTTACAGGAAGCAGCTGAGAGCTTTAACTGGTTTTATTTTTTTAAAAATCAGGTTTTAGTTCTGGCTGGTGTGGCTCTGTTTGCTGGACCATTGTCCCATAAACTAAAAAGTTGCAGGTTCGATTCTCAGTCAGAGGACTACGTAGGTAATGGGTTTGGTCCTGATCAGGGAACATACCAAATCCATTCATTCATTCACTCATTCATTCATCCATCCATCTATTTATTTACTTACTCATCACCCATGGATAAGTTTATTGGTTTTAGAGAGAGAGAAAAGGGGTAAAAGAGCAAGAGAAATATGATGTAAGAGAGAAGAAAGCTCGACTGGTTACCTCTTGTATGTGCCCAACTGGGAATGTAACCTGCAGCCTAGGTGTGTGTCCTGACTGCGGCTTGAATCTGCAAACTTTAACAAAAAATCCTCACTGGAAGACATGTCCACTGATTTTACAGCATGGGGAAGGGAGCAAGAGAGAAATAGTGATGCGAGAGAAACATCCATTGCACCCTGACTGGGGACCGAACCTGTAACCCAGGCATGTACCCTGACTGGGAATCAGACCCACTATCCCTTTGGCTTATGGGATAACACTACAACCAAATGAGCAACAATGGCCAGGACTAAACCCTGAACCCACAATCTATTGGTGTAAGGGACAACACTCTAACCAGCGAAGCTGCCTGCCCACAGATCAAGTAAAACATCCCCACTTTAATCTGTTTCATATACCAATATTCATCATGTTTACTTTAAAAGAGCTCCACTCCATTTTTTAAATAAAAAGCTCACTCTCACTGATTGGAAAGCATTTTCCTTTCTCAAAGGTATATAACTATATAGCTAATAACACTTTAAAAGAAAATTTAGAAGTCTTCCTTCCAGGCTTTATATCAGTCATACTGATATTTTAACTTCCATACCAGCAATGTTATCCTAACTTGTCCAAAAGTCATTTATTCAGCAACTTAATCTTTCTGTAGTACAGACGTGACAAGGACAAGCAATGAAAAAACTGGAAAAAAAGACTGTCCTAACCTGTGAGCAACAAAGTCCTCCTCCTGCCTTTTCTTTCTTCTTTAAAAAGATTTTATTTGTTTATTTCTTAGATAGAAGAACAGGGAGAGAGAAAGAGAGAGAAAGAAACATAGAGCGGTTGCCTCCCACATGTGCCAAGACCTGAGACTGAACCCACAATGCAGGCATGAGCCCTGACCAGGAATCAAACTGGTGAACTTTTGCTTTGTGGGACAATGCCTAACCAACTGAGCCATACGGGTCAGGGCCCTTCTGCCTTTTCTTCACTACTATTGCTCTGAACCTGGAGAGGATCTTCAAATGATAGCAAGCATTGGCCTGCTGAGTAATCATTTCTTCCAATCCCAGTCCCCTGTCCTTGTGTTTCCCACAAAGTAACACTGGTTCCAGGGAGGACCCAGTAATGTGTACTGCACATTTTTGGGCAGAAGTAGTTCAGAAGCAGGAATACCTTTTCCATCTTCTCCTCCCCTACATACCAGCAGGATACCAATGCACCAGGAGATTTTTGGGTACCTGAATTACTGGATAGTGCAGTGATACCCTACTTCCCTTAATTGTACTTTATGGTTATGGGAATGAGAAAAAAATTGTACTGTGTTGAGATGCAGAGATTAATTAATTATAGGAGTTAGCCTTACCTCAATCAACATAAATATTCTTTAACTATTAGGTCTTTTTATTAATAATTATTGGTAACTATTCAAAGAAACTATAGCTGTTTAACCTTTGATAAGAAGACTGAGTCAATGAAAATCATTCAGCTGTGGCTAATGATATCACCTATCCTGAAGATGAACTGTATTATTACACATAAATTAAGACCAAGAGATAAGCTCTTAGAACTAGTTTAAGTTTAGACAAACTAAATATGGATAAAAGAGAACATCAGATTAAAAACTACAGAAGAGTAACATAATCAGATGTTTCAAAAATATATTATTAGCAAGAGCAAATAGAAGTGATTCTATTTGTTCTTTGTTAGCATTTTCTTTCCTTCTCTGTTTTCTTTTAGAGCAAGAGGGAGACAAAAACATCAATGATTGGTTGCCTCCTGTAGATGCACCAAGAGGGGATCGAACCTACAACCTAGACATGTGCCCTGCCCTGAGACTGAACCTGCAATCTTTTGGTGTACAGGACAATGCTCCAACTGAGACCCCAGCAATGGCACTTCTCTCTCTCTTTTTTAAAAAAAATGTATTTATTAATTTTTTAGAGAAGAGGAAATGTAGGTAGGGTGGGGGACAGACAGATATACATACACACACAGACACACACACACCCCGATTTGTTGTTCCATTTATTTATGCATTGATTTGTTGCATATTCCCTGACCTGCACATTCCCTGTCCTGGGAAACAGACCTGCAATCTTGGCATATCAGGACAACACTCTAACCAACTGAGAAAGCTGGTCAGGGCCTCTTTGTTAGCATTTTAAATGTAATAATAATTGTTGTATTATAAAGAATAATAGAACAGACTACCCAACTTAAGAACTGGTATCATGCCAATAACTTTGTATCTACCTCAAAGCTCTTCCCCTGTTCCTTAGGGCTGGTAAATCATCCCACTAAATTTCATGTATATCATGCCTAGGCTCTTAAAAAATAGTATGTCACATATATCACATTTAAGTATCATTAGATCATACACTATCTGATTTGGCTAGTGTTTGAGCTTTTCAAAAATGTGTAGCACTGTGTAGTCTTTTAAGAGAGCAGCTCTACTTCATGCTTGCCATGCTTCTGAACACCCTAAGATTTAAAAAATTACAAGTTCTTATGATCTACCACTGAGTATTAAAAGTCAGTAGAAAAAACATTTAATAACAAAACAACCTGAATAGCCAAATCAATCTTGAGAATGAAGAAGAAAGAACGAAGAACATCATACTTCTGATTCAAACTGAATCACAAAGCTGTAATAATCAAAACAAAATGGTACTGGCATAAAATCAGGCACAAAGATCTATAGAATGGAAAAGAAGAGCCCCGAAATAAACTCACAAATACATGGTCAATTAGTTTATGACAAAAGAATGCAAATGGACCACTAACTTGCACCGCACACAAAAATGAGCTCAAAATAGATTAAATTTGAATCTATTTTGAGACCTAAAATGATAGAACTCCTAGAAGACCTAAGATGATAGAACTCCTAGAAGAAAACAGAGTTGGTGAGCTCCCTGATATTGGTCTTGGCAATGATTCTTCGGATCTGACATCAAAAGCAAAGGCAAATAAACAAACAAACAAACAAACAAACACCACCAAAAAAATAAAGTGACCAACTGAATGGGAAAAAATATTGCTAATCATATATCTGATAAGGGGCTGCTTATCTAAAATAGATAAAGAACTCATACAACTCAGTAAGAGAAAAACTAAAACAATTTAAAAATGGGCAGAGAATCTGAATAGACATTTTCTCAATGAAGGTATATAGCTGTCCCTTGATACCCATGGGAGACTGTTTCCAGGACCCTATGTGGATACCAGAATCCAGGGAAGTTGAAGTCTCTGAACTAAAATGGCACAGAAGGATGCATACAGTAGACCCTCTGCACCTGTGGATTCCCAACCACAGATGGAAATTATTATTTTCAATTTGCAGGTGGTTGAATCCATGGATATGAAAACTGCATGTGAAGGGCTGACTTAATAGATCACAGATGGCAAACACAAAGCCTGTAGGCTGAATCTAGCCCTCCACCTTGTTTCTACCTGGCAGCAGCGCCAAGCTCTCGCTTAACTGTTAAGTAATAGCTACATTTATACAGTCCTACAATTACATTCAGCCCTTTGAAGGCAACTGTGAGGGTGATGTGGCCCCCAGAGAAAATGAGTTTGATACCCCAGGTATAGATGGCCAATAAGTATATAAAAAGATATTAAACGTCACTACTCATCAGGGAAATGCAAACTGAAACCACAATATCACCTCACACATCTGTTACAATGGTTATTATCAAAGAAGTCATAATATATGATAACAAATGTGGTGAAAATGTGGAGAAAAGGGAACCCTTCTGCATTGTTGGTATGAATGTACAGGCAGAGTTCCGGCAAAGATGGAGGTTTACGCAGAAGTCCTTCACTTCCTCAAACAACCAAAAGGAGGATAATAACCAATTTAAAATCAATAAACAACCAAAAGTGCCAGAAAATCAAACTCCATGGAACTCTGGACAACCAAGAAATTAAACAAAAAAAAAACCAACCAGAACAACCAGACCTGTAAGGCCATGGACCAGGTGGGCAGAGCCAGCTGTTGCCAGGTAGCCAACAACACAGGTGGGGCTGACTGAAGACAAAAATGAGACTCAAAGGTGACTGTGGACTACGGCAGTTGCGACAGTGGGTGAAACTTCCAGTCTCACGCAAGAGTCCATTGGAAAGTGCACTACAGACAGCAGGTGGGCTGCACTGTTTCCTCTCTGGCCCTCCCCAACAGGCAGTGCCGCAGCAACAACAGTTGCCCTGCCTAAGTAAATACCTAAGGACCCGCACCCTTACAACTTATCAGTTGTGCCAAGACAAAGAAATAGGTCCCAAAACAAAGAAGAGAGCAAAACCTCAGAAAGAGAACTAAACAAGGAGGAGATCGCCAACCTATCTGACGGAGAATTTAAAGCTCTGGTAATCAAAATGCTCACAGAACTGATTAAGCTTGGTTGAAGAATAAAAAAAAAAAAAAAGAATACCCAAAGTGAAATAAAGCAATATACTCAGGGAACGAACAGTGACAAGAAGGAAATCAGGGGTCAGAGCAATGATTTGGAACAAAAGGAAAAAATAAACATCTATCTGGAGCAAAATGAAGAAACAAGAATTCAAAAAAGTGAAGAGAATCTTACAAACCTCTGGGACAACCTGAAATGTGCCAATATCCAAATTGTAGAGGTTCAGAAGAAGAAAAACAACAGCAAGAAACTGGAAACATATTAGAACAAATAATGAAGAAAAACTGCCAAAATCTGGCCAAGGAAATAAACTTCCAGGAAGCTCAGACAGTCCCAAAGAAGTTGAACAGAAAGAGGAACACACCAAGGCACATCATCATTAAGTTATCCAAGATTAAAGATAAAGAGAGAATCCTAAAAGAAGAAAGAGGAAAGGAGTTACCTATAAAGGAGTGCTCATAAGGCTATCAGCTGATTTCTCAAAAGAAACCTTGCAGGCAAGAAGGGGCTGGAAAGAAGTATTCAAAGTCAGGAAAGGCAAGGAGAGCTACATCCAAGATTATTCTATTCAGCAAAGCTTTCATTTAGAATGAAAGGGCAGACAAAGTGCTTCCCAGATAAGATCAAGTTAAAAAAGTTCATCATCACCAAGCCATTATTATATGAAATGTTAAAGGGACTTATCTAAGAAAAACAAGATAAAAAATACAGTAAAATGACACTAAACTCACAACTATCAATGAATGAACCTAAAAGAAAAGAAAAACAATGAAAATAACAACTAAGCTAACAACCAGAACAGGAACAGAATCAGAGAAATGAACATTACATGGAGGAATTTCAGTGGGGAGGGGGAAGAGAGGATTAGGGGGGGAAAGGTACAGGGAAGAAGCATAATTAGTAGACATAAAATAGATGGGGAGAGATAAAAACAGGTATAGGAAACAGAGGACTCAAGGAACTTATATATATAACCCATGGATATGAATTTAGTGGGGGAGGAATGCTGGAGTGTGGGGGGGCAGGGTGGAGGGGGGTAAAGGAAAATTGGGAAAACTGTAATAGCATAATGAATAAAAAAAGAATGTACAGGCATACCTTGTTTTATTGTGCTTAACAGATGTTGAGTTTTTTACAAATTGAAGGTGAGACCCTGTACAAGTAAAAATATTACAACTCATTTTATTGTGGTAGTCTGGAACAAAACTGAGGTATGCCTGTAAATAGGTACAGCTATGGAAAACACTATAAAGGTTCCTCAAAAAATTATAAGAGTATAATTCAGCAATTTCACTTCTGAGTATTTATCAGAAAGAAAACAAAAACATTAACTCAAAATGATATAGGCATGTCCTATGTTTATTGCAGCATCATTCACAATAACCATGATATGGAAACAACCTAAGTGTCCACCGTGAGTGAATGAATACAGAAAATGTAGAATACATAGAGAATTAATTATTATTCGGCCATTAAAAAGAAGAAAATCTTGTCTTTTGTGAAAATACAGATGGACCTTGGGAGCATTGTTCTGAGTGAAATAAGTCAGACAGAGAAAGATAAATATGGAACAATCTCATATATGGAATCTAAACAACAACAAAACACTAACAAACCAAGATCATAATTACAGAAAAATTGGTGGTTGCCAGAGGTGGGAGGTAGGGGGTAGGCCAATGAAAGGGTAAATGAAATCAAAAGTTACAAGCTTTCAGTTATACAACAAATAAGCCATGCAAATATAATGTAGAGCATGGTGACTATAGTTAATAATAAAATCTGTAACTATGTATGGTGAAGGACATTAACTAGACTCACTGTGGTGATCATTTCATTATACACAAACATCAAATTATATTGTATACCTAAACTAATAAAATGTTGCACGTCAATTATACCTCAGTTTAAAAACAAGAAATAACTGAACAACTTTTTAAATGGTTTAATTTAAATAATTTCTGTGATCATTATGTAACTGAGCTTTGGCAGAAAGGACTGAAATATAAGAATAAAGAGTCTATCAAATTTTCTAATGGTTCTTGCCCTGGCTGGTGTAGCTCAGTGGATTGAGCACAGGCCTGCGAACCACACGATCGAGGTTTGATTCCCAGTCAGGGCACATGCCTGGGTTGCAGGCCAGTTCCCAGCAGGGGACTCACAAGAAGCAACCATCCATTGATATTTCTCTCCTTCTCTCCTTCCTTTCCTCTCTAAAAATAAATAAATAAATAACTCTTAAAAAATAAATTAAAAAAAAATTTCTAATGGTTCTTGGTTCTAAAATTTCTACCAGGTGATAAATGTTTTCTTTCATTTTTATGGTTGTGTTTTGGTCTAGAGCTTTCTAAACTTTAAAATATAAATATACACTAGTCAGGCTTTGAAATGGCCTTCCTAAGTATAAAAAATGACTACTCCTCTTATTTTTATCCTACTACATTAAAAAAACTAAGATATAATTTATATGTAAAGGAAAATTACTATTTTTAACATACAGTTCTTTGAGTTTTGACATATAGTTATGTAACTACCAAAACAATGAAGATCTAGAACAGTTCTATCATCTTTCAAATTGGACCTCCCCCCATGCCTGGAGATACATTTTCTCTACCTATAGTTTTGCTTCTGAAATGTACAATGCATCTATATAGCATATAGATTTGTGCATCTGGCTTCTCTGACTCCGTACATTGCTACTGAGATTCATCCATGTTATTGTATATAGTTCCTTCCACTGTACTGCTGAGAAGTATTCTTACCAGTTGATGGACATTTGAGTTGTTTGCAGTTTGGAGCAACTCAGAAAGCCACTATAAATATCCAGGTATAGGTTTTTATGTGAACTTAGCTACTCATTTCACTTGGATAAACATCCAGAGATGGATTCCTGGGTCATATGATGTGCATATTTAACTGTATCGGAAAATGCTAAACTACTATCCAAAATGGCGTAATATTTTGCCTTCCTACCAATAACAGGAGTTCCAAATGCTTTCTAAAGACTTATAGTGGTATCTAATTGTAGTTTTATTGAATAGTTTGAATTTCTCTAAATGACTAATGGTTTTAAGTTTCTTTTTATGTATTTATCATCTTTGTTGGTGAAGTAGCTTTTCAATTCTTTTGTCCAGTTAAAAAAAAACTGAGTTGTTTTTCTTACTAATGAATTTTGAGAGATTTTCACATTTTTGGTAAAAGTCAGTTATCAGGCATGTGATTTGAAAATATTTTCCAGTTTACTGGAGTGTCTTTTTAATTCTCTTACAAGTATCCGACAGGAGAAGTGCTTAATTTTAGTAAGTGTCTGTGTTTGAATTTCTCTCTTATGAAAATAATGCTTTCGGTATTGTTTCTAAGAAATCTTTCATTAACTAAAGATCACAAGGATTTTCTTTATTTGTTCTTTCAGATGTTTTAGAGCTGCAGGTTTTACATTTTGGTGTATGGTCCATTCTGAGTATATTTTTTTCAATTTTTAAATTAGATTTTATTTATTTATTTTTAGACAGAGGGGAAGGGAGGAGAAAGAGAAGGAAGGAGAGACACATCAATGTGTAGTTGACTCTCATGCACCCCACACCGGGGACCTGGCCTACAACCCAGATATGTGCCCTGACTGGTGCAGGTAAGCACCCAATCCATTGAGCCACAACAGCCAGGGCTATTTTGAGTTAATTTTTATAAATGGTGTAAGGTATGGATTGAAATTCATTTTCTTTGCATATGGCTACCCAACTATTTCAGCACCAACTGTTGAAAAGACGATCCTTTCTCCAAAGGAACTGTCTTGGCACCTCTGTCAAAAACCAACCAAAGAACTCTGCACGACACTGGGTGAGAGGTGGAGGATCAGTGGCTACCTGAACTGTGCATAAAAATGTACTCCTTCCTGATCCCACACCAGTCTTGTCCTGCTCACCAACTGACAAAAAATGGTGAAAGAAACCATTATATTTTGGGGGTCAAACCCAAAGCCACCAGAAGCTGAAAAAGGCTTACAGGAAGCTGGCCTGAAGTACCACCCTGATAAGAATCCAAATAAAGCAATTTAGATGGATTTATCAAGCTTACTAACTGCTCTCTGATGCAAAGGGAATTACGTGACAACGGGGAAGAATAGGCCATTAGAAACGATGCGGCAGGTGGCTCACCTACGGACATTTTAAAAATACAAGTTTTTTAACTGAGAGAGAGACAGACAGACAGACCAACAGACATTGTCTTGCTGCTCTCCCCATTTTATGTGTTCATTCCTTGTTTTCCTGTATGTTCCCTGACTGGGAATGGAACCTGCAACCTTGGCATATCAGGACGATGCTCTAACCAACTGAGCTAGCCAGCCAGGGCACCCATGGACATCTTTTTCTGTTTTTGTTTTTGGAGGAGGAGGAAAGGATGCAGAGAGGAGGTAAAAATGTTGTACATCTGCTTTCAGTAACCTTAGAAGATTTATAAAATGATGTAACAAGAACACTAACTCTGTAAAAGAATGTGATTTGTGACCAATGTGAAGGCCAAGATGGTGAGAAAGGAGCCATAGAGTACTGTCCCAATTGCTAAGGTACTGGGATGCAAAAAAGAATTAATCAGATAAAACCTGGAATGGTTCAGCAAATGGAGTCTGTGTGCATAGACTTGCCAGTGCCATGGGGAATGGATCAGTCCAAAAGATAAGATGTAAAAGCTACAACTGAAGGAAGATAGTTTCAGAAAAGACTCCAGAAGTTCATATTGACAAATGTACGAAAGAAGGCCAGAAGGTAACATTCCTTGGTGAAGGACACCAAGAACCAGGACTGGAGCCAGGAGATATTATCATTGTTTTAGATCAAAAGGACCATGGTGCTTTAACGCATGAGAAAAAGGCCTTTTCATGTGTAGGCACGTACAGCTGGTTGAAGCATTCTGTGGATTTCAAAAGCTAATAGCTACTCTTGACATACAAACCATAGTCATCACCTGTCATCCAGGTCAGACTGTCAAACACAGAGATATCAAGTGTGTGATAAATGAAGGCACGCCACAGTTTATTGTTCTCTAACAACAGATCTCTAGTTTTCACCTTAGCCACTGATAACAGTTTCTTAGGTATCATCTCAGAAATAATATGCCAATCAGAAGAACATGTACAAAGATCTTATCACCCTTTTATGTTCATATACCACCCTGCTCCTTACCTTTTCCATTACATTTCTTCTCACATAGAATATTATAACATAAATAATATAAAGCTCACTATTTTTATAGCTACAGAACACTGCACAGAATTGAAACTACACTACTATATCTAACCAGTCCTCTATAAAGGAACATTTAAATTATTTCATGTCTTAAATTTTTATAAAAATGCTAACATGAACATCTTCATACCTACATCTTTATACACATGTCCAAGTATGTATCTGCAGTCTAAATTCCTAGAGCTACAAACACTTAAATGAAGGGTATGTCCATTTTTAATTTTGATAGGGAGTAACAAAGTTCTAAATGGATTAACCAATTTAGTTTCACAGTGGTACTTTAGAATATGCCAGTATTAAAAAAATAAACTTCCTAAGGTAACCTGATGTATGCACAGTTACCAATTACTGTAACAGAGCCTAGATTGGATGGAGTGAAACTGAGGTTACTTAGACAAAACAGGCAACTACTACTGCAATTTACAAGAGAAAATATGAGGAATTCAACTAAGTAAATGGTATAAGGGCTTGAAAAATAATGACAAGAAGAGATTCAGAAGCTACAATTTATAAAAATCAAAAGTCTTCTGATTTTAAGAACTACTTCTAATAAACCCTTATATCTTCAGGACCTGACAATGAAATACATTTTTGGTCAATTATGACTAGAAAGGTCATGCATTGGACGTGTGTGTGTGTTTGTGTGTGTGTGTGTAAGGGGTGGGGAGCAAATGCAAAGGGTTTTGAATTTGTATGTCTAAGGAAGAGTCGGAAATAGGTACTTGAAATAATTTCTAGACACAGTCAATGAACTATGTGTGTAGTCTTCTAAGAAAGCATGAATTCATTATTTATACAATAAGCAATAATCTGACTACTGTTAAACTCAACCTCTATATCATGTTCAAGCTAAAGAAATGTATTGCTTTCTAGTTCATGATGACAGATTACATATTAGCATCTAATCTCTCCCCACTATTTCCACTGAAACAATACAAAAGAAATTTGGAAAATATAAAATTACAGAAATTAAGAGTTTGACATGGGGAAGAAACCAAAAGACATGGGATATATTATAACCAATAGTTGTAGATTAGAAGATGTGAAGAGACACTAAAAATAATTTTTTTCTTTCTTTTGTTTTAAGATTTTATTTATTTATCTTTAGAGGGAAGGGAAGGAGAGAAGGAGAGAAACATCAATGTATGGTGGCCTCTGGTGAGTTCCCTGCTGGGAACTGACCTGCAACCCAGGCATGTGCCCTGACTGGGAATCGAACCGCGATTCTTTGGTTCGCAGGCCCGCGCTCAATCCACTGAGCTACATCAGCCAGGGACACTAAAAATAATTTAAATGGTTGGCTTGAGTGGGTATAAAGAGGCTATGTTACCTTAAGATAAGTTATTTAATATCTATCTATCATTTTCATCATTAATAAATTTTGGTCTTACATATTCTAAAGCTGTAACAGCTAAAACAGTACTGTCATGAGAAAAGATGGATCACTGGAAGAAGGAAAAAAACTCAGTTAACCTCAAAGAATGAGGCTTGGAAGTTATCCTGAAAAACAAATAGTTAAGTATATGGAAAATACAGCAATATAGTTCCCTCAAAAAGCTATACAGTAACTTTTAAGGTATCCTAAAGATATTAGACACAACTAAGGGTTCACAATAGCAAACATTTTGGAGTTCCTTGATATCCTTGCTCTATTTTCTGGATTCTAATCAAAAGTATAGAGCTAGCATGTAAAAATGTGAGTGTGCATGGTCCTTATGAAAAACTGGTTAAATATGGTTTTGGGGTTTTCTTTCATTTAAAAAAAATGTATTGACTTGAGAGAGTGAAAGAAATATCGATGCTGTTCCACTTACTCACACATTCACTGCTTGTCTCCTATATGTGCTCCCCAACTGAGGATTAAACTTGTAACCCTGGCACATCAGATGATGCTCCAACCAACCTAACCACCTGGCCAGGGCAGTTTTTGGATTTTCAATACTGGATTTCTAAAGAGATGTTTCTATGAGCTGCTAAATGCTAAATAATTTCTAATTGCTAAAATGAATAAAAGTATAATCAAGTAGTGATGAACTCAAATCTCATATACATGATTAAAGTTTAAGAATATGTAGAATCTAGAAGACATGAATAAATGTTTAGAAGTTTAAAACCTTCCAAGACTAAACCACGAAGAAACAATAAATCTGAACAGATTGACTACTAGTAAAGAAATTAAAGCAGTAATCAAAAAACTTCAAACATATAAAAAAGCCCAGGATCAGATGGTTTCACAGGTAAAGTTTACCAAATATTTAAAGAAGAATTAGTACCCATCTTTCTCAAACTATTCCAAAACATTGAAGAAAAAATAATACTTCTGAACTCCTTCTGTGAGGCCAGCATTACTGATACCCAAACGAGAGACACTAGAAAGAAAGAGAATTATAGGCCAATATCCTAAATGAACACTAATGCCAAAATTCTCAACAAATACTAGCAAACCAATGCAACAGTACATTAAGAAGATTTTTTAACACATCATGATCAAGTGGGATTTATACCAGGGATGCAAGGGTAGAGAAACAGCTACGAAACAATTAATGTGATTCATCACATTAGTATCTCAATACATGGAGAAAAAAGCATTTGACAACATCCAACATATGTTTATGAAAAATACTCTCAACAAAGTGGGCATAGAAGGATCTTTCCTCAACTTGATAAAGAATATATGTATATGACAAGCCCACACACAACATCATCCTCAATGGTGAAAAGCTAAAAGCTTTTCCTCTAAGATCAAGAACAAGACAAAGATGCCCATTTTCTCCACTATTAATCAACAAAGTCCTGGAAGTACCAGCAATAGCAATCAGGCAAGAAAAAGATATGAAAGGCATCCAAATAGGAAAGGAAGAAGCAGAACTATTGTCATCTGCCGATGACATGATACTATATATAGAAAACTCTAAAGAATCCACAAAAAAATTAAAAGTTAGTGAAATTCAGTAAAATACCAGAATACAAAATTAACACACAGAAATCTGTCATGTTCCTATACACTAATAATGAACAAAAAAGGTAACAATATACACTGAAGTAATGGCAGCCTCTTCAACAAGTGGTGTTGGGAAAACGGGACAGATACATGCCAAAAAAAAAAAGAAAAAGAAACTGGACCACTTTCTTACACCATATATAAAAAAACTGAAAATGGATTAAAGACTTAAATGTAAGGTCTGAAACCATAAAACTCCTAGAAGAAAACACAGGAAGTAAATGGACATCATCATGAGAAGTATCTTTGTGGACATGTCTCCTAAGAACAAGGGAAAGAAAAGAAAAAAATAAACAAATGGGACTGTATCAAACTAAAAACCTTCTGCATAGCCAAGGAAACGTTCAACAAAACAAAAAGGCAATCCACTGACTGGGAGGATATATTCACAAATGATATACTGGTCGATATCCAAAATACACAAGAAAATCAAAGAACTCAGTAAGAGTAATGAAAATAATCTGAATGAAAAAATGGAAAGAGGACATGAAGACATTTCTCCAAAGAAGTCATACAGATGGCCAACAGACATATTAAAAGATATTCAATGTAATTAATCATCAGAAGAATTTAAATTACAACCACATGAGATTCCATCTCCTATAAATTAGAATAGCTATTATCAAAAAGTCAACAAATAACATGCACTGGTGAGGATGCTGAGAAAAGGGAACCCTGGTGCACTGCTGGCGGGACTGCAAACTGGTGCAGCACCTAAGGAAAAGAGTATGGAGATTTCTCAAAAAACTGAAAACAGATATACCATAAAACCCAGCAATTCCACTTCTGGGTATTTATGCAAAGAAAATGAGAACAGTAATTTGAAAAGACATTATAATACCTGTATGTTCACTGCAGCATTATTTACAATAATGAAGATATGGAAGCAATCCAGGTATCCACTGATGGATGAACAGATAAAGAAGATATGGTATATATGTGTTTTGGGCAATTACGCAGTAATAAAATGAATGATATCTTGCTATTTGTGACAACATGAATGAATCTAGAGGGTATTATGCTAAGGGAAGTCAGGCAAAGAAAGACAAATACCATATGGTTTCACTTATATGTGGAATCAAAAAACAAAACAAACAAAAACAGACTCACAGACATGACCAAAGGGATGGTTACCAGAAGGGGAAAGGTGCAGGGAAATGGGTGAGAAGAGGAAGAGGGATATAGTCAATAATGTTGTGGTAAGTTTATATGGTGACAGATGATTTTTAGAATTAGTGGGGTAATCACATAACAAGGTTTAAAAAATATCAAGTCACTATATTGAACACCTGATATAAATATAATCAATGACCCTAGAGGGATAGCTCAGTTGGTTAGACATTCTTACTAATACACCAGGGTTGTGGGTTCAATTTTGGGCCAGGGCACATATAAGAATCAACTGATGAATGCATAAGCAAGTAGAATAACAAATTGACGCTTCTCTCTTTCCTCATTCCTCTCTCTCTAAAAATGGATCAATAAAAAAAGTTTACTAGGCCCTGGCTGGTGTAGCTCAGTGGATTGAGTGCCGGCCTGTGGACCAAAAGGTTGCCAGTTCGATTTCCAGTCAGGGCACACGCCTGGGTTGCCAGCCAGGTACCCAGTATGGGCCAATGTGAGAAGCAACCACACATTGATGTTTCTCTCCCTCTCTTTCTCCCTTCTCTCTAAAAATAAATAAATAAAATCTTTAAAAAACCTAACACACGTTCCTTTAAAAAAAAAGTTTAATACAGAGTATAATCAATGTAAGATCGCATGCTAAGTATACTTAAATTAAAAAAGTAAAAATGTATATAAGAAGTTAACAAAGTTAAAGGAAATGTGACATAAGTATGTTCTCTGATTTAAAGAAATTGAAATAAAATTGGGAAAACAATATATATGCAGTGAAAAATAATAGAAAGTTTAACCACAGATGACAAAACTATGAGACTGTCTCAAATCAGTTCTCAGACAATAAATGATCTTGTAGAAAATTAAAATATAAATTTAGATATAGTTATAACAACCAAAGGAAACAGATTTGTGCTATTTCTATTCTTCTCTTGAGGAAAATGAGAAAAACAAAAAAGGAACATCTTAACTCTATCATTCACTTTGAGGATATCAGTGCACTGTAATTACGCCACTAAAAAATATGACATGAAGAGACAATGGAAGTTGAAGAGTCAGCAATAAAATAAAAAACAAAACAAAACAATAATAGGGTCAAATATTTAGTCTCTTTCCACAAAACAAATAAAAATACCTAACATAATCAAGGATATTTGTTAGAGAGGTTATTTACAGTAAGTAAAAAAGAACAATGTTAAGCAACTTGAAAAAATTAATCATAGCAATAATGAAGCATTGTTTATAGATTAACTATTTTTTTCCATTCCAGAGAGAGAGGAAGAGAAAGAGAGAGACATCAACTGGTTGCCTCATGCATGCTCACTGATCAGGACCTGAACCCACAACACAGGCGTGAGTTCTGCTGACCAGGAATCGAACCTGCCACCTTTGTTTATACAACAACACTCCAACCAAATGAGCTACACCAGCTAGGGCTTCTGTGATTAACTTTATTTTTAAAATACTTATTTTACTTTACTGATTTTTAGAGAGAGGGAAAAGGAGGGAGAAAGTGGGAGAACACAGCAATTGTTTGCCTCTCTCATACCCCAAAATGAGCACCTGGCCTGCGACTCAGGCAAGTGCCCTAACTGGGAATCAAACTGGCAACCATTTGGTCTGCAGGTCGGTGCTCAATCCACTGAATGACACCAGTTAGGGCTGTGATTAACTTTTAATACAAAATAATTTTATCTATTGAAATTCTTATTGCTTTAGCATAATGAAGTGTCATCTAAGTATTCCATTTCACCCAAAGGGAATGGATTAGATCATCCTTAAATACTACCTGTACCTAACTATGGGGTTAGTATTTTGGTTTACATAAATGGATATCAACTGTGTACAAAATATATGTTAATTCTTAAAAGCAGGTTGTTGCTGTTAATTAACAGTAACATTTAATTGGTAATGCTTAATAATAAGAAGTCCTACAATCTAGCCAAAGTCCCCAAACTTACTTAACTGCTTACTTAACTTACTTAACAAAACTTAAGCAATACCCAAGGCTTCCTATAATCGATATTTAGAATAGAACCTGGAATATAGCCGTGATCAGAAATTTTCATTATACTAAATTAATCAAGTTTTGAAACTGCTACTATAGTAGTATTTTTCCTGAAAAATATTGTTTATCATACATTAAAATTTTAAGAATATTATAGCAAAGGTTTCCTATATTTTTCTGCTCAAACCTGAGATATAACATTATCAGTAACCTTTAATCAATATAGTGATAATTCTTAAAGGAAGTGGCTACATTAAAAAATTATCAACTACTTTCTGTGAAAGGCCTTTGATAACCCTGTATGATCTCAAGAAAGTTTAGATTTCTGAAATGAGAAAGAAGGAATATTAATAAGCTCCTACCTGTTCTGGCATAGCTCCATGTTCAATTCCCGTCTTCAATAATCTGTAGCAATTACCAAACAAATCCCATTTTGTGAGATCATGAGCACTAAAATAAATAGAAAGGTATTAACTTTATTCTAGAGTGAAGGAAAGTTTAAATTTGAGCTCAGTTTCAGTGATTAGAAAAGTAAAATAACTATTTTCTTGTAGAGCTGAAAAAGATTCATAAAAGAAACATTCAAGGGTTCATACTTAGGAAGGAAGAAAAGAAAAGCAGAATAAGAGGGGCAGAAAAAGGGACAGAGAGCTAAAACTGACATTAGGAATTCATTAAAAGAAATCAATAAAAAAACTTCACACATTTAAGTGAAGAGTACTACAATATAGTCAACCTAAGGTCATATTCCATTGATGGGTAACCTTTCTTTCTAGTATATTTTAAGATGCATTTAAGTAAATGCATTTTAAAATCCATTCACAATATGAAAATACAGTAGATAATTGGCTGTCAACTTTTATTTTCATACATCTAAGTATTTTTCTTGAAAAAAATTTGTTTCTCCATTAAATTACAAAATATACACTTGTATACATAAATAAAAGGGCTTAGATTTTAGACAATGCTTTGAAATAAGTATTTTCTTTTTGTCTTAATAAATATGTCTTAAGTATTCACCAATGTAATGGCTACACCTAAAAATTCTTTTGATAATAAAAGTTCTCTATTTTCTTTTCTTATGGAGAAAAGCATGTCTTACTATAAGGAACATGCAAATTGCCATTTGAAAGTGATATTTCCTTCAGCCTGGTGACCTTATTCAAATTCAACTGTCTACATAAACAAATAAGAACAATTCAGAAATAAAAGTTCACAGAAGTAACTTTCATGGTTTTCCCCAAAACATGATTTCTTCTTTATTAGGAGTTTTAAAGGTTATCAATTGAAAATTGTATCTATGAAACCCACATTATGACTGTTTTCTGTTAGCTAATTTATGTTAGTCACCGAATGTACTTTAAATAAAACACGTACTTGTGAAAAGAGGTTAACCGTTTTAATGTAGAAAGAACATTGTAAATATCATCATCATCAGCTTCTTCTCCCTATAAATAAAAGTAGACATCATTACCATAACTTCACTCATCCTCAAATTCACATGAAAGTATACTAGTACTTACTGCCTAAATAAAAATTGTTTTTATTATTATTTAAGTAGTACATATTCACTGTTATTAAATAACAAAGTAAAAATAAAGCAAAAAAAATTAAAACACCCATAATCCAAATACTGAGAAATAACAAAATTTTGCATTTTAAACAATGTCACAAACATGACTTTGTCTACTTTCTGATTAATATTTTAGGATAAATTCCTTGAAATTATTGTGTGAAAGAAAGGGTATGTATCAATGTTAAAAATTTAACAATTATGCTCTGGCTGGTGTAGCTCAGTGGATTGAGTACGGGCCTGCAAACCAAAGGATCGAGGTTCGATTCCCAGTCAGGGCACATGTCCGGGTTGCAGGCCAGTTCCCAGGAGGTGACATGCGAAAGGCAACCATACATTGATATTTCTCTCCCTCTCTCCTTCCCTTCCCTCTAAAGATAAATAAATAAAATATTTTTAAAAATTTAACAATTATTTCAAAGATTTTACTGATTGTCAGTTCTGTAGTTTCAAACAAATCACAGAGAAAAATCAAAACGGCTAAAAAATTTTTTTAAAGTTAAAACTGAAGTAGGGAAAAACCAATTACATGGATAATTACATAGCAGCCTGGACCTCAGATCATAGAAAGCTGTGAGGGTTCAAGACTGCCTTATATAGATTGGAAGGAGAGGACAGGATTTGAGAATCACAGAAATACTTTTTTTATTGTTTTTTTAAATATATTTTATTGATTATACAATTACAGTTGTTCTATTCCTCCCCCCTTCATTCCCCTCCACCCGCACCCTCCCTCCCCCACCATTCTCCCCCGCTTAGTTTATAACCACGTGTCTCAAGTTCTTTAGATTCTGTATTTCCCCCACTATTCTCACCCTCCCCCCTATTTTCTACCTACCATCTATGCTATTTTCTGTGCCTTCTCCCCACTTCTCCTCCTCCCACACCCCTGTTGCTAAGCCTCCATGTGTTCTTCATTTCTATGGTTCCACTCCTGATCTAGCTGTCCTCTTGGTTTGCTTTTGTTTTAGGTGTGGTTGGTAATAACTGTGTGTTTGCTGTCCTTTCACTGTTCATATTTTTCATCTTCTTTTTCTTAGATAAGTCCCTTTAGCATTTCATATAATAAGGGCTTAGTGATGATGAACTCCTTGAACTTGACCTTATCTGAGAAGCACTTTATCTGTCCTTCCATTCTAAATGAAAGCTTTGCTGGATAAAACAATCTTGGCTGTAGGTCTTTGGACTTCATGACTTGGAATACTTCTTTCCAGCCCCTTCTTGCCTGTAAGGTCTCTTTTGAGAAATCCACTGACAGTCTGATGGGTACTCCTTTGTAGGTGACTGTCCCCTTATCCCTTGCTGCTTCTAGGATTCTCTCCTTCATTTTGGTCTTGGCTAATGTAATTATGATGTGTCTTGGTGTGTTCCTTCTTGGGTCCAACTTCTTTGGCACTCTCTGAGCTTCCTGGATTTCCTGGAAGTCTATTTCCTTTGCCAGACTGGGGAAGTTCTCCTTTATTATTTGTTCAAATAAGTGTTCCACTCATGGCTGTTTCTTTCCCCCTTCTGGTACCCCTATAATTTGGATGTTGGAACGTTTAAAGATGTCCTGGAGGTTCCTAAGCCTCTCCTCATTTTTTTGAATTCTCATTTCTTCATTCCTTTCTTCATTCCTTCATTCCTTGTTCTTCCTTCTGGTCCATTCCATTGATTTGAGTCCCAGTTTCCTTTCCACCGCTACTGGTTTCCTGGATATCTCCCTTCATTTCAATTAGTTTAGCCTTCATATATTCCTCTAATTTGTGACTATAATCAACCAGTTCTGTGAGCATCCTGATAAACAGTGTCTTGAATTGTGCTTCTGAGAGGCTAGCAATTTCTCGGTTGCTGAGAGTTATTGGCTCTGGGACTTTGAGTTCTTCTTGCGCCATCTTTTGGGCTGTTTGTGCCTGTTAAGTAGCAGGATCGGAGCCCTAAGGTTTTCACCAGAGCAGGGCAACTAAGTCGCTGGGTTGTGATGTTGTATGTGGGGGCGGGGTCAAAGAGGAACTATGGCGTCCCGTCTGCTGCCTGCCGCAGCCACCACAGTCACCAGGCCCACGCGTTTTATTCCACTGCACTCGAGTGTGCTACCGCCGTCAGCCCTCCACCACTGGGTTCGCCCCCTGGGGCCTGCGCGGTCCGTCTCATTGTGCGTGAATGTGCGACCACGTCAGTCTGCCCCACACCCCAACTGGTTCCGGGCTGCCTGCTTGCCTAAGTCGGGGGATCTGTTCTGCCCGACCCTGCTCCACTGCTGGCTCCATCCCTCTTACCGTCCCGTTGAACGGTTCGCAGTTGTCGGACTTCTGTATAATTCAATTTTCTGGTCTTTGGGTGTGTCTTTGTTCTCCAAACCTCTGTTGTATTCAAACTTGGCTGTGGGAGAAGGCACAGTGTTTCCACCTATGCCTCCATCTTGGCGGAAGTCCGAGAATCACAGAAATAATTACAAAAATAACCAGTTGGGGATGCCTGTTGCTTTCCTGGGCATGCCAATGATAACCAGCCATCCCTTATAAACACACAATTTTTACATGCTTTTCATTAGTACACACTAATTTAGTAAATTAAAATATAAATTAGGTTCCAGAAATTAAAAATTTCAAAACGGTTAATTAAATTATTAAAAAATAAAAATAAAATCTAGCTTGTATGAAACACATCTTTTAAATAAAAACAAAGTAAACCCAAGGTTGACCTTTAAAGAATAAACAACTACAATAACGCTGCTAAGTTCTGAAACGTTCAGAGAATTCTACCAAATTTTATTTTAAAATGGAAATAATTTACATACTCAGCTACCTTGAATAATTATTAGCTACAATTATATTATTAAAGTTAATTATTACATTAACTTTAAAACCTACCTCTTGCAATAGATCTTCCACAGAATGATTGAATCGATCTACGAATTCATCAATTAGCTGGCTTCGAGCTATGTCAACTCTGTTCTGGATGGTATACTCTTCACTGCACAGGATGCTATAGGTCTTACTGCAGGCTTCTAGAACATCTGATTCTACATGTTTCTCCACAACAAACTTAATCTGTTTCAATAGAGCATCCAGATGCTGAGGAGAAAATAAGAAAAACTATGATATTTAGATTAATAACAAAAACAAAAATAAGCATCTGTCAAAAAACAAATAAGCCTAAATGTTCATACAAAATTAAAATAATCTAGGTAATAAAACAATAGCGGCATTTCAATTTCATGGTGTCTTACCTTTTCCATTCTACCTGTGCTATAAATTTCTAAATCAAAATACTGTGGGATTTGTAGCAGGTTTGCTACCTTCTCTGCATCTGCAGAATACTAGAAAGAGAAGAAAGAAAAAAAGAAAAGACGTAACTACTTTATAGAATAGTGTAATAAGCAAACTCAGGGATATATTATTATGAAAATATAAATAAAACTGTACCTTTGATAACAACATAGGAAGTGTAATAATAAAATGCTCAGTCAATTTGTTTCTATCATCTATTTGAGTTTTTCTTTCTTTGGCAGTCAGCACCTAGAAATTTAAATGGGCAAAGAATAAGAGTGTTATGAACTAATTTATAAATCTAGAATATTACACAGAATGATGAAGTACTGATAGATAATATAAAATTTTAAGAGGAGCTTAAAAAACTATTTACCAAAATAAAGACATCTAGTTTTATACAAATTTCTAGTTAACATGCATGGACTACTACTTAGTTACTTACTTAAGAATCATTCAAATTTAGATAAATTAACACTTATTAAAATAAAAGCAAAAATGAGCATTTCTATTAAACTACAGTTATAAACAGAATATTGGAACCAAAGGGCAAATAAGTTTTGTAGAGTTTTAATCTCAATATAAGTGATCTCTCTTATGTTAAACACACTTTTCTAAAAATACTTAGGAATTAATGTTTTTAAAAATACAACCAGGCAATACATTTTCATTTATTTTTAGAGCATATACTAGCAATATCCCTGGAATCTTTTACATTTGGTTCTCCTTGTAACAAAGCTCACAAATATATTATACAATAATTAAGACAGAGGGGTATAACTTGTGGTCACTGAACAAATTCAAGCTGATGATATCCATCATTTTAGTCTCTATTCAACTAGTTAAATCATAGGTAGTTCTAAAAATAAAATGTTAAAATGCAAGCTTAGCTGAGATAATAATTTCTTCAAAGTATTCTGCATTTTGTTATTATCGTGAAGGGGTTTACCATTATGATGTTGAATGATTTTATAAACCACAAATATTCCAACATAAATTGCCACGTTATAAATGTAAACCCCAAGGTTTGAGAATATGTGAAAGAGATAATAAGGCCTTCTGGTTTTTCAACTTCTTATACCAATAAAATAATCACTTTGGAATAATCTGCCAAGTATTATGTTTAGTCCTATATGAAACAAAAGGATTACATACAAAGTAGAATACATGTCTAGGAATATATTCAGGATATTGAGGAGTCTTAAAAGTTATGTGACAATACATGAAAGATCTAAGGATGCTGATTTCAGAAAGATAGCTACCTTTCAACAAATGATCATTAGGTCAGGAATTCACTCAATCTTCACAATATCTCTGATGCCATAGCAGAAAGAGCATAAAGCCTATGAAGAAGGAATTTGCTGATATCTAACAAAATTGTACATATATTGTTCTTTTGACCAGGTGATCCCACTTCTATCCATCTCCTAACACCAACACACCTGGTACAATTATAAAATGATACAAAATTATTCACTACAAATTATTTTTAATAGCAAAAGATTGGCAACAACACAAAAGACTCTCAACAGTGTATCCACACAATGGATACTCCACAGCCAGAAGAGGCTGAAGACCTACAAATAAAATTAATAAAGTGGTATCCAGGATATATTATTAAATGAAAAAAATAAGTTAATAATGTATAAAGAGTGCTATCTTTTGTACAATTCAGAGGGAGGGGGGTCAAGAATAAGAATACAGTATCTATATTCGTGCTTGCGATTATCTACATCTGCAAACTGACAGACTGAAACAAATAAAAACATTATTGGCAAAAATGAGGTATATATTAGAAAGACTTGTCTGAATATGTATTTTCACATGGTTTTGACTTTTTAACTATATGTTCTACAAATTGTCCCAAAAAATGAAAAAAAAACAAAATCAAGAAGACAAAAGTCCTGCTATGCTAAATTTTATCAGAAATATCAATATGAATGTTGATAAATGTTTTTATAGTTGATAAACTATTTTGTACCTACTGATTTGTACTTCTTAATCCCTGCACCTTTTACCCCATTCTCCACCTTCTCCTTTCCAACTGATAACCCTCCAAATGCTTTCCATATCTATGATTCTGTTTCTGTTCAACTTGTTTGCTTAGTTTGTTTCTTAGATTAAACTGTTGATATTTACTTTTTGCCATTTTAATGTTCAAAGTTTTTATCTTCTTTTTCTTAAATAAGTCCCTTTAACATGCCATATAATAATGGCTTGGTGATGATGAACTCCTTTAGTTTTACCTTGTCTGAGAAGCACTTTATCTGCCCTTCAATTCTTTTTTTTTTTTTTAATTTATCTTCAGAGAGGAAGGAGAGAGGGAGAGAAATATCAATGTATGGTTGCCTTTCATGCGTCCCCTGCTGGGAGTTGGCCTGCAGGGAACCAGCCTGCAACCCAGGCATGTGCCCTGGCTGGGAATCGAACCGCGATCCTCTGGTTCGCAGGCCCGCGCTCAATCCACTGAGCTACACCAGCCAGGGCCCCTTCAATTCTGAATGTAGCTTTGTTAGATAGAGTAATCTAGACTGTAGGCCCGCGCTTTTCAATACTTTGAATACTTCTTGCCAGTCCCTTCTAGCCTGCCAAATTTCTTTTGAGAAATCAGCTGGCAGTTTTATGGGAACTCCCCTGTAGGTAACTAAATGCTTTTTTTTTCTTGCTGCTTTTAAGATTGTTTCCTTATTTTTATCCTTTGACATATTAATTATGATGCGTGTTGGTGTGGTTCTCTTTGAGTCCATTTTGTTTTGGACTCTGTGATTCCTGGACCTGTATATATATTTCCTTCACCAAGTTAGGGAAGGTTTCTTTCATCATTTTTTCAAATAAGTTTTCAATTTCTTGCTCTTTCTCTTCTCCATCTGGCACTGCTATGATTCAAAGTTGAACCTCTTGAAGTTGTCCTAGAGGCTCCATAGCCTATTGACTTAAAGAAAAAATTTTTTTCTTCTTGCTGTTCTGATTGGTTGTTTTTTTTTCCCCTTTATGTTCCAAATAATTGATTAAATTCTTGGTTTCACCCACTCTACTATTGGTTCTCTGTAAATTTTTCTTTATTTCATTTAGTGTAACCTTCATTTCTGCCTGGGTCTTTTTTTATGCTGTTAAAGTACCCAATGAGTTCTTGGAGCATCTTGATAACCAGTGTTTTTGACTTCTGCATCTGGTAGGTTGCTTGCCTCCATTTCGTTTAGCCCTTTTTCTGGAGTTTTGTTCTGTTCCAGCATTTGAGCCATATTTCTTTGTCTCTTCATATTGGCAACCACCCTATGTTTGTTTCTAAGGATTAGGTACAGCTGCTTTGACTGCCTTAAAGGCATGGCCTATTGTAGAAAAGCAAACTACTAAGTTGGATGGGGCGGAGCCTTAGGTAATTGCAAGGGCAGGGCAACCCCGTGAACCAAGTTGATGGAGTCTCCGATATGGTGTTACCACTGTGTGTCTCTGTGTAGGGGAGGGCTCAGAAAGGAGACAATGCCACTGCCTGTCCTCTGGAGTTCTGTCAGGGAGGAAGTTCTCCCTGGCCTTCCCCCTGATGTCAGACACTGCAGTTTCTCCTCATATGCTACTGGTGCCCTTCCAGCTGCTGTCCCAGTGCTGAAGCCCAGAGGGAGTGAGTCTGCATTAAGTCCTAAGTCCTTTGAGGGCCCTTTAGGAGAAGACTCCTGAGAATCGTGCATTTTCTTCCACTGCCCCAACCCCCACGGGTTTTACAGACAGAAGTTGTAGAGACTTATCTTCCTGGTACTGGAATCCTGGGCTGGGTGGTTTTGGGCAAGGCTGGGATCCCTTGCTCTCCAGGTATCCCTCCTGTTTTTATCTACCACACATGTGCGTAGGATCACGGTTTCCTGTCTGTGCATCTCTGCCCCTGCTACCTGTCTGGATGAATGTGTCTTCTTTAATTCCTTGGTTGTGGGACTTCCATACAGCTCAATTTTGTGACCATTCTGGGTGATATCTGTTTTGTAGTCTACATGTAATTTTTCCTGTGGTTGTGCAAGGAGGCGAGACATATTTACCTAGGCCTCCGTCTTGGACACCCCCTATGATCTAAACAATTTCTTAGTACCATTGCATACCCACTCCATAGTGTTCTTTCTTTCTTTAAAACCCCCCACCCAAGGACATTTTTTCATTGCTTTTAGAGAGAGGAAAGGAGAAAAAGAGGTGGGGGGAGAGTGTGTCAGACAAACATTGATATGAGAACCATCGATTGGTTGTCGTCTGGTATATGTCACAACTGAGGACTGAATCCGCAACCTGGGTATGTACCCTGATGGGGAATCAAACCTACAACTTTTTGGTATATGAGACAAGATGCTCCAACCAACAGAGACAACACTGGCCAGAGCTCCACAGCTTCGTTAATCTCCATTTTTTTGACTCTTTTCTATAGCTGTATTCATACTTAACATAATTTTTGAAATGGTTTAGTTTATGTCAGCCATTTTGCTACAGTCATCTGTATCTCTCATGTCTTTTTGTATTTGTTCCTTCCTCCCTGCTTCCTTTGGGGCTAAAACCTTTTTATCGTACTATCTTTAACTTCTCTTTTGATTCTCTTTCCTGTTAGGTATAAGTGGTTGCTTTAGAGATAACATATACTTTTTTTGACTTATTACAATCAACTCCAAGTTAATATTGTAAAAAATATAGCAAAAAACAGCAATTTTGTTCCAATAGTTTCATTTCCTTTACCCTGTTTTGTGGTATTCTTTTCACATTCATCATGTATCTATATATCACATAATCATAATACTACAGTGGTATAATCATTGCTTTAAATAATCTCAAATTCCTTTAAAGAAATTAAGAAAAAAGAAAGAAAAATATATAATATACATTGCTTTTTACATGTACCACATAATATTTACTATTTCTGGTATTCTTCATTCCTTCCTGTTGATTGAAGTTACCATTTGTTACTCTTTAGAGCATGGAGGATTTCTTTTAGTATTTCTTCTATGGCGGATCTTTTAGCAACATGTCTCTCATTCTTTGTTTACCTGGAAATGTTTGTATTTTGCCTTCATATTTGAAAGGTAATTTTACGGGACTTAAAATTCTTGGCTGGCAATTTTATTGTCCTTTAGTGAATATGCCATTCTGTGTATTCTGGAAATACACAGAATACACAGAAATACTGGAAATACTCTATCATTTCTGAAAAGAACTCAACTGCTAATCCTACTGTTGTTGCCCTCTTTACTTGAGTTTTCTATTGTAGCCTTCAAGTTTTGGCTTTGGCTTTCAACAGTGTGACTAATCTGTGTCTACAGGTAGAATCTTTTGTTTCTATCCTATTAGTTTTGTTAAGCTTTTTGAATTTGTGGATTAAAGTTTCCCATCAAATTTGTGAAATTTTTAGCAATTACTTCTTCAAATGTTTTTGCTTACTATATCTTTGTCTCACTCCTTTCTTTGTGAGACTCTATTATATAAATCTGGTGCACTTACGTTGTTTCACACATTTCTGAGGCTCTTTTCATTTATGTTCAATCATTTTTCCCCTCTGATTTTTAGAATGGACAGTTTCTATTAATCTACTTTCATGTTCACTGTTTCTTTGTTACCTCATTTCAAATGTCTTTTAAGCCTAAGTAATGAATTTTAAACTTGTGTTTTTACTTTTCAACTTTAGAACTTCCATATGAATTTTCATTACTGAGATCCCTTATTTTGGGGGAGTTCATTTTTTCCTGTAATTCTTTTAACATGTTTTCCTTTGATTATTTGAACATATTTATTTAAAAAAGGCTCTGATATCTTTGCTAAATCTAACAGGTGGACCTACCAAGGAGCCATTTCTATTGTCTGCTTTCCCTGCTGAGTATGGTCATCTTTCACTGTTTCTTTGTATGGCTATAATTTTCTGAAAAGGTTGACATATCTAAATAATATATTAAATACAAAATTTAACTTAGTTTTTAATGTTTAATTAAAAAAATAAGCGACCTTTAGCCCTGGCTGGTGTAGCTCAGTGGATTGAGCGTGGGCCTGCGAACCAGATGATCGCAGTTTGACTGCCAGTCAGGGCACATGCCTGGGTTGCTGGCCAGTTCAGTTCCTGGCAGGGGACACACCAGAAGCAACCATACATTGATATTTCTCTCCCTCTCTCCTTCCCTTCCCCTCTAAAGATAAATAAATAAAATCTAAAAAAAAATAAAAAATAAGCAACCTTTAACTTAAACTGTGTAATCAGTGTCTGTCATGATGTGTGGCTTCTGCTTGCAGTTTTCTTAATGCTTTTGATACTGTCTTCCCAGGGCTCCCCTCTGTTTTTCAACAGATTATTGGTTAATGTTTTGGGCAGAGGTTGTGCTCAAGTATTCCAAATTTATAAGTCTGATTTGTTTGAGGGCTAGAGAACATATTCAAAGTCTGGCAAATTCTTAAGTTTGGCTTGACTTACTTTTTTAAAAAAAGTATTTATTTTTAGAAAGAGGGGAAAAGAGGGAGAAATAGAGGAAAAGAAATACCAACGTGGGAGGGAAACATCACAGTGATTAGCTGTCTCTTACCTGCCCCCAACTGGGGACACAGCCAGTAACCCAGGCTTGTGCCCTGACCAAAAATGAAACCTGCAACCCCATGGTCCACAGGCTGGTGCTCAATCCACTGAGCCAAATCACCTACGGTGGCTTGACTGATTTTCTGTCAGGTTCTCTCAGGTTTCCCATTCAGCCAAGGTTGTGTGGAGAGCTTAGCCAATCCTTTCATGGATTTCCATTTCCAGGACTTTTTAGTTAGATTCTTGGCTGGTCCATTGTTCTTACCAACTGGGACCATAACCTCTGAATATCACAGATACAGATCTTCCTGAGTCGTTTCTACTGAATTTCCCATTTCTAGTTGAAAAGGGGACTTTTACCACTTGTCCCTTAGTGGGTCTACCCTCTTTATCAGAGAAGCTATTGCTTTTTGTAGACAGTACCATTCTGGTAAAACTATAGATCTCACTGATCAAACTTCTGGGGTCCATGTACACTGTAACCCCATGTAAGAAAACTGTATTTCTGCTGGTTTATCAGAATTTTTAGCAGTTTTTTAAAAAAAATGTTATCAATTAAAAAAATCTTTGGTAAATTTTCAGAGCCTTGATATAATTTTTATTTTAAACAAAATTTCCAATTTTATACTAGCATTTTTTTGCAGAGAAATTGCCTACCTCTTCATATCACCAGAAATAATCTTCCCATCTGTGATTATCTCAATTCATCAATAATACCAATAACATCTGCATTATTAGCCTCCATATAACAGATGAGGAAATAAAAGCACACAAAAATAATCAACTATCTGAAGATTATACACAGTTATATAGCTAAATCCAAGAGCTTGCCAACTAGGTAGTTTGCTTTTACAGTCTTTCTGTACTTGTAACAGGTAAGAATGTGAAAATTCTTTAAATTTTAGGTCACCTGAGGACATTTATTTTATTGCTTCTAGAGAGGATGGGAGAGAGGACATGAGAGACAGAACCATCAGTGCAAGAGAGAAGCATTGATTTCTGCCTTCTGTATGTGCCTATACGAAGAATTGTACATGCCCAAACCAGGAAGAAAACCCACAACCTAGGTATGTGCCCTGACTGGGAATCAATCCCCACAACCTTTTCGTTATGGGACAATGCTCCAACCAATTGAGCCACATGGACCAGGGCTTAAAAATGTTAAAATTCTTTTAAAAAAATTATTTATTTACTTTTTAGAGGTGGGAAAGGAGGGAGAAAGAGAGGGAGAGAAATATCAATGTGTGGTTGCCTCTTATGCACCCCCTACTGGGGACCTGGCCAGCAACCCAGGCATGTGCCCTAGACTGGCCAGCACTCAACTACTGAGTCACACCAGCCAGATTAATGAAAAAATTCTTAAAAGTATTAGAACTGAAGCAAGTGTAGGTGGTATAGGAGCATGGAAGAAAAGAACCTATTCTTGGAACCCGAGTACAGCAGACAATATAAAGATGAAGTACCACACCATGTATCATTCACAAAAATATCAAGTTTTTAGGAATACATATACCAGTAAAATTTTCAAATATTTAAGACAGGTAATGAAATTAAAACCCTTTTTGTAGATTTATCACTAATATAACTTACTCTCTTGCCAGTGCCCCTTCCCACAGGAGGATGTGCCTCAGCAGCTTGACGAATTGTACAAACCATCAGCTCTATTAGAGCACTCTCTTGACGGTCAGACATTGCTAAGGTAAAACAAAACACATCAGCATGAGATTAAAAAAATACATTAATGAATACAACTCTAAAAAATTGTAAATATATTCTATTACTGATTATTTCATATACTGAAGATCTATACCTTGTTCTTTGTTAAAGAAGTAGTATGTGCTTGTCATACAAGCAATATATATACAAAGTAAAGAAAAAGATGAACTCTAGTTTGTTCTAATACCATGCTTCTGAGTTAAGCAAAATTTTACTGTACTTCCTTCTATATCATTTGAAAGATCACATAATAAGATATCCTTTTTTTAAAGTTAGTAATAGATTTTGAATATCTTTCAAGTCACTGCATACTTATAATTATCTTACGTAACTATCATTAAATAATTTGTTCCACAATTTAGTCAACCTACTAATGTTCAAATTGTTTCCAAATTTTGTCATTATAAACAATACAGCAATAAATACCTTTAATACAGATATTTATGTAATTGATATTTTTATTTCTGCAGAATACATTCCCAAGAGAAGAGAAATGGGCCAAAGGTTATATTCTCAACACTGACAAAGGTTTTTTATTGCAATTATTCTTTCAACTGCAATGATGAAAACATCTGGTTTCTCAGATTCTTGCCAGCACTGAATGTTATAAATCCATTTAATTTTTGCCAATTCAATGACTGAAAAAGGGTACTTTATTGTTATTTTGCTCCTTCTTATCTACTAATTAGTGGAGTGTATTTTCTTATTCATTGATTTTAAATTTTTCTGAGATTTTCCTATACTTATTCTTTGCCCATTTTTCTAATGTTATTCACCTTGCTTATTTATGAACTGTTGAATATTAGGAATAGTAACTTTGTCTTTCGAATGAGGCAAACTTCTTCTCCCAGTTTGTCCTTTTTGTTGATAGTCTTTACGGTATCTTTTGTGAGAAAGAGAGTTAACTTTTACAAAGTCACGCCTGCATCAATTTACTTAACAGATTCTGGGTTTCTTTTTCTACTTTCCAGTTTTACTGAGATATAATTGACACAATGCCACTGTATAAGCTTAAGTTGTACAGTACAATAATTTAACTTATATATTATGAAATGATTACCACAATAAGTTTAGTTAACATCTATAATCTCATATAGATACAAAAAGATTTCTAAATTTCTTGTATTGTTTTCAAAGGTCTCCTTGTTCTCAAGATTATAGAAATATATTTTCTTCTTCATTGACTTCTCTCTTTCTCATTCCCCACTGTCTTTCGCTTGCTTGTAAACATTTAGTCTGGAATTTATTTCTGCCGATAGTATGAAGTATGGGCCTGTTTATTCCCACCAATGAAGAGCCAATTACGCCTCCAACATTGTTAAATAAACCAGCTTTCCCCGCTGAATTTAAAAGTCACTTTTTAATATGTTTTAGGCTCTTGTATATACTTCAGATCTATATCTGGATTCTTTCTTTAGTTTCACTAATTAATTTCTATTACAATGCCATACTGTTTTAATTATAGCAGCTTTATAGTTATAATATGCCTTAATATGCAATTCCTTTAACCTAATTTGAATATTTAGTGGAACAAGTTTCCCTCATCTACTCCATTTTCTAAAAATTTTCTAATGCTAATGGCAAATGATTAATGATTAATCATTAATGATTAATGGCAAATGATTTATTAAGTATTTTCTATGTATAAAGGACTGTTATAAGCAATGCATTAACTTTTTTATCTTTAAAATAATTCCAAGAGATAGAAACTAACATTCTCACACTCCATAGATGGGGAAAATAAGCCACACAGAGAAGGTAAGTAACTTTTCAAAGCATTCGGTAATAGAGCCATTTATGAACCCACGTAGCTCTGACTCCAGCGTTTGTGTTCTTAAGCACTATGGAACACTGCCTTTTTTACATAAGCTTAAAATTCTATCAATACATAGAATTTAAAATCATTTTGCTTACTTCTTCCTCTTTACCTCACAGAACTCTCTTTAAACCCTCTGGAATTCAGACTGGTATTTTACACATTATACTGAGAATAACTGACATTTATATAATCTTTCTAGCCAGAAACATGGTAAAACATATGGTTTTCCTCACATTGATTCTGTACTCTCCTTGTTGTATTCAATCCTATGTATTTTTAAAGGTAGACGTTGACACTAATTTGAATAATTTACTTATTTGTCTCCCTTTTCCTATGTGTCTCCTTTCCTCTGTATACTTATTTATGTTAAAGCCCAATAGATGTAGAGATTATAGACAGAAGTAGGTATACATTTTTTGTTTTTTTTTTAAGATTTTATTTATTTATCTTTAGAGGGGAAGGGAAGGAGAGAGGGAGAGAAATATCAATGTATGGTTGCATCTTGTGCATCCCCTTCTGGGAACTGGCCCACAACCCAGGCATGTGCCCTGACTGGGAATCAAACTGCAATCCTTTGGTTTGCAGGCCCGTGTTCAATTCACTGAGCTACACCAGCCAAGGCAGAAGTAGGTATAATTTAAATGAAAAGTAATTAAGATTAAGGAATTTAGAACTTTATACTAATTATTTTAAAATAAATTTAAGCAATGATAATGAAAAGGCAAACAGAGACATAACAACATCTTGTCCTTTATTGTGTACCAAAATGATCTTGTATAGGAATATGTATGCACATCTTAATTCAATCATTTTTGTTAAAATATTTCATTGCCATAGGAAAAATATATGAACTTTAGTTTGTCTTAGGAAAATTACATGAAATAGCTTCAGCTTTTCTCTTTATACTCCCTGATCCTAATGCCTAATAAGGAAAAGCTTTCCACCCAATAAAACTAAGTTTCTATTTTTGTGATTCTATAATTTCATAATTTTTCACATTTGGCTGGGGATAAAGGATGATCTAGTTCTAGGAAAAGCAAGGAGAGAGAGAGATCAAGTTATCTTAAGTATGAAACCATTCCCCTACTATATACTAAACTCCATATTAGTGCTGAAAAATAATTCAACCATACAGTGTCCAATGACATCCATTTTGTTATTTACTTTATAATTTGAAACCATCCAATCAGACAAGGTAAATGCAAAATATCTGAAATTTAATTGAAATCCTGTTGGGATAAGACAACAAAATCAAACAATAAAATGGAAAGTAAAGCAAGCCTTAAGCCAGAGATAAGAGCCAAATACAAATTGGAACAAATACGTAGCTAGCTATTCACACTATAAATTATGAGCTAACTATACAACTTTGAAATCTTTGGAAACCTCTTTGTACATCATCTCTAATTATTCATTATTGATTTTATTCTTACCACCTTGAACTTTGACTTCTCCCCTTTAACTACCACCGAAAAGAAATGATTAAAAGTCACCAATGACCTAAATCATCCTTTTCCTCCTCTGCATTATGTGATGTTAATTTATTAAGCACAGCTCTCCTGAAACCTCTCTTTACTGGGCTTCTATAGGGTACAATTATCTGTTATCCTTTTTATAGCTTGCTAGCGTTCTTATCTCTCTTGCTCCTCCTGTTTTTTTCCCCTGTCTGTGTAATCTTTAAAACTTAGCCAATGGGCTCTCTCTCCTTACTCTTTTATATTCTTAGTATTTCCCATAGAGACCATAGCATAAGTTACTTAAGTAGTCTTCTACCTACTCCAAACCACGTTTACAAAGAGCATCTTTCCTAAAATATAAATTTGATCACATTACCCCTCTCTTTAAAATACTTCAGTAGCTCCCTATTACATTTAGAATGAACTAAATAATTCCATTCATGAACAAAAAGGTCCTACATACTCTGGCCCCTGACTCTTTCTCATCTTGTGCCACTGGCTCACTATGCTCTATGTATTACAGCTCCTAAAAAGTAACAATATCATTAGGCTTCAGATATTCTCCAAGTGTTATTTCCTCTATCTAGAAAAGCTCTTTTTTGATATTTCCCATGGCAAGTTTCCTTATTGTTATTATCCACTACACTTACAAACTTTTGAAATTTTTCTGTTTACTTGGTTTTGGTATGCCTTCCCCACTAGAATGTAAGCTCCATGTAGATAGTGAACTGATTTCAGTGCTCAGTATACTAGTCTGTACACAGAAAAGAGCCAATAAATATTTTAAGATTATAAAGGAGTTGATTCCCTGCACTGAAGAATTCCATTCATTCACTGGACAACAATTTTAGAATTAGAAATAACCAAAGATGATCTAATTGAAGGTCTTTAAAAATTTAAAAAAAAAAAAGGTAATAGAGGCTGAAAAACCCAGGAAACTTAAATCACCTAGTTACGGTTTTGTTGTTACTTGGTTGGTACCTGTTACTTGGCCACTCAGATTATACTAAAAATTTATTATGCAATTTGGCTTTTCTGTAGAATACATACACATGCTCAACAAAAAATTTCCTGTACCTTAAAAACATTACAAAGTAGTCTTAAGGGTACCATGATTTTAATTTGTTATTGGTAGTCTTTGACAATGTGTCTGTTTTCCCAAATTCTAATCCCATTATTTCCAACCACTAACTAGACTTTCATCTACTGGAAAATCTATCACACTTTACCTACCTAAAATATAATAATTTCTGATAAGTCTTAAACAAGTTACTAGTAACATTTTTTATCCTAAAATATGGCAAAATACTAGCATAGAAAATTGATTTGGATGGCATTCCATGACAGAGCTTGTATGTGGCACAGCACGCATTTGGACAAACATGAAAAAAGTAGTATCCTGAACAGCTCCATATTTGTTAGACATAATCTCCCCAGCCTTGTTTTCCCAGATTCAGTCATACCCTAAAACTGTGGTTCACTTAGTTTTTTCTCCATTTTATAACTCACTTCTTTATTGGCTAAAATTGAACCAAAAACTCAAGCCGAAATATCTTGACTGAAAATTAAATCTAATGCCAACTAAATTTAAAACATATAAAAGAATAGTACATTTATTTTAATGAGATAAATCTATCTAGAATACCCTGATAACTGACAAACTTAGTAATTACTATTTACTGACTTAACCATCTAATTTAAATGAGAGTTAAAAGTCAACAATACCAAAGCTAGCTCCTTGGATCTTCTTTTAATGTATACTCCCTGCTTCTCTTCTCCTTGGAAATAATCTTACAGGACTTGGGGTGATTAAAAAGACTTGGAATCATAATATACAAGAAGCTCTAACCCAATGTACAGATTCTACGGCCCCAAGCACAAGAAGGAAAATGGATAAAATGTACTAGTAAACGCTATGCCATGCACTTCATTCAAGTGTTGATTGGGCAGTAGTAATGAGAAGGGAAGTTGATTTTATTAGGGAAAATATTAACATTTGTTAGAAATAGAATGTATGAGTCAGTGAACTTAGCAGAAACATATATAAGTAAAATAAAAAGAAAAAATATAGAATTTATGTCCATACTTCCTGTGATCCAGTATTTTCCTTTCAGTTGAGAGTTTGACCTTGTAAGCAGAAGATCCTGCCACCTTAGTAATAAGGCCAACTTCTCACCAAAAATACAGAGAAAAAACAAACATGCAAATAAAGTAAATAATAATCAGAGGTAGAGCCAAATATGCTATAATAACTTCCACCTTGAAACAAAATCTATGGAAAGTTTGGAAAGGATTTGTGTTACAAGTTAAGAATGAGGTTATGAGGTAAAAATTTTTAGTTTAAAAGAGGCAATTTGGGCCACTCTACTGCAATGTAACTGAATATGATGCATACCTGTTGTTTCTCTGATTGAATTTTGTCAGACCCAGAGTAGATAATGCCAGTTGGCATTACTACTTAGAAAGAACAATGGGGGATGGTCACTCTCCTGGTGACCTGTTTGGGTAGTCTACTGAAGGAGATGGCTCATTCTGCTTTTACATTCTTGAGGATTTTTAACCATACAAAAACAGGGGAAGCAGAACAGAGAATTAACAGCTTAATTTAATTACATTTAATACTTACAACAACATAAGGTAGATAGAGAAAATAAACTTTTTGTTACAAAGAAAAGCAAATCAACAATCAGAAAAAATGAGGACTTCAGTCACAAAGGATAAAGTCAAAAATCTGAATATATTTTTTTCAATTCTGAAGTCCATGTTCACTATAAGTCTCACTTACATCAAAGTTATCATTTATATTCCAAGATTGTTGTATGAATTAAACTAAACAGTTTTTAAAAGCACTATTGTGGGCTAGTTTGAAATACAAACCATATATAGGTAAAAGCATTTCTAGTTTTAAGGATTTAATATTCATATAAGCTTCTAGAATATAAATGATTAACTATACATATCCAATTTGTTGTTCATGTTATTACATAACATGTAATAAGATGTATACTTCAGAAATTATCATATAACAATTATACCTATTTCTTGAATAGCTAGGTAAATGATTTTATTTTTGACTTTCTGATTTTAATAATTAAGAAAATATAAGAAAAGGGTATGGTTCTGGTATAATTAAATCTTTTTGTGTCAAAGGCCTTTCCAAATTCACATACAAATATAGCAAAAAGATTCTGATGCCCCTTTTTGTTTTTACAATTAAGTATGCCTGTATTTTGTATCTCAAATCAGAATAAAAACTGTTCAAATATTTCACAACACATAGATTTCAAAAAACTTTTGTGGCATGGCAGCAGTCTTAATCTAGAAAGACATTATAAGTTACTGAGACATTCTTAATTGTCATAGGCAACAAATTGCTCTCCTTGCAAAAAGATACAGCATTCTTGCATATATTAATTTCTAAGATGTGATCTATACAAGATGCTATTATTATGAATAGATGCTCATAATAATATACAGATCAACTTATCAAAATATCATACCTTCTTCTCCTTGAACAGGTTCTTCTAATAGCAACTCCGTCATACATTCCCAGTCTTTCAAAAGTTCTTGAGAGCTCTCCCACAAACTGTCCACCAAGTAGGCTGCATGTTCATGCAACTAAAAACAAATCAAGTGTGACTGAAGAACATTTAATGAAGAAACCACTAATAATATTTGAGTTAGTAAATGATTTTCTTCATAATTAAAATGGCTTGTTGACAACGTCCCCAATGTATTCCACTGTCATTAATGGACTGCACTATGTAAATTCAAACAAAAAAAGTTTTTTACAGTAGTAAATAACATCATTTACAGATGAGGAAACTGAGAGTATAATTGACAGAATTCTTGAAATTACAAACATGGTCACTTTTAATGATTCTTGTATTGTCTCTTGTAATTATCCTTTTTTCAAAAAAAAATCAATTATTTTCTCTGAGAAATTCACTTGAAACTTTGGTACCAGCTAAGTATTCAGTACTTTACATCTCTCTCACCTTTGGTCAAAGTCAAAATTTAAGTTACCCACATCTCTATTTTCTACTTTTATTTCCATTTAACCCAATGAATTCCACATCTAACCTTACCCCCAATTTTTGCTGTTACTCTTCACAATTTTCTTGAAATGTTCTCACAGTAAACAAACACCAAGTTTCTCATCTAATACTTCATACCAAACTCTCTCCCACTTGTTTGTTATTAAACCATGAAGATTACTTCAATAAAGCTGTTTAGGGAAGGTAAACAAAGAAAGTGTTGGCCTTGCTCTTATTTCTGCTACTTAAAGTGGACTTTTCCACTCTTGCATAAAAATTCTTCCATCTTTAAGGTTCATGACATGCACCTAAACTACTATGTAGATTGGTGTTTTCCAAGCTATAGATTGCAACCCTTTCACTGCCTGTTAAACTTATTTAAGGCATTAAAACCAAAATTTCAAAAACTGAAACAAAGAAGAGTACATAGCACAAAGAAACGTAAGTTACACTTTATATAACTCTTACTTCAGTTGTATGTGCTCGTACTTGGTTTTCTCATGAGTAGTGGCCCCAAAACTTAGACCTTTCTAGACCTACTGGTTGTCTACTTGCTATCTTGGCACATTCAGCATGTGAGTTTGTTTTCTTCCTCATATGTCAATTCTATTATTCTTAACTTTAATGTGCATTTAAGTGACCAATTTTAAACTACCTCATTTGACCTTTAAATTCTACATTTCAAATCTCATATTCTGGCTTATTAAATGCTTCATGAAATCCACCCCTGCACATAAACCAATCTCCCAATGGTTTCTGTCAATGTCAGATTTGATAATATCGATTAGCATCTCTGCTTGGGAAAGAACATAAGCAAAGGTTTGCAGCAACATATCTTCAAACTTTCCAAATTCACATATCCTAAGGAAACTATTTGTAGATCATCATTAGAAACATTATTCCCAAAGTGACAGGCATAAGTGGCATACAACTTGGTGTGAAAAATGAAAACCAGCATCAGTAACCAGAAAACAGTTTCAAAACTGTTGCTATTAAAAGCTAAGCTGAAATGGAGTTATTAATTCATACAGAGTTTCAGGTTATGAAGATTATTGAAAAGTTCTGGAAATGGATGGCATTGATGGTTGCACAGCCATGTGAATCACTTGGTATCTATTAACTGTATAGTTAAAAAGAGTAAAAATGGTAGTTATGTATATTTTTCCACACTAAAACAAAAATCCTAAGCTAGCCCTGGCTGGTGTAGCTCAGTGGATTGAGCATGGGCCTGCGAACCACATGATCGCGGTTCAATTCCCAGTCAGGGCACATGCCTGGGTTGCAGGCCAGTTCCCAGTGGGGGACACATGAGAGGCAACCACACATTGATACTTCTCTACCTCTCTCCTTCCCTTCCCCTCTCTCTGAAAATAAATAAATAAAATATTTTTTAAAATCCTAAGCTAAATAAACTTGCTTTTATGTCTACCTATGTGTCATTACAGTGTGTCTGTTGAATAGATATAAAAAGGTTAATAATTATATTTTTGGTGGATTACATCTCCTACTCTATAAAATATCTCCCTTGTTCTCAATTCTGGTTTATCTTACATGACACTGTCCCCTGTTATTTTGTGAACATTTTTTAATTTCAGGCCTTTAACCACTTTATTTAATTCTTGGTGTTTATTTGTAAACTTCCTGTGTTATTTTAATTAAGATGTGTTTTTAAACAACATTTTTCATTTACTTATTTCAACCTTAATTACAATCTGTTTTTTAATAAAGCAAGTTAATCCATTTACATGTATTGGCATTATTGACATTGGAAATAATTCTGGCACCTGATTCCCAGTGCTTAACTGACAACATTCTTATTTTGTCTGTGCTTCCTTCAGTTTTGAGAAAGAGAAACATCTATTGATGTTCCATTCATTTATGCATTCAATGACTAATTCTTGTAAGTGACCTTACCAGGGACTGAACCTGCAACCCTGGCATATGTCAACAACACTAACTAACCAAGCTACCTGGCCAGGGCCCAGTTTTATTTTCTAACATACTGGGTTGACCAAAAACTTAATTTGGTTTTTTCCCCTGTAAGATGGCTCCAATAACAATTAGTTGCCTTTAACAACATTTGAAACAATTTTGTTAGACTGTATTGTGACAGCCTTCATATCAGCGCACATTAAAAAAACATCTTTTCATGAAGATGGCACCCAAAGTGATGAAGGAAGCACCTACCAGTCCCAAAGCTGAAACCAATTCAAAGGCTTTGATGGCAAAGAAAGCAGTGCTAAAAGGCATCTACAGCCACACACACACACACAAAAAAAAGATCCACACATCACCCACCTTCCAGAGGCTTAAGACCCTGCAGCTCTGAGGACAGTGTAAATATCCTTGGAAGGGCACCCTCCTCAGGAGAAACAAGCATGACCACTATATTATCAAGTTCCCCCTGACTAGCAAGTTAGCCATTAAGAGATAGAAGACAATACATTTGCATTCACTGTGGATGTCAGGGCCAACAAGCACCAAACAGGCTGGAAACAAGCTCTATTGATGTACCCAAGGTCAACAACCTGATGAGGACTTACAGAGAGAAGAAGGCATATGTTTAACAGGCTCCAGACTATGATGCTTTGAACGTTGCCAAAAAAACTGTGATCATCTAAATTGAGTCCAGCTGGCTAATTCTAAATGTAAAAGTTTTACATTATTAAAAAATCATAATTTTAAAAAATGAATTTGGTAAATTTTTGTATAGCCATTTTAATACTGCAGATGGAAGAAAATATGCAACATTTTTTGGCAGACTATGCTTCATTATTTCAAGAAAGGTGACCTGGCTGGTGTACCTCAGTGGATTGAGCACAGGCCTGTGAACCACACGACTGTGTTTCGATTCCCAGTCAGGGCACATGCCTAGGTTGTAGGCCAGTTCCCAGCGGGGGACTCAGGAGAGGCAAGCATACATTGATATTTCTCTCCTTCTCTCCTTCCCTTCCTCTCTAAAGATAAATAAATTAAAAAAAAAAAGAAAGGTAAAAATGCCACCATAATGCAAAAAAAAAAAGATTTATGCAGTGTATGGGGAAGTTGCTGTGACTGATCAAACGCGTCAAAAGCGGTTTGCAAAGTTTCGTGATGCTCCACGGTTCAACAGACAAGCTGAAATTGATAGTGGTCAAATTGAGACATTGAGAACAGTTGATGTTATACCATATGCAGGAGAAAGCTGACATACTCAAAATAGCCAAATCAATAAAGTGATTGGTAAAAATGAAAAATGTGTCTTTTATTTTACGGAAAAACAAAATGGACTTTTGCCTGACCCAGTATCTTCCCATCATCAAAATCCTTAGCACACCTATTTATCTGTCTGTCTATCTATCTATCTATCTATCTTTAGAGGGCAAGGAAGGAGAGAAGGAGAGAAATATCAACATATGGTTGTGTCTTGTGCATCCCCTGCTGGGAACTGGCCTGCAACCCAGGCATGAGCCCTGATTGGGAATCAAACCACAATCCTATGGTTCGCAGGCTCACGCTCAATCCACTGAGCTACACCATCCAGGGCACATGTATTTACTTTTTGTAGGACAAAAAGTAAATAATGTGAACCTTATATTCCTACACTGTAAGAATTATTTTTAGATATTAAATATTACAGCCATATTATTTGGGCTTCAGACATATTTGCCAACCACTGTTTCTGGCTTTGTTTAATGTATCCATTTTTCATTTTTGCTAGAAAATATCATGAAGCAATACTTTGTATTTAGGGTACATGGACAGTAAACATTCTAACTAAACATTTAATTAGCTTCTCCTCTCTGCTTTCTTTATAAAGCTCCTACTAGATAAAAGTACTTAATTTGTATTCCGTCTCTTACTTTCTCATATTTTTTTATTTCTTCTTTTACACTACTTTTGGGAAATATCCCTTGGTTCAAGCTATAGTCAATATTTGCTTGTGTCTATTTAGGCCAATTAATATGCTTCACCTCTAAATTTTGGAAATCATTTTTTTCAATTTCTGAAAAATACTCTTCCTCTTTCATTATGACTTCTTTCTATATCTGGGGGTATTAATAAAAAAATCCATCAATACGTCGGGTTTGTGCTGTGCTTTCACGATATTGATTTTTCTAAGTTTTAGTGATTCTTGATTGTCAGTTCATGTATGTTAAGAACACTAGACTCAAGAATACTGCTAAGCAGAATCCCTTTCTTGAGTTTAACTGCAAGGTGTTAGCTTCTTTGGTTGTGCAGGAAAGCAGAAAGAGGAAACTATAATTAGGCAGACTTTTCATCTAATGTGTGGGTATGCAATTTGTCTTTCGAATACAGAATCTCCCTGTCCCTCCTGGTGGTGATAAATTATCTGGGACATTCATACATTACTCCTCAGGCTCATGTACATACCTCAAATGCTACACCAGCATTTCTAAGTGAAGAATACACTCAGCTAACAGGAAGCTATTTAATTATTATTTATAGCTTACTCCTTTCACCAGCCTTTACTGCTCTGATCTTTGGTGTATTTCATATTTCTACCAGAAAGTCTAAAAAATTTTCCCCTATTTTTGTCTCATATGTGGGGTAAGAGTTACTTAACTCCAATGGAATTAATAGTCAATCACTTTATAGCTTCCACAAATTCCTCAGCTGCTCTGGTGAACTGGTAATCTTTCATACTGATTTATTAAGCACGAGGTTTTCAGCTGGATGAGCTGCTGCCACAGTGAAGGCTTTATGTAGCATAATTACATTAGCACTGGAATTTTATTTTTTGTTATGTAAATCAACCCATTTATTATAGGTTAGCAATGTTTCAAATGGTGGAGATTCTACTGGTCTTTCCACTCCTTCAGTATTCAGATGGCAGATTTTACTGTGACAACTGAAGGAGAGCTGAGCTGTAGGTCCAGGCACCACCATTAACTGTTTTCATTCAGAAGCCACAGTGCCAGATCCCCACAACTTGTTCTTCATCTTCATTTTGCCAAAGAAAGAGCAAATGTACTTGACAGCTGGCTGATTCCCACTTTCTTCACCACTTTCCTGAGGGACATGTCATAGCAGGTGTTGTATTTATCGATGATTCTGACCTTGGTGCGGTTATGCATGTCCCTGTGAATTAGGTCAGAACCTAAGTGGCTGCACTGGCATTTTTAAGGATCACCTTCCTATGCCTTCAGTCCTGCATATTAAAATTTAGCTCAGGCATACTGTCATTGTCACAAAATCCTTTTGTGTGTGGTAGTCAAAATTCTCAATGTAGATGTTAACTTCTTTGACCCTTTCCTCATCTTTCTGAGTATAAGGTGGAAGCTATGTAGAATATATTCTATTAATAACAATAATCAGTTGTTTCAAACTCAAACTGTACAGCAGAAGGATGTGAAAATGTGTTGTCTCTTTTACTAATTAGGAGTTCCAGGTTCAGTGATATTAGTAACAACAATTAATAATAAAATGGTCAGTCAGGAATTGGCTTAACGTGTTTTTGACACACAGTCTTTCTGTCTTCAAACATCTGTGATAGTCACATAACTTAGTAGTCTGAGATCTCTGTAAGTATGCCAAATGAAACCAAGTTTGAGGGGGAAAAAATCTAAGATGGCCACTAAGAGTAAAAGGTTAAAATCATATTTGACATATTTTATACCAAGGACATTCTATTACTAGTGAAAAATGAAGCTATTAGGAGAGAGGCCTTGAAGCATTCTCAATGGCTATAAAACCCTGGGATTAAAAAGGATCTGGAACCCTAAAAATAAATTTTCTAAAAAGTTTATGGAATTATAATTTTATAGAAACAGCATCAAAATAATATATCTGCAGCTATTCTTTGTAGTCTTTAGGAATTAGATGAACACTGCATAGACCAAGATGGCTAATTCGAATTATGTTAAAAATCATTTAAAAATAACATATAACATATATAAAATTGTACTTAGGTACATTTTATGCCACTATATCTAAATATAACTTATAGCACTTTCTCTAAGCTGGTATGCAAGACAAAATAATCTCATTTTTCTGGTGACTTTAATTGCAATCTTCTGGGTACATTATGATTCATCTGTAATTAAATTCAAGTTTACTCCCAATAATTTACCTCAAATTTTCTTTACCTTTTAGCTTTTCTGTTAAATACTACATAAAAGGAGTTCACTGTATAACAGAACCTTACAGTTATTTCTTTTATAAGAACTAATTAATAAAGTGAATCTTGAAGAACACACAAAACAGAAAAAACTTATCAGTTATGCTTTAGGAATGAGCACTCTGGAGAGATGTATTACATATATCAATATATTTGTTAATTTTATGTCTTAAATGACTATCATAATTAGTCTCATAATTCCATATACTTAGAAAGAGGGTGACCCTACTTCTAGACTGTCCAGAGATATTATGCTTATAGCTTTAAAATAATTATTCATACCATCCTTGTCACTCTGAAAAGCATCACAGTTTGGACAATAAATTCAATGATTTCAGTACCTATAGGGAAATCTGGAGCCATCACATTCACGTACCACTCATTTTACCATTTGACATGCATCTAAAAGATCCAAGCTATTTTGTCACCTGAAATCAGTGACTGCTATAAAGTTTGAGATTGCTTAACAATGTCACTTTTATTTTCTTAATTTTTTAAAAAAGATTATTTATTTTTACAGAGAGGGGAACAGAGAAAGAAAGAGAGAAATCTCAATGTGTGGTTGCCTCTCACGCACCCCCACCTGGGAAACCACGCCTGCAACACAGGCATATGCCCTGACTGGGAATCAAACTGGCAACCCTTTGGTTTCTAGGCTGGCACTCAATCCACTGAGCCACACCAGCCAGGGCAACAATTTCACTGTTTAGTACATGAAGAGAATAAGTAACTAATTTAGTCAATATCTGAATCTCCACTGTATCAACTGTAATTCACATATAAAAGAGGGTATACTGTAAACTATTTTTAATTCAATATATTAGAATTCTATTACCAAAATGTTACTATTTAACATCCAAGTAAAAGAAACTATGATAATCAATTCAGTTAATTCTAACTGATCAGTGGGTGATTCATCTATAAGCTGGCCTCATTTTACTTTATGATTTCTGAGATCTCTTTCAATTCAACTTTTTATGAGTCTATTACCAGAATAACACTAAAGTGTTTCAGTGAAACAAAGAGGAATTCTGAGTAGAACACGATCAGAATCCCACCATACTATAAGAACATACTCATAATTTTAATAAGCATTCAGGTCAGGATAAGAAAAGAGATTTTACCAAGGAATGTTTCTTGTGAAACACAGGAGACCATAAATGAATATATTATTACCATAAATAAACTAGAAACCCTTAAATATAATTTGCAGTTGCTTTTACAGTTAAAAAGAATGTCATCAACAACTAAAAATGTTTTAATGTTCTTGTAACATTTCAGTAAACAGTAGTAAACACAAAAATACAGTATCATCTGAAAATACAGCAGCAATACACATTACAAATTATTGCTTTAAATAAAAGACAAAACTGCATAAAACTAAATACTGTACTTATGCCTTTTAATATACCAAAAAGAAAAGTCTCTGGGCTTTAGAGATCTAAAACATTTTCCTTCAATTAATAATTAACCTAGATCAGATCTGACTGGTAGACTGAGCTCTGGCAGGCGAACCAAAGGGTCACAGGTTTGGACTTCTGGCCAAGATGCAGGCATAGGTGGAAACACTGTGCCCCTTCCCACAACTAAATTTAAAGACAACAAAGTTTTAGAAACAAAAACGCAGCCAAAACAGTGAAAATTGAACTCTACAGAAGTCCGAAAACAACGAACCACCCAGCCAGACGAGTAAGATGGGTGGAGGCAGCGGCGGAGCGGGATCAGGCTGGAAAGACCATTCCCTCTGACCAACCCAGGAGCTGAGGCGGAGGTGGTTGGTAGATCCCAAGACTGGGGTGGCGACAGGCGGATCCAGTGAGAGCTCAGGGCAGCTGGCTGACTGTGGTCACATGTTTGCACGCAGATAAACCAAGCAAAGGAGTGAACAGTGAAACAGACCACTCAGGCTAGGGCCCCAGCGACGGGAATAAGAGCCTGAAAGCACCAACTGGAAAGACTTTCTCGGAGTTGAGGTGCCCAGAGAGGCTCCCAGGCTCACAGAAGGTTCGATGGATAGAACCTAAGAGTGCTGGAGAGTATGCGCGGGTCCACACACCTGGGAACTGGCACCAGAGGGGCCCAATTTGCTTGTGAGAAGCCACAGAGGGGACAGAAATCTGAGAGAGAGCAGAGCGGAGCAAAACGCCATTTTCCCCCCTCTTTGACCTCACCCCCACATACAGTGTCATAATCCAACGACTGGGTAGCCCAGCCCTGACAAACACCTAAGGCTCCGCCCCTCAAGCATAACAGATGCGAACAGACCAAGTATTATGATGCAAGAACAGCTCAAAGCCCCAGAGCCTATAATTCTAAGTGACCAAGAAATAGCCAGCCTTTCAGATGCACAGTTCAAAACACAAGTGATCAGGATGCTCACAGAACTGGTTGATTTTAGCCACGAATTAGAGGAACATATGGAGGCTAAACTAATTGAAATGAAGGGAGATGCACAGGAAACCAATAGTGATGGAAAGGAAACTGGGACTCAAATCAAGGGAGTGGACCAGAAGGAAGAAACAAGAATTCAAAAAAAACGAGGAGAGGCTTAGGAACTCCAGGACATCTTTAAATGTTCCAACATGGGAATTATAGGGGTACCAGAAGGGGAAGAGGAACTGCCACCAGTGGAAAACTTATTTGAACAAATAATAAAGGAGAACTTCCCCAGTCTAGCAAAGGAAATAGACTTCCAGAAAATCCAGGAAGCTCAGAGAGTGCCAAAGAAGTTGGACCCAAGGAGGAACACACCAAGGCACATCATAATTACATTACCCAAGATTAAAATGAAGGAGAGAATTCTAGAAGCAGCAAGAGATAAGGGGACAGTCACCTACAAAGGAGTACCCATCAGACTGTCAGCGGATTTCTCAAAAGAGACCTTCCAGGCAAGAAGGGGCTGGAAAGAAGTATTCCAAGTCATGAAAGGCAAGGACCTACAGTCAAGATTGCTCTATCCAGCAAAGCTTTCATTTAGAATGGAAGGACAGATAAAGTGCTTCTCAGATTAAGATTAAATTCAAGGAGTTCATCATCACCAAGCCCTTATTATATGAAATGTTAAAGGGACTTACCCAAGAAAAAGAAGACAAAAAATATGAACAGTGAAAGGACAGCAAACTCACAGTTATTACCAACCACACCTAAAACAAAAGCAAACCAAGAGGACAGCTAGATCAGGAGTGGAATCATAGAAATGGAGATCACATGGAGGGTTAGCAACAGGGGAGTGGGAGGAGGAGAAGTGGGGAGAAGGTACAGGGCATAAGTAGCATAGACGGTAAGTAGAAAATAGACAGGGGTAGGGGAAGAATAGTATGGGAAATGTAGAAGCTAAAGAACTTATGACATATGTACATGAACTAGTGGGAGGGAATGTAGGTGGGAAGGGGTGTGCAGGGTGGAGGGGAGTGAAGGGGGGGAATGGGACAACTGTAATGGCATAATCAATAAAATATATTAAAAAAAACAAAAACAAAGGGTCACAGGTTTGATTCCTAGCCAGGGCACATGCCTGGGTTGTGGGTTAGGAAACCAGAAAGGGGCACTCAAGAGGCAACCACACACTGATGTTTCTCTCCCTTCCCCTCTGTAAAAATAAATAAAATAGTTTAAAAAATTAACCTACATAGTCATATTGCCTAAAAATATTCTTAATCCTCACCAGTGGCTTTTTATTGCTTTTAGAGACAGTGGAATGGAGAGAGAAAAAAGGAGAGAAACATCCATGTGTGAGAGAAACATCCATGTGAGAGAGAAACATCAATCAGCTGCTACCCACAAAAGCCCCGACTGGGGATCAAACCCATAACTTTTTGGTGCATGGGATGATACTCCAAACAACTGTGTCACCTGGCCAGGGCGCACTCTCTAACCTTTTGACAATCAATGTAAATAGTATCTGTATGTCGTATCCATATGATTTTTAAATCTATTGTTGCTACTAAAGTCAAATTTTCATACAGCACTGAATTGTTACAAAGCACTTTTAACCATGTTCCTCTAAATCCTAAGGAGACTAAGGATATAATTTGAAATGGTTTCACAAGTTCAGTATTTACTGAGTATTTAATGTTTTATCTCACATATTTATAATACTGTATTTTACCTATAACATATCCACATTTTCTTTTGAAAAACAAAAAAGTGATTCAAACCCTTATTTGGCAAAGTGTACTACCTTCACGAGAAATTATCTAAAAGAGCTTGTTAGAAATGAAGCATCTCAGGCCCCAACCTAGAGCTACTGAATCAGAACAGACATTTTAACAAGATACTGACATAATTTGTAGACATATTTAAAACTCTGTTATTAAACACATCCTTACCTCAAATGCAATTCATCAGCTAGATATGCACCCGACTTTATTCCTTCTTTATTCATTCCCCATTTGCTTACACAAATATTGGCAATTCCATCACTATTGCACTCCACTCTGTCCTACACCCCACACCTTCCACTGACTCAGTTCTTACTTCTCTCTAATTTTAATTTTTATATAACTTTTTTGTTCCTATATTTTTCATTCCAACAGTCTCTCCAGCACCTTCAAATTTGAGCGGTTACAGAATCTTTGAAGTTTCTTTTTTTCCAGACTATTACAACACAAAACAAAAATGCTTTTTACAAAGTAAAACTAAAAGTCCCAAATTTCAGGATTTTCTCCACTTCCTTTATGCTCCATTTCACACCCATTTCTAAGTCAGGTAAAATAGCTTGCTCATTCACATTCTCTTTAGCTTGCTGTTCTTCAATATCATATCAGCTTGTTCATTCACATTCTCTTTAGCTTGCTGTTTAGCTTGCTGTTACCATAACAGTAATAGGAAGTAGCATTTTAGTGAACAAATCAAACTTCACTTGTGCAAACAGATTCTGATACATAATATGAGTATAATTAATAATGTTATTAAGTGATCACATGGAAATACTGCTATGGAGCTTGTAAACTATAATTCAGATCATTTATATTCATATTTTTCTTTCTCATTAAACAATGTAATACTCAAACAAGATAGGACAAAAAATTTTAACACATGACAATGTTCAAAAACTGTTCAAGTAGTATCATTTAAAAACTAAAAAAAAAAAAAACTTGAGAAAAACACAAAGTAACAATAAGTATGCAGTATTGTAATAAGTTAGTGAGGACCTCAACAGCAGAATATAGATCCAGTCAGAAAGAAAGGTTACATTAAGTGAAATAAAGAACAATTTACAACAGTAGAGTGGATGAAGCCAAGAATCAAATCAATTATTTGGAACATAAGGAAACAAAAAACAACCATTCAGAACAAGAAGAAAAAGGAATCCAATAATAATAATAATAATAATAATAATAATAATAATAATAATAATAATGATGTGATTACTATGACAAGCAGGCTCTGGGACAACTTCAAGAGGTACAACATTTGCATCAGAGGGGTGCCAGAAGGAGAAAAGAAAGAACAAAAAATTGGAAATCTATTTGAAAAAATAATAAAAGGAAACTGCCCTGATTTGGTGAAGGAAACAGACATGCAAGTCCAGGAAGCACAGAGAGTCTCAAACAAGATGGATGCAAAGAGGCCCACTCCAAAATATATCATCATTAAAATGTCAAAGGTTAATAATAAAGAGATAATCCTAAAAGCAGCAAGAGAAAGTAAGTTGCCTACAGGGAGTTCCCATAAGACTATCAGCTGATTTCTCTAAAGAAACTTTGGAGGCTATAATGGACTGACAAGAAATATTCAAAGTTAAGAGAAGCAGGGACGTACAGCCAAGATTGCTCTACCCAGCAAAGCTATCATTTAGAATCAAAGAGCACATAAAGAGCTATCCAGACAAGAAAAAAACTAAAGGTATTCAAAAACAAACAAACAAACAAACAAAAAAACTAAAGGTATTCATCATCACCAAGCCATCATTATACGGAATGTTAAAGAAACTTGTGTAAGAAAAAGATTAAAAGTATGAATAAAATGGTAGAAAATATGTATCTATCAATAATTGGATCTAAAAAACAAACTAAGCAAACAAGAACAAAGACAGAATCATAAATACAGAGAGTATTTTTATGGTTGCCAGATGGCAGGCGGGTATGAGGGAATGGGCAAAGAGGTTAAGGGATTAAGAAGCACAAATAGGCAGGTACAGAATAGCTATGGGAATACAGTACAGAAAACTGAGGAGTCATAGAATTTATATGCATAACCTATGGACATGAAAAAAGGTGGGGAGATTGCCTGAGGGAGTGGGAGTGCTGGCTGGAGGGAAGCAAAGGGGAAAAATCAGGATAACTAATACCATAATCAATAAAATATTTTTAAAAAGGAAAAAGAAAAATATCAATTTGAGATAGTATAGTGACATGGGAACATAAATAATAATAATTTTTTTTAAAACTACATTGCATGGACAGAAAGCCAAATTAAGAACAGGTAATAACCAGAGTGGCACTACCTCTCCACTCCCTGCTAAACAAACACACAAACAAACAACAAAACAAACAAAACCCCCCCAGAATTTTATCTCCCTAATATCTGTTTGCTTTTCCTAAATTGACATGGAATATTCCAAAACCCTGCTTTTTTCATATAGCCTGTGTTTTCATGCAAGCCTACTTTGTCCCCAGGTCATAAAAGTAGTCAAGTAGAGCCATGGCCAGCACCCTCACACAGGCAGTTCAGAGGACCTTCCTTTCTTCTGTGCCATCTTCTTTGTGTTTAAGCATAAGCTTAATAAAACATGTCTGAAAACTGTTTCCTCTTAGGTCAATCGTGGGGAAGTCAACACCCCAATGCCAGTACAAATTAAATAAATAACAATTTTATTTAATATGTAATCTAAAACAAACCCCAAAATACTTATGTTAAAAATTTACCTCACTTTCAAGAAAGAAAAGAACCAGCATCCTAATGAGATTCCCATTTGGACTGTTCCTTCCCCTCCTCTTTGCTAATGCTTCTTCTGCTTGTGGGTCATGTCTGCTAAATAGCCTAGAAATAAGTAACAAAACAAGAACATTACAAATTTATATGGATATAAACTTCAGTTATTTTCTTTCATTGTACCAATTATTTCAGAGTTTAAAAAAATATTTCAAATATCAGTATACTGATATACTTCAAAATGAGTATGCAAATGATGTGTTTATAGATAAAAGAGTTTATATCTGAACAAGTTCATACAATTCAACCAAAGTGTAAAAAGGAAGTTTTTTTACTGATGACTAATCAGTGTTAAAATTGTTATAAAAAATATAAACAATTTTTATTATGTAAGAGATACTACAGTATATAGCTTTAAAGTTTTATTTGCTCACATACTGATTTCATAGTCAATTACAGCATTTAATCAAATGTCCCAGCAATAATTTAAAAATTCATATTTTTAATCATTACTTCTTGCATTCTTTCATGCTTATTACCTAAAAACAGTACTCACTAGCTCAATAGTATTGAGTAAAATGATATAAACATTAAATTTATTAAAATAACACTTTATGGCAAAACTTCTAAAATATGACACCCTGAAAATTTTAATTTGCTAAAAAGATTTATTCTAACAAAATTTAAAGACTGCTAAAGATGCCTTATTCCCAAGTTTTGCTCCAGGTAAAAGAAATATAACAGTGAACAAAGGCAAAATGGCTGTTTTTATTGAGCTCTAACTCTGGTGGTTGAAGAGAAACAGTAGATAAATATAATGTATACTATCTCAGTTGGTATGAGAAAAAACAAGGAACTAAGGATGGGGATACAGAATATGCTAACTTAGATTTGGACATCACAATGGTCCTATCTGATGAGAAGATAAATAAATGAATAAAGAATAATTTCAGATGTCATAATAATAAACCAATCCGAAGCAAAAAATAACTACACAGAAGTTGAGTATTTATCAGGGGGAGGAAAAAGTATATAGAAGGGGAAGACTAAAGTATTATCTTTATTTTTTAACCCTCACCCAAGGGTAAATTTTTACTGCATTTAGAGAGGTGGTGGCAGAAGAGAGAAAAAGACATTACCAGTTGGTTGGTTTGCTCCTGTACATGACCCAACTAAAGTTCCAACTGAAAACCAGCCAGGGCTATAGAATTATTTTGAAGTGTACTGGAATAGCTATCAGATGGGCTTAAGAAAGTTTTCTTTATTTGGGTGGCTTTCAGAGGGGAAACAAATGGAAAATACGATGGTTCTGTATTACTAAAATGTACAAAACTGGGTAATCGTATCCACTGCAAGTAAATATATAAAGTAATAAGGAATTAGCTTAATAGTTCAAATATTAAAGTGCATAATATATGATGACATATTAACATTCAATTCAGGCACATTTTAATATATTTTTTTGATACTTAGTGTAGCTCATAAACTAGACTACAAAACAACCATGAGTGTACGTGTATGCATGCATTTAAAAGAAACTTAATCATGGAATTATGGGGACTAGTCTGTAGCTTCCTTGTTAAAATTTTGTTTCTTTTTTAAAAAAAGATTTTATTTATTTTTAGAGAGAGGGGAAAATAGGAAGAAAGAGAGGGAAAGAAACAATGGTGTGTGGTTGCTTCTTGTGTGTCCTCAACTGGAGACCTGGCCCGCAACGAAGGCATATGCCCTGACTGGGAATTGAACTGCTGACCTTTTGTTTTGCAGCCCACTGACCAATCCACTGAGCCACACCAGCCAGGGCTCCTTGTTAAAAATTTTTAAAGAACAGAATATTAAATGATGGGAGACTATCCAAAAAAGGTCGTTAAGGACTTCTAGTCAAGACATGTGTAGGCAGACTTGGCTCACCTCTTTGCACGACTACATCAAAATTACAACTAAAATATAGAACAGCCATCACTCAGAACTGTCAAAAATCAAGTCGAATGGAAGTCTGACAATTTTTGAATTAAAGAAACTACATCCATCCAGACTGGTAGCGAGGCACAGATGTGGAACAGTGACCCACATGTGGTGGAAAAAAATTCAGGAGACATGTCTTGGGAGCTAGGAGTCCCAGCACCACACCAGGCCCCACAGCTCAGGGTTCCGGTGCCAGGAAGATAACTCCCCACAACTTCTGAGTGCAAAATCCAGCAGGAATTGAGTGGATGGAAGAACCATCTGGAGCCCCAAGCAGTTCCACTTAAAGAAACCACACATACTCAGACTCACCTAGTCAGACTCACACTTTCTGACTCACACTCTCTGAGCTCCAGTACCAGGGTACCCACCTTGAAAAGCACCAATGGCATACAGCGAGGAAATAAATGAAGTGTCTGCCATCAAATTGAGCAAAGGCTACTACTGTCCCTTTTCTAAACACTTCCCCCACATAGGCTAGTAAGCTGGTGCCATATCGAACACTCCATCAACCTGGTTAACACCATTCGGCCCAATTTGGAGAGATTCCCAGACTCCAACCCCCCCAACTTATAGGACCACGCAAGCTACTTTTCTCTAAAGAAACTCATATGAATGCCTGATCTTGGTTCATGCTTCACAACTTCCTAAATCTTCCCCAAAAAGCAACAACTGGCCTTAGTGAGCCCCAGGCCTGGCACTTAAAGCAGCCACCCTAGATTCATAGCTTGGCTTTGCAGCACATCTCCAAGCCCAGCACAAGTAGCAGACATCTCAGATTGCTTTATAGCTCAGGTAGGGTGGCCCCGGGCAAAACACAGGTAGGGGATGACCTTGGCCAGCACAACCCAAAGAAACCCCAGAGCCAGCGCACCCAGTAGACAGCTACAGACTATGTCAGAGAACCACTACACTGCCCTCGCAAAGATGATGTCCCATGGAGGGTGGAGGTTGGTGGTCAGTGGTCACAGCCAGTCCTTGCAGCTGACTGGCCTGGGCAAATCCCTCCCATTGATCTTCCAACAGCAACCACAGTTCAACAAGAGGAGAGTGTACCTAGCTAACTCTTAAGGGACTACTTTGAGTACTCAGCTTAGGTGATAAGGGAGGCTGTGCCACTGGACCCTATAGGACACCTATTACATTACGCCACACTACCAAGACACCGATTCAGAGCAGCTCTACCTAATACATAGAAACGAACACTGGGAGGCTGTCAAAACAAGACAAAGAAACAAGTCAAAACTGCAGAAAGAGCTAAACAAAATGGAGATAAACAATCTATCAGATGCAGAGTTCAAAATACAATTTATAAAAATGATCAAGGAACTTAGTGAGGACCTCAACAGCAGAATATAGATCCAGTCAGAAAGAAAGGTTACATTAAGTGAAATAAAGAACAATTTACAACAGTAGAGTGGATGAAGCCAAGAATCAAATCAATTATTTGGAACATAAGGAAACAAAAAACAACCATTCAGAACAAGAAGAAAAAGGAATCCAATAATAATAATAATAATAATAATAATAATAATAATAATAATAATGATGTGATTACTATGACAAGCAGGCTCTGGGACAACTTCAAGAGGTACAACATTTGCATCAGAGGGGTGCCAGAAGGAGAAAAGAAAGAACAAAAAATTGGAAATCTATTTGAAAAAATAATAAAAGGAAACTGCCCTGATTTGGTGAAGGAAACAGACATGCAAGTCCAGGAAGCACAGAGAGTCTCAAACAAGATGGATGCAAAGAGGCCCACTCCAAAATATATCATCATTAAAATGTCAAAGGTTAATAATAAAGAGATAATCCTAAAAGCAGCAAGAGAAAGTAAGTTGCCTACAGGGAGTTCCCATAAGACTATCAGCTGATTTCTCTAAAGAAACTTTGGAGGCTATAATGGACTGACAAGAAATATTCAAAGTTAAGAGAAGCAGGGATGTACAGCCAAGATTGCTCTACCCAGCAAAGCTATCATTTAGAATCAAAGAGCACATAAAGAGCTATCCAGACAAGAAAAAACTAATGGTGTTCATCATCAGTGAGCCATCATTATATGGAATATTAAATGGACTTATGTAAGAAAAAGATGATCATAAATATGAACAGTAAAATGGTAACAAACTCACAACTATGAACAACTGAACCTAAAATAACAAAAACAAAAACAAACTAAGCAAACAACTAGAACAGGAACACATTCACAGAAATAACAGATCGTATGGAGGGTTACAGCTAGTGGTGTGGTGTGGTGTGGTGGGGAGAATGGGGTAAAAGGTATAGGGAATAAGAAGCATTAATGGTAGGTACAAAATACACAGGGGGAGGTTAAGAATATTATAGGAGATAGAGAAGTGAAAGAACTAATATGTATGACCCATGGACATGAACTTAGGTGCAAGGAATGCTGGTGGGTGAGGGGGTACAGGGTGGAGGGGAATAAAGGAGAGAAAAATGAGATAATTGTAATAGCACAATCAATAAAACATATTAAAAAACAAAAATATAATGGGAAAATTCTACAGATCATCAGTACATAAAAAATTTTTGCATGTGTTTTCATACTTAGGAATATGCAATACAGAAAAAAGGCTCTTTCTGATTCAAGTGCTGCCAGTTTATTGCCTCTTTTCTGGAGACAACAAAGCTTTTTATTCTATTTTTTAAAAATATAGAAACAATAAAGTTTTTCTAAACACACAGCCTTTTGAAAAGTTAAGTACACAACAGAAATATAATAACTAGAATAACTAGAATATAATAATTAAATATAATAACTAGAATATAAATATAATAACTAAATATAATAACTAGAATATAATAGTCCTGGCAAATGAAGACAAGGTACAACTACTATATATCATTAATATTTGTGAAAAGAATACCTCAAGATAAATATTGAAATAGCACTAATACTATTAGCCATAGATGTCAGAGTCACTGGTAAATTCAATATATTAATTTAGAAGTCATGCCTAAAAATCCTGACTTTCTTTCCCACTTTAATTATCATAACACACTAGCAGCCAGCTTCCATATTAACGAAGAAATTTTTTCACATAGCTGCAACTTTGAAAGGTACCACTGAGTATGGAACAGATTGTTATTGCAGCACTGAGATGCAGATGCTGGATTGAGGCCTGCTCATTAGCAAAGTTAATCATCCATGTACAACAGTTGCCCAGTGCATGATTTGTATCACATATTAATCACAAATTACAACATGTACTAGACTTTTGGATTCACCACCCAATCATCAATGACTTAATTAAATCTACAAATTTAAATTACAAAACAAAGCAAAACACACAAAAAATGTTTAGATTTTAACAATGAACTAATATACTAATAAGTTATATAGTAGACTAATATATAGTAGATACATATACATGGTAGACCATGATAAAAATGTATTTCAGAAGAATGTTTAATTACATTCATAAACTCTCATTTAGCTCTGTTTCGTCACAAACGTAGATGAGGTATTGCATTGATTAAACTGCAAGTGTACATATAATTTTTAGCACTGCTATGGATTCCTGATTAAAATAATCATCATTGCAATAGAAAGAAAATGGAAAAAAAAGATGAAAAGTTGGGCAATTTGAATGTGATTTTCGATTACAAATGTTGGGAAGCAGATGAGAACTCAGAATTTTAAAAGGAAAAAAACACCGATGAAATAAAATAGTAATTACCAGGGGGAGCTTTTGTACATTTCATGTTACATTCACAACCCTACAGGGGAACAATCCTTTTGAATTTCAGGGAAAAGGGTTATGTCACAAAGAACATCTTTCTCAAGGATGTGATTCATGAAGTGCACACAGTCTGTGAGGATATTACATACCCTAGAATTTGAAATGGCCACTTCTAGCTAGCATTGTTTTCAGTCACCACAACTCAAAAATAACAACAAGAACAAAATACAAAAGTAAAACCTTATTTCAAAGATAATTCACTTACTTTTTGTGAAGGAATTCTCCAGCTGCCACTGCAACAGGGCGATGTGCTGAGTACACCAAATGGTAAACATTTTCACAGTCTTCATTGGAAAGAGCTTCTTCACTTCCACTGAAAAATTCAGAAAGTAGCACCTGAGTCAAAACAAATGTTTATTATCCAGTTCTAACTTTAAGTTTTATAAAGTTCATTATAAAAGCTCAAGGTATACCAATTATATTTTCATCTTATTGAAAAAAATATTTCTAACATTATATAAATTCAGAAAATGCAGATAAAATAAATTGTCCACAATTCTTCTCACACATACCCACCAACAATGACTTTAGTATCCTGAAATATTATTAGGTAAAATTACTTCAAGTTCTTTTAATTGTATATGAGATTTTTGTTGGTAGGCACTAGAAATATATTTGTCCTTGTTTCATAGTTAAATTATTATGTAATGCTTCTCTCCGTAAGTATTTTAAATTATTTTATCCCTGTATTTACAATACAATTTAGTCTTTTTAAAAAATTTTTTTCATCTTCACCTGAAGAATTGCTTCAAGAGGGGCAGGGAAGGAGAGACAAAGGGAAAGAAACACTGACTTGAGAGAGAAATATAAACCACTTGCCTCTCCTAATGCCCTGACCTGGGACCAAACCTGTAACTGAGGAATGTGCTCTGATCAATAATTGAACCCCCAACCTTTTTGTGTACTGGAAAACTAACCAACTAAGACACACTGGCCAGGGCTAGCCTTTTTAAATAAAATTGATTCCATAGTCACAACCAATTCTTTACCAACAGAAATTTCTTTACTTTTCCATTCATGTATTCTTACAGTTTAAGCCATTTTTCCCCATTGTGTCCATAACCTTTTTCCCAAAAAAGAAAAATCTATTTACTGACTATTCACATCCTTAAAAATGTCTGCTGTTAGTATAGATTAGCAATGACTAAATGAAACATAGAATTCTTGTCTGTACAGGTTCTTGACAGAGAATGTAGAGGTATAAGCTCATTCCCCCAAAATTAAATTGTGAGGAGGCCTCAGAAGCTAGGAGGCAATTGAGGGATCTGTCAAATACACATTAAATTGGGAGTGACCTTTAGCCATGCCTAACTTAAACCCCTAAATTATAAGGATGGGCACAAGGCTAAGGCCAAAATTTTAACCTCTTCACCCAAATAACTACTATCAAGCTCCATTAGCTAATTACTTCAGGAGAAAGTTAAACTCATAGGAATAAAACTTTAGTAAGTATCTCAGAAACCTAAACTCACAAATGAGAAGAAAATAAATCTATTCCAAAGAAAGAATGAACAGATAAACAAAAAGAATTTAAAGAAGGTATAATAGTAGATTAAATTTGACTTTACTGTTATTTTGAGAAGTAGATATCCCATAAGCCAAGAAAAATAAGGCTAGATTATTTCGGGTAAATGATGTAAAAGGCTAAAAAACTGGTTTTGTGTTCCTCAGCTCATTACTTACAAAAATACTATACAAACAGAAATATAGGACTGAGCATTTTAATGGGCAAAGCATATTTCTTTCAAAATAAGTTGTCAGTGCTGTGGTACACTGAAACCTCCCAAGCCAAACTGCAGCATAAACTTTCATAGAATTACTATGAAACATTTATAAACATCCCTTACAATTGTGAAGAAGTTTAGGAAATGGTACTTTGTAAAGGGCTTGAAAAATCTAAATGTGAAAATTTGACAGGAGCAACCCATTGTAAATTAAGAGGAGAGGGTTATGACTACAGAGTTGTACTTCCTCTGTCCATAAGTGGTCTGTGTTTCCTGTACACTGAATGTGGAACACTTAAAGGGAGTAAGCTCAAATAGTTTAAAAAGACTCTGGCCACTAAGAGTACCTACAGGGCAAGCAACTCCTACAGAGGAAACGTGAGTGCCAGGGGCCGGATTGCAAAGTAAATAAGCCAAAAGGGGCATTGACTATTCTGAAAACTAGTTGTAAATATCTCTAGTGGGGAAGGTTCTCAAAGGAATCCACAGAAAGTCAAATATACCTAATGAATTAGGATATCCACACAGCTGGAGAGCCATCCATAACTCTACCTTTTAAATAAGACATGGTCTGCTCATCATGCATATTTAAGTAAGATGTGTTCTCCTCCAATGAAAATGCAGAAAAGTACCTTTAAAGTAGACTTGAAACCAGCAAAACCATTTCCTAAATTCAGGATGAAAGTAAACTAACAGGAAAAAAAGGTTGGAAAGTTTTCTCCTGTATAAACAAGCAAGTATTAAAACTAAGCAAAGAAGTAAAAAATTGTATATCCTTAATATTATAAATTCCAGACCAGATATTTTCAACTAGTGTTTTGCAAGAATTTTTGAAACACGCAATATTTGCTTAACTAGTCAGGAGCACTGACCTCTTTTCTATTAGATTGTCAAATAGAGAAAGGACAACAGCCAACACAACAATAGCCATCTGGTGTGAATCAATCAAAATTAACACCTTTTTCTCCCTTTTAAAATAATTTTTTATTGTTATTCAAATACAGTTGCCTCCATTTTCACACCACCACTTTCTCTCCATCCACTCACCCACCCTCCATCCTTTCCCCCTTTGGCTTTGTCCATGGGTACTTTATACAAATTTCTTGTGGATTCTTTCCTTTCTTTCCCTAGTTATCTTCATTCCCCCTCCCCTCTGATCATTGACAGTTTGTTCATTTCATTGTCTCTGATTATATTTTGCTTGCTTGTTTTGTTGATTAAGTGTACTTACAGGTGAGATCATATGGTATTTGTCTTTCACTACCAGACTAATTTCACTTAGCATCCATGCTATGACAAAGAGTAGGAGTTCCTTCCTTCTGCTGTGTAGTGTTCCACTGTGTAAATGTACAACTGTTTTGTCATCTACTCATTTACTGATGGGTACCTAGGCTGCTTCCAGCACTGGGCTATTATAAATTGTGCTTCTATGAACACTGGAGTTCAGAGATTCTTCTGAATTAGTGCTTCAGGATTATGAGAGTATAACACCAGCAGTGGAACTGCTGGGTCAAAAGGCAGCTCCGTTTTTAATTTTTTGAGGAAATTCCACTTTATTTTCCAGTGGCTGCACCAGTCTGCATTCCCACCAAAAATTAACTAGGGTTCCCTTTTCTCCATAGCCTCCCAAGCACTAATTGTTGATTTATTTATGAAAGCCATTCTGAGTGGTGTGAAATGGTATTATCATTGTGGTTTTATTTTTTTAAAGACTTTTAAAATTTCTCTTTAGAGAGGGGGAGGGAGAGAGAAAGAGAGAGAGAAATATCAATGTGTGGTTGCCTCTCGAGGGACCCCTACCAGGGACCTAGAGTACAACTCAGGGATGTGCCCTGACTAGGAATCCAACCAGGGACCTTTTGGTTCACAGTCCAGCACTCTAACCTCTGAGCCACACCATTCAGGGCTCCTTGCGGTTTTAATTTGCATCTCTGATGGCTAGTGATGCTGAGCATCCTCCAGTATGTCTCTGGGTGCTCTGTCTGTCCTCCTTTGAGAAGTGTCTGTTCAGGTCCTTTGCCCATTTTTTAATTGGATTATTTGTTTTCCTGGAGTGGAGTTGTATGAGTTCTTTATACATTTAGGAGATAAAATCCTGCCTAAGATGCCACTGTCAAATATATTTTGCCATATAATTGATTCCCTTTTCATTTTGCTTATATTTTCTTTAGCCATGGAGACGCTTTTTATTTTGATGAAGTCCCATTTGTTATTCTTTCCTGTATGTCCCCTTGCTGTAGGAGACATATTGGTAAAAACACTGCTGCATGGAGTATCTGAGATTTTCCTATGTTCTCTTCTAGCACTTTTGGTATCACAACTTATACTTAAGTCTTTTATCTATATTGAGTTTATTATTGTGAATGCTGCAAGTTACTAGTCGAGTTTCCTTTTTTTCCCTGTAGCTGTGCAGATCTTCCAAGACCATTTGTTTAGAGGCTATTTTTACACCGTTTTATGCTTCTGCCCCCTTGGTAGAATATTAATTGACCATAGAGACTTGGGGTTATTTATGGGCTTCCTATTCTGTTCCACTGATCTATGTGTCTGTTCTTATGTCAGCATCAGACTGTTTTGATTACTGTGGCCTTGTAATACAGTTTGATGTCAGCTATGGTGATCCCTCCAAGTTTGTTCTTCTTTCTCAAAATTGCTGCAGCTATTCAGGGCCATTCAGACTTCCATCTAAATTTTTGCATGTTCTGTATCTATGAAATATTTAATTGGTATTTTAATAGAGATTGCATTGAATCCACAAATTGCTTTGGGTAGTACGGACATTTTGATCATGGTATTTCTTCCAATCCATGAACACAGAATATGCTCCCACTTATTTTTGTCTTCCTTAATTTCTTTCTTAAGTGTTGTATAGTTTTCTGAGACAGGTCTTTTACCTCCTTGGATAGGTTTATTCCTAGTTACTTTATTTTTCTTCTTGCTATATATGTATCAAATAGGATTTTTTCCCTGATTTCTATTTCTGATATCTCACTGTTGGTGTACAAAAATGCCTTTGATTTCTGGACATTGACTTTGTATCCCACTATTTTGCCAAATTCACTTATTATGTCAAGCAGTTTTTTGGTGGAGTCCATAAGATTTTCTGTATACACTATCATTTCATCTGCAACAATGACAGTTTTTCTATCTCCTTTCCAATTTGGATGCATTTTATTTCCTTTTCTTGTCTGATCGCTGTGGCTTGGACTTTCAGTACTATATTGCATAGAAGTCGTTGGAAATGGACATCCTTGTCTTGATCCTGATCTTAGTGGGAAAGCTTTTAGTTTTTGCCTGTTGTGTATGCTACTGGCTGTAGGTGTCTCAGATATGGCTTTTATTATGTTCAGGTATGTTCCTTTACTCCCACTTTGCTGAGAATTTTTATCATAAACGGGTGCTATACCTCATCAAATGCTTTTACCATATCTATTCATGATCATGTGATTTTTGTCTTTCTTTTTGTTTATGTGATGTATTATGTTTATTGATTTCCAAATATTGTACCATCCTTGCATCTCTGAGATGAAGCCCAATTGATCATGGTACATGGTCTTTTTGATGTACCGCTAGATGTGGTTTACCAATATTCTGTTGAGGATTTTAGTATCTAGGTAATCAGTGCACTGGCCTGTAGTTTTCTTTCTTTGTTGTGCCTTCGTCTGGTTTTGGAATTAAGATGATGATGGCTTCATGAAAAAATTTGGTAGTCTTCCCTCTTCTTGGATTTTGGGGAATAGTCTGTGAAGGATAGGGGTTAGGTCTTCCTTAAATGTTTTGTAAAATTCTTCTGTGACCCTGTCCAGTCCAGGGCTTTTGTGTGACAGGCGGTTTTTTTATTACTACTTCAACTTACCAGCAGTTAACGGTGTGTTCAGGCATTCTGCTTCTTCATTCAGTTTTGGAAGAATATAAGTTTCTAGAAGTCTGTCCATTTCACCCAGGTTTTCAAATTTCTTGGCACAGTTGTTCTTAGTAATTTCTTATAATCCTTTGTATTTCTGTGATATCAGTTGTAATCTCTCCTCTTTCATTTCTGATTTTTGTTTATTTGGGTCCTCTCTCTTTTTTCCTTGATGAATCTGGCTGAAGGCTTGTCAATTTTGTTTATGTTTTCAAAGGACCAGCTCCTGGATTTATTGATCCTTAGAACTGTGCTTTTAGTCTCTATGTCATTTAATTCTCCTCTGATCTTGTTTATTTCCTTCATTCCATTCGCTCTGGGCTTTGTTTATTGTTGTTCCTCCAGTTCTTGAAGATGTCAGGTTAGGTTGTTTATTTGAAATGTTTCTATATTTTTTAGGTAGGCCTATATTGCTATGAACTTCCCTCTCAGGACTGCCTTTGCTGTGTTCCGTAGGTTTTGGATTATTATGTGTTCATTTTCATTTGTCCCTAGAAACTTCTTTATTTCTTTCTTGATCTAATTCTTAACCTACTCATTGTGTAATAGCATGCTATTCAAGCTCCATGAATTTGAATGTTTTTGAGTTTTTTCCTTGAGGTTGGTTTCTAATTTCAGGCCCTTGTGGTCTGACAAAATCCTTGATATGATTTAAATGATCTGGAATTTGTTGAGGCTTGTTTTGTGTCCTATCATGTGCTCTATTTTTAAAAATGTCCCATGTGCATTTGAAAGAACATGTATTTTGCTTGTTTGGGATTAAAGGTTCAATCAATCAATCAATTAAGTACATTTAATCTAAAGCATTGTTGAGTTCCACAATATCCTTGGTTATATTTTGTTAGGAAGATCTATTCATCGTTGACAGTGGAGTGTTAAAATCCCCTAGCATAATTGTGTTCCTGTCTATATCTTTCTTCAAGTCCTCCAAGAAAATTCTTATGTATCTGCATGCCCCTATGTTGGCTGCATATATGTTTCCAATATTTATGTCTTCTTGATGGATTCTTCCCTTGAATATTATGAAGTGTCCTTCTGTGTCTCTTTTTATGGCCTTTGTTTTGAAATCTATTTTTTTGGATATAAGACTGGCTACCCTGTCTGTTTCCCTGTCCTTTTGCTCAGAGAAGGTCTTTTGTTCTGAGGTGTGTCTCTTGTAGGCAGCATATGTGTGGATCATATTTTCTTATCCATTCAGCTATCCTATGTCTTTTTTAGAAAAGATTTTATTTATTTATTTATAAACAAAAGAGAAGGGTGGGAGAAAGAGAACCACTAATGTGTGGTTGCCTCTCATGTGTCCCCCACTGGGGACCTGGTCCAGGACCCAGGCATTTGCTCTGACTGGGAATTAAACAGGTGACCCTTTGGTTCAAAGGGCAGTGTTGAATCCACTGAGCCACACCAGCCAGGGCTATCCTATGTCTTTCATTGAGGCACTTAATACATTTACATTTAAGATGATTAATGATAGGTAATTACTCATTGCCATTTTTCTCCCTTTGTGCCTGTGTTTCTCTGTTTTTCCCCCCTCTTCTTAAAGCAGTTCCTTTAGCATGTCTTGCAATGCTGGTTTGGTGGAGGTATATTCTTTTAGCCTTCTTTTGTCTGGGAAGCTTCTTATTTTGCCTTCCATTTTAACTGAGAGCCTTGCTGGATAGACTAGTTTTGGTTGCAGGTCTTTGATGTTCGTTACTTACAATATATCTTGCCATTCCCTTCTGGCTTATAGTGCTTCTGTTGAGAAGTCAGCTGATAGCATTATCAGGGCTCCCTTGTACGTTACTTCTTGTTTCTCCCTTGCTGACTTTAAGAGTCTCTGTCTTGGAATTTTGCCATTCTATGATGTGTGTTGGAGTGGGCCTCTTTGGGTTCCTTTTGATTGGGACCCTCTGTGCTTTTTATCTCATCAAATTAGATAAGTCTGACATCATTAGGGAAGAGATTGACATCTCTTTTTCAAACAGATTTTTCTATCCCTTGCTCCACCTCTTCTCCTTCTGTTATGCCTATAATATGGGTATTATTACATTTCATGTTGTCTTGTCAAACTCATTTACACCGAGGGCCACATCAGCCTTGTGGTTGACTTCAAAAGGTTGAATATAACTGTAGGACTGTATAAATGTAACTACTCCTTAACAGTGAAGCAAGAACTTGGTGCCACTCCCAGGTAGAAACAAGGTGCTGGGCTGGATTAGGCCAGTAGGCCTTATGTTTGCCACCTGTGCCTTAACGCCTTTTTGTTCTTTTTGAATCTTTTTTTCCTTTTCTTGCTCTTTCTGGGACTTTTTTCTACCTTGTCCTCCAGCCTGATGATTGGATTCGATCCTCTGCTTCATCTAGCTTTCTTTTGATTCCTTCTACTATGTTATTCAATTCAGAAATTGTCTTCTTCGTTTCCTCTTGCCCTATGTTGATTGTTTCTATGTCTTTTTTCATGCTGATATATTTTGCAGTAGGTTTCTTGTAGTTTCCCTGTAGTTTTTGGTAATTAGCACTGCGCACATTGAGCTTCCATATAACCACTGTTTTGAACTCAATATCTGATAGTCGACTTGCCTGTTTCATTTAGCACTTAATCAGGATTCCTCCTTTCTTTCTGATTGTGAGTTGTTTCTTTGTCTTCCCATTACTTGTGACTCTTCTTGTTTGCTTCTGCTTCTTAAATTGATCTGTTTGACTTGCTGACTTTGTGGTGTGAACTTTTATGGTAGCAAGTCTATGAGATTCAGTGGTGCAGTCTCCTTGATCACCTGAACCAGAGGCTCTTCTGGCATCCAGATGACTGAACCAGATGCTCTTCAGATCACCTGAACCATATGCTCTCCAGATGCTTATGTTGGTTCTCTGGATGTGGGTCTTTCTTTGCTTGGTCATTCCCTGAAGCTGGGTGACTGAGGGTCACTCTGCCCACCATGTCTTGTGTGGTACTGTGTAGGTGCAGATAGGTTGTGCCCAGGATGATTCTTCTATCTGTATGAGATTATAAGCTCAAATAACCTCTGACCCTACCCAGCCCTAATATCTTTTTTTTTCAAGATTGGCAAAATATAAATATTTTTTGATGTGCAGCAGAATTTTAGGAAATTAGTTTATATGTGCTTTGAGATTAAAAAAGGACAAAAATCATTGGTCAAAAGAATAAGCAAAAGTGCGGAGTGTTGAAATACACTTCTGGGACCAAGATGGAGCTGCTACTGCCTGGGGCACCGCATCAGCAAACCCAAACTTAGATAACTTTTGTGTCCTTGTAAATGCTCTGCTTGACCAGAAACACAGTATATTCAGTCAGCCAATCCCCAAGTGCTGAGCCAACTCTGGGCCTTCTCACCCCAAACAAGGTTGGCTATGTGACCACAGCAAGCCAGGTATTTTCTATTTGTAACTTCCTTTTCCTTTATTATTTATCCTATTGAAAAAAGGTTGAAAAATCACTGTTCCAGACAATTTCAACGAAACAAGTAGGTGGGTGCAATGTCAGGATATCTTTTGTTCAAAGAAAGATATTTATAAGCAATTGATGAGCTTATCAATTTTACAAATAAAGTATAACTAGTGGGCCTAATATTTTAAAATAGGTTTGGAAACAGAAAAATTCATCATAAGTGGCAAGAAAGAATTGTATGTAACAATTAGATGAAAAGTATAAGAAGATGTAAAAATCACAAACATACAGGTCCCAATATATATACTATGAAGTATACCAAGCAACAACTTTAAGTTAACAATAGTACTTAGCGACTTTCACACATCCCTCTTAAAAAACAGAAAAATAAGCAAAACTAGAGATAATTTGAATGACACAGTAAATAAAAATGCTTAATAAGTAACACAAGACTAAACTGTATTTTGCTCACTCACAACTGTAAACCTACTTTTGCCCTATCCTGTAAGCATAAGTTGTTCTTAGAAAATAAACCAAAGCACTCAGAATACATTCCCAGGTCATACAATAAAACAGAAAGAAGAGCTTTAAAAAAACTGATATATGCATGTCTGGGTAGAACAAAAACAATACTGAAATCTATGATTAAAATGGAAATTGTATAGGTAATCAAAATATTAATCATTAAATGTCTATTAAAATATTCTATGCCCAACTTCTTAGATCAGTATAATAATTAAAGATATATGCATTACTGAACTTTAAATATGATTATTAACAGGAAACAAATGAACCTAAAACACTAGTCCTATGAAAAGAGTAATATGATGAACAAACTTCAGGCATGAATGACTATAAAAAGAGGATACAAGTAAAATGGATTAAAAAGAGCAACTGGGTAATGATGGTAACATAAACACAGGCAACCTCCTCTCACAACCATGTTAAAATTACAACTAAAATATACAACAACCACCACTCAGAACTGTCAGTAATGAAATTCAATGGAACTCTGAAAACTACAGAATTTAAGAAATCATATTCATCCAGACTGAGGAGGGGTGGAGATATGAAATGACCTGGTCCTATATCCATGTGTAGTGGATGAAAATTCAGAAAGAACAGCTCGGGAGCGAGGTGTCCCTGCCACTCACCAGACACCACCCCCCCCCCGGAACAGGGTTACATTGCCAGAAAAAAAGATCACCATAACTTCTGCCTGCAAAAACCAGTGGAGACTGAATAGGTGGAAGAAACTGCCGGAGTCACAAGCAGTTCCCCATAAATAACCCATACATGACCTTTATCAGACACACTCACTCTGAGCTCCAGCAATGGGGTAGAAGTTTGAAAGACATCAGTGGCATATAGAGAGGAACAGAAGTGTCTGGCATCAAGGTGAGAGCTTGGAGACAGTTTTCTACCTGACAGAAAGGAAGACAGAGGCCACTGTCCTTTTTCTGAACCCTCCCTCAACACTGCCACAGAGCCAGCAGGAAGGTGCCCTATCTGAGACTCCATCAACCTGGTTAACCGTGTTTGCCCTGTACTGGAGATCCCCTGAGGCTCTGTCTCACACAATTTATAGTCATTAAGAGTGGCTTTTCCATATATATGCCTGGTCATGGTTCATACTTCACAACTTCCCAAATACTTTCAAACAAGCAACAGCTGGCCTCAGTAAGCCCCCAGCTGCAGTATATTTTGCCAAGTGGCCTCAGGTCTGGTACTAGAAGCAGTGAGATTAGATTCACAGCTTGGTGTCATAGAAGAATCTCCAAATCCAACATAAGTAGCAGCCAGTATAAGCCACCGCAGATTGCTTTATAGCTCATGCAGGGCAGCCCTGGGCAGAACATAGGTTGGGGCTGACCTTGGCCTGCAACCAGTGAGGAAAACCCAGGGCCTGTGTACCAGTTGACAGCTACAGACCTTGTCAGAGCACCTCCATCTGCCACTGTACAGCCGATCTCCTATGGAGGGTGAAGACTGGTAGTCAGTGGTCATGGTAAATGCCTGCAGCTGAACTGCCTGGGGATATCTCTCCCATTGACCTGCCAACAGCAATAAGGCTCAACTAGAAGAGGAAGGGATAGTCAGTCCACATGAAGGGCACGCCTCAAGTATCCAGCTTGGGTTATACGGGAGGCAGTGCCACTGTACCTTACAGGATACCTACTACACTAGGCTACACTACTAAGAAGGGAGCCATAGCAGTTCTACCAAATATATAGAGACACAGGGAGGTTGGCAAAATGAGGAAACTAAGAAACATGACCCAAATTAAAGTACAGATCAAACCTCTAGAAAAAGAACTAAAAGCACAGATAAGCAATCTATCAGATGCAGAGTTGAAAACACTGGTTATTAGGATGTTCAATAACCTCAACAGCATAAAAAAGATTCGGTAAGGAAGAAAGGATTCAATAACTGATATAAGGAACAATTTACAGAAAAACAAAGAGTTCTGTGCATGAAGCAGAGAATTAAACCAATGATTTGGTACATAGGAAACAAAAAACAACCATTCAGAACAACAACAAGGAAAGAAATCCAAAAATAATGAGGATAGTATAAGTAGCCTCTGGGAAAACTTCACAAGGTACAACATTCACATCATAGGAGTGACAGAAGGAGAAGAAAAAGAAGAAGAAATTGGATATCTATTTGAAAAAATAATGAAAGAAAACTTCCCTAATTTGGTGAAGGAAATAGACATGCAAATCCAAGAAGCACAGAGAGTCCCAAACAAGATGGATACAAAGAGGCCCACTACAAAATATATCATTTTAAAATGTCAAAGGTTAAAGATAAAGAGAGAATCTTAAAGGCAGCAAAAGAAATAAGTTAGCTGCCTATAGGGGAGTTCCCATAAGACTATCAGCTGATTTCTCTAAAGAAACTTTGGAGACCAGAAGGGATTCACAAGAAATATTCAAAGGCATGAAAAACAGGGACCTACATTCAAGACTGCTCTACCCAGCAAAGCTATCATTTAAAATCAAAGGGCAGATAAAAAGCTTCCCAGACGAAAAACAAACAAACAAACAAAAGTAAAGGTGTCCATAATCATCAAACCATCATTACAGAGAATGTTAAAAGGACTTATTTAAGAAAAAGAAGATCAAAACTACAAAAAATAAAATGATAATAAATACATATGTATCAACAACTGAATCTAAAATAAAACTAAATAAACAAGAAGAACAGAGACAGAATCATGGATACATATAGAGTGTTTTAGGGTTGCCAGATGGGAGACGGTGTGGGGAATGGGTGAAGAGATGAGGGAAATAAAAACAAGTACGTCATTCCTAATAGCCATGGGACATAAAGTTCAATATAGGAATTGGTATACCCAAAGAACTTATATGCATGACCCATGGACGTGAACAATGGTGTGGGGATTGCCTGAGGGAGTTAGGCTGTTATGTGGGGGGGTGAGGGGTGGGGTGGGGGGTCCAAGGTGGAAAAATTGGGATAACTCTAACAGCATAATCAATAAAATAAAATTAAAAATAAGAGCAATCAGCCCTGGCTGGTGTAGCTCAGTGTAGCTCAGTGGATTGAGCACGGGCCTGCAAACCACATGATCGAGGTTCAATTCCCAGTCAGGGCACATGCCTGGGTTGCAGGCCAGTTCCCAGCAGGGGCCTCACGAGAGGCAAGCATACACTGATATTTCTCTCCTTCTCTCCTTTCCTTCCCCTCTAAAGATAAATAAATAAAATCTTGAAAAAAAATAAGAACAATGAAGAAATATCACAATTCTATGAAGTAATATAATATATTAATAAATCTGGAACAGTGATGAAATTGATATATTTTTAAAAGATTAACAAAAGCTAAAATTAGCAAAAGGTAGGTAATTTAGATAAGTAATCACCAAAGAAGTAGAAATGGTAACAAAAGAGCTTTTCCTTAAAGATAACTAAAGACTGACATTTCTTTAACAGGAGAATTCTATCAAAGTTTCAAGAAAAAATTAATCTCAGTCAGAAAAAAAGTTGTTTCAGAACAGAAAAAGGGCAAGAAACTACTGAACATATTTTACAAAGAGAATAAACTTGATTTGAACCTAGCAAATCAAAAAATTATGTCAGCTTTACATATGAACACATGTGAAAATCTAAATATAATGTATGTATTTAAGCAAAATACAATAAAACCAAATACATTTAAGCAAATAAAATAAAACCATGCTCAAACAAGATTTATTCTAAAAAACCAAGGTCTGTTTACCATTAGATAAATCTGTCAGTTAGATTCAGGCTCAGCAATACATGAAAAAAAAATCTGAGAAACAGAACACAAAAGAACTTTTACCATATATCAAAAACATATCTCAGAAATCACAGAAACAAAGTACAAGAAAAACATTTGCTTTCAGTAATAGTTTTATAGCACTCAAATTCCTAACTAATGAAACGACACAAGAGGATAAAACAAAAAAGAAGACAAACTGAAACTGTTTGCAGATGATGTAATATTCTATATAGTAAACTGAACATTTAACAAGCCATGAGAATGCACAGAATTCTGACTTGATGGAGGTTCCAGACAAAATGGAGGCGTAGGTAGAAACACTTTACTTCCTTACACAACCAAAACAAGGATAACAACCAATTTAAAAACAATAAACAACCAGAAATGCCAGAAAGTCAAACTGCATGGAACTCCAACAACCAAGAAGTTTAAAGAAACATTCACTCAGAGTGAATGTTTATTTCACTCTGCCCCTTCACTTAGGAGGGGCAGAGACAGGCAGCTCAGTGGAGAGGGCTTGGGGCAAGGCAGCAGACCAGGTGCGAAAGGCTGGGATGCCTTAAGAGGAAACTAGAGACTCAAAACTAGATGTAAAATAATGTGGGGATTGTGAAAGCAGGAGAAACTCCCAGTCTCATAGGAGAGTTCTTGGAAAGTGGGGCTAGAGCACAGCAAGTGAGCAGCACTTTTCCCTCTCTGACCCTTTCCCCACAGACAGAGGCAAAAAGAGCACCTGGGTTGACCCACCTTCGCAAATACCTAGGGCTCTGCCCCCTTCCAAAGTAACAGAAGCACCAAGAGAAAGAAATATGGCCCAAATGAAAGTGTAAGTCAAAACTCCAGAAAAAGAGCTAAGAGATAAGGAGATAGATAACCAATCTGATGCAGAGTTCAAAACACTAGTAATCAGGATGCTCTCAGAACTGATTGAGCTTGGGTCACAAAATGAAGGAATAAATGAAGTCTACCCAAGGTGAAATAAAGTGAAATATAGAGGAAAACGACAGTGAAATCTGGACTCAAATCAAAGATCTGCAATAAAAGAAAGAAAGAAGTATGCAACCAGAACAGAATGAAGAAACAATTCAAAAAAATGAGAAGAGGCTTAGGAACCTGTGGGAGAACTCTAAGTACTCCAACATCTGAATCACAGGAGTACCAGAAGGAGAAGAACAAGAGCAAGAAATTGGAAACTTGTTCGAACAAATAATGAAGGAAAACTTCCCCAATCTAGAAAAAGAAACAGACTTTTAGGAAGTTCAGGAAGCTTAGAGAGTACCAAAGGAAATGGACCCAAGGAGGAACACCCCAAGGCATATCATAATTACATTACCCAAGATCAACGATAGGGAGAGAATCTTAAAAGCAGCAGGTGGAAAGCAGAGGGTTACTTATAAAGGACTGCCCATAAGACTGTTAGCTGATTTCTCAAAAGAAACCATGCAGGCAAGAAGGGGCTGGAAAGTAGTATTCCAAGTCATGAAAGGCAAGGACCTACATCCAAGATTGCTCTATCCAGCAAAGCTATCTTTTAGAATGGAAGGGCAGATAAAGTGCTTCCCAGATAAGGTCAAGTTAAAGAAGTTCATCATCACTATGTCCTTATTGTTATGAAATGTTAAAGGAGCTTATCTAAGAAATAGAAGAACAAAAACAATAAACAGTAAAATAACAACAAACTCACAACTATCAACAACTGAACCTGAAAAACAAAAAGGAGAACTAAGCAAATAACTAGAACAGGAACGGAACCAGAGAAATGGAGATCATATGGAGGGTTTTCAGTGGCAAGGGGAAGAATGGAAAGGTGGGAAGGTATAGGAAATAAGAAGCATAATTGGTAGGCATAAAATAGATGGGGGAAGGTTAAGAATAGTATAGGAAACCCAGAAACCAAAGAATTTATATGTGCAACCCATGGACATGAACTAAGGAGGGAAGGGGAATGCAGGGCAGAGGGAGGATAAAATGGAGAAAAAACGGAGAAAACTGTAATAGAATAATCAATAAAATATACTTAAAAAAGAATGCATAGTGTTCTAATAGGTATAATATATAAGACCAATATAAAAATTAAGGGTTTCTCTGCCTCAGCAATACCAAGCAGAAAACATTTTTAAGACTAAATATGAATCATGACAAAAGTATATAGTACTTAAAATTAATTTAATAAAGAATATACAATAGTTCATTGAAAAATTAAACCTTATATAAAAGATCGAATAAAATCTGAATTTTAAAAATGTACTTTCTCTTTTTTTAAAGATTTTATTTATTTTTTTATTTTTATTATTTTTTAAAATATATTTTATTGATTATACCATTACAGTTGTTCTATTCCCCCCCTGCATTCCCCTCCACCCGCACCCTCCCTCCCCCACCATTCTCCCCCCTTAGTTTATAACCACGTGTCTCAAGTTCTTTGGATTCTATATTTCCCCCACTATTCTTGCCCTCCCCCCTATCTATTTTTTACCTACCCTCTATGCTATTTTCTGTGCCTTCTCCCCCCTTCTCCCCCTCCCACCCCCCT